>NC_142030.1:97648477-98001810 GCF_982192425.1 Myodes glareolus | reverse complement strand
TCACAAGAGCTTTTGGTGTGCATACATGTATTGTTCGTACAGATGAAACATGAAATACATACAAGAGTACATAGTTTAAAGCAGATATTGTATGTAATATATGATGCACATAACAAAACAATGCACAAACAACACTAAAACTGAGCTGAAATTTTATACAAATGTATGTTTCTACAATTGGTAGAGATTTACCCAGCTTCTATTCCCTTTGAACACAGAAATAAACTCAATCTCCCAGTCTCCTGTGCAGTTAGAGTTCCAGCCAATGAACTCACAGTACAAGGAATGCATCATAATATCGTGATGCCCCATAAATATGCACATATTAAAATATCACACCACTCTATAAATACAGAGCAAAATATCACACTGCCTCATAAACACATAATTGGAAATGAAATTATTTTAAGAGCACTAGAACAAATTACATCAGATTCTCACGGCCTTTCATACCCGAATAATCAATCAGGCAAATACACTTATCAGAGCCCATTCAATGTATTATGTTTTGGCACATTCAAAATAAGCTCTCTTTTGTGGCCTAAAAAGAATTCTTAACGAGCAGCTGTCTCAAAATTAATTAACATGTATTGATCACACCATAAAGTTACAATCTGAATCCCAATACAAGCAGCACAGTTTGGATGGGTGCCTCGGAGTGAGGGACTGAGGGACTCCAGCTGAATGAATCCTTACAGCAGAGTGAAGAGGATGTGTAAGTACACGGACACAAGAGCATGCAGCACACAGCCCGATGTTTACAGATTCTCCATCCCACTCCATTCTCAAATCCCACGTTTCTAAGTCCCTTTTGCTAATTCATCCCTTCCCAAGTCTTCTCTTCGATTTTAGAATCACACCATCAGGAAAGTGGGGTACGAGTGCATCCGTTAGACTCTGACTTCCTGAGGGCCACCAAGTTTTCAAACCAACCAATTACTTTACATCCAGCCCATTAACAAATGTCTTTCAACTCCTGCTACCTTTCATTTAGACTCTGTTCATGTGTTAAAGTCCAAAGCATGTTAAATCAACTGAACATATCTTGAAAGAAACCAAACCCGGGCTTCACCCACATCTCTTAGTGATCAAATTTAGGCATAGTAGATGGTTGGCATAAGTCTCATTTCTTCGCAAGAATAAAAATGCATACTCACCTGAGAGATGTTTCCATTCGCTTCTGTCAGTCTCGTGTCCGCACCTGAACTTTAATTATTATGTGTAGGCATAGCACCTATGTCTTCTACCTATAGAGAATCCTGCCTTAGTCTATCAAAAGACACTGCCAAAATAATCAAGTAAGAGTTTTCCCAAATCACAGTTCATCTTCCAGGAAGCAGCAGGTAAACCTCGCCATAATTAGAACTTAAAAAAAAATACAAATTTTAGAAAAAAATTACAAATTGAGAATGAAATCATATATACAGACATACATACAAACACTCTATAGTTATAGAGTCATGTATATAAGTCATCTACTCTGTGAGATTCCCTAAGCCCAATCCTGATTAATGGGAATGTTTTGAGAATTAGGATGAACGTTAATGGTGAGGGTAAAAGAAGTAGTATAAAAGCATTAAGCACATACATGACGGACAGACATATGGAGATCAAAGGCCATACGTCTGTGGTGTCATATATTAGGCCAGTACATTTTGGCATGAGATCATACAGAGACAAACCTGGCTGGCACCAAAGTCCTGATGAAATAGCCAAAAACTCAGTACAGTATCCAGACACTTCCCTTTCGCCACACCCCACCTCCGATTGCCCCACCCCCTGCCAAAGTAGCCAGATAACAGACCCTGTTTCCATCCAGATGGTGGGCGTCCTGGACAGACTTCGGATGCTGACGAAGTCTTGGGCACGCTTATTCAATGAGTCTTGAGGGGCATTATTCACTAATTTCATGTGGAAATGAAATTTCAACTTCCCATTGTGTACAAATAACTTGGCCACTTAGAACACATACAAATGCGCTTCTATTTTTTTTTCTTTTGCCAGGAAGGAGGAGACGGCTGGAATGTAAACGCCTTCCAGTGTGTGTCTCTGGCTCAGACCCAAGTTGGCATATGGTAGTGCCACCAACCTCCTCCATAGGAAATCTTGGGTAACACTTTAAGCGAGCCCTGATAATGTGATTTACAAAGCATTCATTGGCTGGGTGGTGTCTGCCTCTATTCTTCTTCAAGGCAGGATACTCATCACACACAAACATATATGCACACGCACACACAAACACATTTTAATGTTGACTATTCTGCAGAAAGGAAACTTTGGAATACCTAAGAAGAATCCCCAGTCTGTGAGTTTTCCAAGTTTTCTTACCTTACTATTCTCTTGGTCAGGAATTCAGTCTTCAAGAACTGCCTCCCCTTCTGCTTCTGGTGTGTGACGAGCAGACACAGTTAACTGGTTTTTGGAGAGCACACTGGGTCTCTCCATTTAACCCATAGGCTCTGTGTGGAGTGCTCCAGCATCAGATTAGAAACTACGTTTGCTTCCTGCAGCTTCATTCCAGGAAGCGTTTGCTGCTCAATGTCAGAGCGAAGGTTTCTGTCCCTTGCTCGGGTTTTATTTCATAGTCCACAGTGCTACTGTGCAACACTAAACAAGCATGCATATGGAGACAGCGCTCTCCGGCTCCCAGCACGCTGCACACCCAGAGTAACTTAAAGACATCGTCAGAAATCAGCAGACTTTCATCTCTGGAATCTGACTTCTGGACCTTTCCCAAGAAGCCTTGTTTGTATAATGTTTGCACAATGTAATTTGTATTTATAAACATGGCCCTTTATCTAGTCTTCAGCAGTTCATATAAGCCCTGTTCCTGGGCCTGACAGTTTTTACAGCGGAAGTTCCCAGAGACATAAGATAGGGCTGGCTATGGTGTCTTCTGCCCCGATTTGGGGGTGGCATGTGGCTTTTTGTCCTGCTCTACTGCCACTGACGCTGTGCATCTCTCTCTGCAGAGACTGGGGCTTTTTCTGAACACCTCACAACTGAAAGAGGACTGGTCCATCTTCCCCTGGCCCCTTCCTCAGCATGCGTCAGAATGAACTGAGGGAGAAGAGCACAGGAGGATTTCAGATATGGAAGTTACAAAACAGCCAGGACAAAAACAGAACAATTTCTACTTTTAATTCCTCATTCCATTGTTGAAAACAAGCAAGTTCTGTCAGTATCAAACTTCATCAAGGACCACACTTTCTTTTTCTAAACAGTTAAATTAACAGTCCATTTAGAAAGGTCAGCTTCTGGCTCATTCTTGGAACTACACTCTGCTCGGACTAAAGGGAAATGCCCTTTCACTTAACAAATGTGACATGTTTTTAAGTCCGCTGCCAAGCTTGATGTCCTGAGTTTAATCACCAGCAGGAGAGAACCAACTCTCACAAGTTGTTTGCTGACTTGCACATGTACAGTGTGTTCAATGAATGCCCAAACAGAGGCACACACACACACACACACACACACACACACACACACACACACACAAACACACAGGAAACATTCTACACAGATCCAAACTGAGAACTAGAGTAACAACAAATCCGAGATTTTCCTTTTCTTCCACGATGTCCTGCAGGTGATTACTGGGACAATGTTTTGCAGCATTCCACAGGACACAGTGCTCTGCACAATATGAAAGCTCAGAACACTGAACACAAACACTGGACGACTGAAAACTAGAGAGGAGTCTGGCAAGCCAGGGTGGGTGGTTCACCCCTCCCGCTAAAATAAAATACTGTTTCTGTTTAAGATTATTAAGTATCTGCTGTTTTTAGACATCCACACTGCACTGAAATGGTAAGGGCAATCACTTTTTGTGTCCTCTGAGGTCTGTGTCTCATAATCATCTTTTCAATAGGTAGGTTAGGCAATCCTAGATTCCTCTATGCATGCGTGCAAAGTCACAAACTCGAGGAGCAGGAACACTCATCAGAGCTGTACCTGAACAGAAAAGTTGTTCAAAGGCAGATTTTGTTCTGTTCTGTTTCATTTTGTTTTGTGCAGGGACAGCTGAGCCAAAAGACCAAATTCTAGTTGAATGCCGGCTGCATAAGATGCCCATTAGAGAAAGCCACTTGTAGCAACCACACACTGAAGGATTGCCCAGTGTCTGTCTATGGAGTAGTCAGTACCTGAGGACTAGCTACCTAACAGCAGTTCAAGTAAGGGGAGGAAAAGCAACCATTGCTGCATTTGCTTTTGATCCCACCCAGTAGCAATGGAAACTATCTTTCAGAGGCCAATTGGTCCTCTTCCCTGAGAAGCACACAAAATGAAACGATTCCTTACACCAATTGCGGAGGCTCGGGCCGGGTCGGAAGCTTCATTTTTCAACCCTGTCCACTTACCTAAGTCCTCTCTAGACTGAATCTGGCTGTTTTGTAAGCTGGAGCCATCACATTTGAAGGATGCTTGGATTTACATGAGGAATGGCTTAAAGGCATTTCTACATAAGGCTGCAAACAGTGACAATGCCTAGATGACATCAACATCTGCAAGCTCTGATTCTCATGCTCCAAGGAATACAAAATCTGCACCCTAAGATCGCTCTCCTTCATTAACAACAGACAGGCATGGAACCCTCTTCACCTGACATGTTACTGACCCACGTATACTCTGCAGGCAAGGATTCATGGCCCAACGCTGCCTCTGATTTAAGGTTTGTCTTATGTGAGCTGTGGATGAACTTCAGTTAGTGAGATGCTTATGTACCTTGCATGAAGTCCTGGGTTCCAGACCCAACACAACATAAACCTAGTGTGGCCACTCACATCCACAATCCCAGCCCACAGACACTTAAGCTCACCCTTGGCAACACAGTCTGGGACCAGCAGAGGATACAGGAGACCCCTCAGAAAGTCAAAAAGTGATGATTGATTGATTGATGGTTGATTTGAGACTCTCTTAGCAGGAAAATGGTTGACAAGCTAAAAAGAATGTCAAGTAGGACTAAAGCTATTTTCTATGAATTTTGATCATGATCTACTCAAAATCTGGATATTCCCAGAGAATTTATTCCAGAAGCTTTGATGAAGTAAATTTCTCTGAGGTTCACTATGCTGTCTCCTTAACCAAGATCCCAACTTCCTTTTGATACATAATTAAACAAAGAAATCCTTCTTAGGATTCATTTTCCCATGCTAATTGTCACTTTAATTCATCTTCATGGTCTCCCTGCCCCATGTACACCACAACCAACTACCATCGCCTTCTCAGCCGCTCTCACCGCAATGGTCAGTTCTGGAATTCACACCGGAAGAACATAATTCCAACAATCATCCTCCTTTTCCTCAATGGTTTGCTTCCTTTTTGCCTTTGCCTTGACTCCAGCTCCCACCAGTCCCATAAAAGTTATTGACAGTGTACTGTTTATAGTGGGTTATTTTACTCACAGTTAGTGTGACAGTCAAAATATTAAAATCTATGACACCCAAGACGATCTTAAAGAAGAGTGACAGAAGTTACAGGTCCCAGACTTGAGAATGATTAGAGACACATAAGGCATTGTCTTGAAATAGAAAAAAAATAAATACGAAAGAAACAAAAGGAAGATCTAGACAGAGCTACACAGAGATACTCAATATGCAACAAAAACGATGAGGCCGGAGACATGCGTCAGTGGTTATGAGTGTGCCTGCTCTCCCAGAGGACCTGGGGTTCAATTCCCAGCACCTGCATCAGACAACTCACAACCACACATTACTCTAGCTCCAGGGAACCTGACTCCTTCTGGCCTACATAGGCAACTGCATCCACATGCACATACTCACACATGTACATAATACTTCTTAAATTTTTTAAAATATGGAGAAGGAAAATACCTGAAAAATTATGGCTACGCTTGGGGAAAAAATAATTCTCAATTCTTAACTGATAGTACAAGCCAAAAACTTGATACGTAAGGGACCACAGATATGAATATGAGAAAACAGAAAAGTTACCACTGGGGGAAGAAACACATAAAAACCTGTATTTTGATGACTTTTAGATAAGCAAAGGCTCTTTAAGGAAGACAGAGCAAATTAGAAGCATGAAATGAGAAAGCTGATGATTAGCTCTCTCCGTATGAAGAACTCCTCATGTCAAAAATGCATTCCAGAAGGTTAAAAGGAAAGCTAACTACAGGATGATAAATCCATTTTCAATCCCTGTACTCAGTGGAGGATTTCACATGCGAAAGGTCTGTTGGCAAGAGCATGAAAGACGCAGGGCTTTCGTGCCCTGCTGATGGAGTGGGAGCTGGCACAATACCCGGGTAAACCGTGTGACAGAACCAAACAGCCGGACAACTGAGTGGCCAAGAAGCAGCGATGTGGACGAAAGCTGGGCACACAGCTCAGGCACTAAGGTACCTGCCCTACAAGGACCTGAGTTAGATCCTTAGAACCTATGAATTAGTCAGGAGAGTGGCATGTGCTTGTAGGCCTGGCTCTGGGGTGGCAGACACAGCTGCATCTTTTGGAAGTTGCCAGTCAGATAGTCTGGCCTATTTGGTGAAGCAAATGAGAACTCCTGTGTAAAAAAATATAGGTGGACAAGGACAGAATGACAACCAGGGTAGACTTTTGTCATCTGCATGCATACATGCTACACACACACATACACACACATAAATATGAACAGACACACACACACACACACACACGTATGTCAGAACGTTTATAGCGACATGCTTTATCAAAGCTCCAGCTAAGGAAACCCTGCCTGCCCACCGATGACTCGTTATATAAAATGGTGTGGTGTTTTCCATTATCGAATCACTGTACAGTGCCTGGAATGAACAGCTCACAAATGCTTACTTATCTAAGTGAACAGCACAGTTCCGAGATAAAAATGCAGACACACCAAGGACAGAATGCTCCCTTATATAAAGCTCCATGTGAGAGAAACCAGTGTTGGTAACAGAAACCGGGATGGTATTTGCTGGTGACAGAAACAGGAACAGGGAGTATTGGTGGTCTCTTTCTCTTGATCCAAGAGCTGACCATGTGATTTTGAGTTTTAGGACAATCAAGGAGTCCCTGCTGCTTGTGTGCTTATCTATATGGATGCTCCATCTAACAAAGGGTTTTTTAAATGACAGTCATATGTATATTCCCAGACAGGACACACAGTCATATACGCAACAAAAAGTAAAATAAATCTACACATAAAAATGACAGGTATTATGAATTATAAAACTAAAATGTGATGTAGGAGGGTCATCTATGTGTTACTTTCATTGGTTAATAAAGAAACTGCCTTGGCTTTTGATAGGACAGCAGCTTAGATAGGCAGAGTAGACAGAACAGAATGCTGGGAAGAAGGCAATGAGGCAGACGCCATGAAGCTCTGGCCCAAGATGGATGTAGGTAGGTAATAATCATGGTGACTTACAGATTATTAGATACGGGTTAGTCAAGATGGGAGAGTTAGCCAATAAGAGGCTGGAGATAACAGGCCAGGCAGTGTTTAAAAGAATACAGTTTCCATGTAATTATTTCACGTAAAGCTAGCCAGGCGGCCAGGAGCAGGGCAGGATGAAAAGCAGTCCGCTGCTCTTTCTACAACAAAAATGAATATCTGATATAAATTCAAATATTTGGTATAACTATCTCTCTACATACAGTTAAAAAGTTACATATTTCACAATGCATCATGGTTAGTTTCACTCAGCAGGTTCTTATACTATGACTAATGTTTGCAAGATGACAGAAATAATTGTAAACATAAAAAAATATTCCCCTATCTCGCCAGAACTTTTTAAGTCAAAGATAAAAGGAAGAACTAAGATTTAATTTGAGAGAGAGAAAGATGGGGGGCGGTGTGTGGTAATGGCAGACAGCAAATGTCTGTAATGCAGGGACAGACAGTGCTCTCCTGTGTCAACAGCTGGGCTGTGGAGACCGAAAGGGTGGCAGCCTAGGTCTGGAATCATCAAAACAGGCCTCACGGAAGAGGCAAGCCTGAGATCCACATGGAGACAGGAATGACATGTGAATTGGGTCTCTCAGCAGAAAGATCCAGGGAAGGAAACTGCTGGAAAGAGGTCAAGACCTGACAGATTACCACGTTCTGAAGAGCTGGATAAAGAAGAGCCACTGCGGAGGGAAATGGCTTGAAACCAAGCCTCCTGCTGGTGGAAGGCAATTACTGACTCTCCTTAGACACTTACAAAGCTAGTTTAAAAACCACATTTATTTCAACAGCTTCTATTGTATGGGGGGGTATCCTATTTGAAACTTCGAGTTATAGTGCATTATCAAGGACTGAAACAATTTTCCTAGGCTGTATGTAGTACCTATGTCATAGTTTTCTTTCCTGTTTGATTGGATAGTTTTACCAACTTAAGTCATCAAAGAAGAGTGAGCCTCCGTTGAAAAAATATTTCCATAAGATCCAGCTGTAAGACATTTTCTTAATTAGTGATTTATGGGGGAGGGCTCAGCCTGTAGTGGATGGTGCCATCCCTGGGCTGCTTGATCTGGGTTCTATAAGAAAGCAGGCTGAACAAGCCATGAGGAGCAAGCCAGTAAGCAGCACCTCTCCATCCTCTGCATGACCTCAGCTACAACCTCCAGGTTCCTGCCCTGTTTGAGTTCTTGTCCTGCCTTCCTTCAGTGATGGGCTGTCACCTAGAAGTGTAAGCTGAAGTAAACCCTTTCCTCCCGAAGTTGCTTTTGGTCATGATGTTTCATCACAGCCATAGAAACCAAACCATGTCACTGTTGCTGCGGTAAAATACCCCAACCAAGCAACGTAAAAAGGAAGGGGTTACTTGGCTCTCAGTTCCATCATTTCAGAAAGTCACAGAGGCAGGAACTTGAAGCAACTAATCACATCCCATCCACAATCAAGAGCAGAGAGCAACAAAGTAACGTATACATGTTAGCAATGAAGTAACGTATACATGTTAGCAACGAAGTAACATATACATGTTAGCAACGAAGTAACGTATACATGTTAGTGCTCAGCTTTTTCTTGCCTTTTCATTCAGACATAGACCTCAGCCCCCAAACGGGGCTGCCTATATTCAGAAAGACTCTCCCACCTCAATTAACCCAATTAAGAAAATTGCCTACAGGGATGCCGATAGATCAACCAAACCTAGATATTTCTTCATTGAGATGCTAATTCCAGGTATTTCTAGATTGTCAAGCTGACGATTAAAACCAAACATCACAATTCATTGAGGATAAAATAAAGTAGACCAGAAATATCTGAGAGCATTAGAGATCTTATCAAGAAAGTGTACCTTGTAAAAGATCATGCAGCCAAAGGCTGGTGTCTGGGGGTTCATGGAGTTCAGAGATGCTGTAATGATTGGGTCATCAGGCATCCTTGTGTTCTATTCTGCACTACAGCATTGCTTAATGAAGTCTTTGATTCTGTGCCATGTGCGTATCAGAATGTGTGCAGGGCTGACAAAATGCAGTCTTTTCAAACTCATTAGCATATAGTAATTATACATAACGAGTTTAACTTATAAACATATATATTCTGTGTTTTGTTCATATCTGCCCCAATTGCAGATTGTCTCTTGTCTCCCTGGATCACTCTCATTGATTTCTTTTCTCTCCTAATGAATCCACCTTTTGTTGATTCCAGGTTGTTATCTTATTTTTGGTTTTGTGTTTGTTTCTTTTTGCTTTACTTTGTCTTGGTTTCCTGGTGGTTTCACGAGATTACATAGAACTCTTTACAGAAACACCAGAGGGGTGATTTACAGGACTGTGGGCAACTTACCATGGCTATGCCACCAAAGAAACGCCTCTCCGTCTCCTCCCCCTCTTCTCTCCTTCCCCTTTTCCTTCCTCCTCCTCTCCTCTAGCAACCATTAAAACTGTCTATAGATCCTTCGAAATGGATGGAGCTTCAAGAGTCCTTCACCTAGTAGCTATAAATTGTGGGTATTCTCAGAGAGGGTAGAGCCTCCTGAGTCCCTCCTCCTTCCACGGTGAAATGCTGACAGGCCTATATCAGAAATCAGAACTGTAGGGAGTTAGACAATGCAGCAGCCATGTCATAACTGGAAGACAGTGTTCCACAGCCCTCCACCACTTCCTTAAAATGCCTTTCTTCTGGGAAATCCTTGCTCAGAATTAAAGGAGGAGGAGATAATACATATCAAATGAGTAACAGCAAGGCTGTTGAATCTACCTCCAGGAGGCATGCAAGCCTTCCACAGAATGAAACTATAGGGTTTTACTCCTCCCTTGACCTCAATCCATCAGAGCTTCCAACAGCCCCAAATGAGATTGCGAGTTAATCATTTTCCCTAAGACTAATTTCTTTTGCTTGATTCAGCTTACAAATTTTGAGATTTTACAAATGGAATCATATATAGCCTATACCATACACTATTTAAAATTATGTGTATTTTTAATTGTGCTCTGTGTATGAACATTAAATATGCTTAGTTCTGCTTAAGGAGGAACAAAAAATGTAACTTGGAACAGGACTGTGAGACGTCTTCTTTTTCAATTATCCTATCATGGGTGCTATGGAGATGTCTCCATGGGTAAAGGGGCTTGCCACCAGGTCTGGGTGCTAGGGAGATGTCTCCATGGGTAAAGGGGCTTGCCACCAGGTCTGGGTGCTAGGGAGATGTCTCCATGGGTAACAGGGCTTGCCACCAAGCCTGGGTGTGATGTTTCAGGGGTAAAGGACTTGCCACCAAGCCTGAACACCTGAGTTCCATGTCCAGAATTCATGTGGTGGGAGGAGAACTGAATCCTGCACATTGTACTCTGGCCTCCATAACACACAAGGACAGACAGACAGACAGGAAGATGACAGACAGACACACACACACACAGAGGCATGCAATAAATATATGCAAAAATATTAACTGTCCTATAATCTGTAGCAGAATGAATGGGACAATGAGAGGGAGGAATATCATGTTAAGGGAAAGGAGTCAGAATTAGGAAGACTGTTTTTTTTTCCATGTCCCTCAAATGTAGGGAAAAAAAAACAAGGAAAATGTATGAAGACAAAGGCCAGAACCTTGGAGAAATGGGAAGAGAAATATTGGATAATGGTTTAGATGTGAAATGTTCCCCCACCCTCACCCCAGGCTCATGTGTTTGAACACTTGGTCCCCAGCTAATGCTGCAGCTTGGAAGGTTGTGGAATCTTGTGGGGTGGAGACTTGCGGGAGAAAGTGAGTCATTAGGAACTAGCATTATTATTTTAGCCCTACCCTTTCTCTGTTCACTCTCTGCTTCCCAGATGTGGATGCAACGAGACAAGCTGCCTCCCACTCCTTCACCACCCCTTCCCTATCATGAAGGACACTTCTATGGAAGCATGCGACAAAACAAAACCTTTTTCCTTTATATTGCTTCTTGTGAAGTATTTCATCTCAACAATCAACAGGACAACCACAGTAGTACAATTTGAGAGCCTTAAATCCTAGAAGTCCACAGCGCAGTGGGAGTGCGGTTCTGTCGCCTCTTACAAACTGAGGAGGAACTGAAGAAATCGAAGGCTCCACAGAAAGGCATGATGAGGAGACAGGAATATGACTTACCCTGACGTGACCAGCACATACTTATCCATGCACTGAGGTATCATACTGCACCCCATACACATGTGCAAGCACTCAATACGTGGACAGCAAATAGTTTTTAAACATTTAAGGAGATATAAATGCTTAACTACTCTGACTCGGTCTTTACCAAGCATATACATATCTAAGGATCACCCTGGAGCACATATATTTATACAAAAATTTAAACAATGAATGAATTATCTTATGGTCTTCCATAATTTTACTACACAAACCTTGCTCTAGTGAGACTAATTAATGGTTGTTTTATGATCATCTCCTTAATGATGCTGATATAAAAGATAAGACGTGGTGAAAACGTAGTTATCACACATAAGTCCATGTTAACTCTTTACCGCCTTAAAAATCTGTAATGCTTGATTATAATCCCATCAGATTTCCAAAATCCCTCAAACACTGCAACTCACAATGAAAATCATACTAGCAGGTTCTGCCAGTCTACAAACTGGCATCATCTTAAATTAATAATATAAAAAAGTATCTCCTGGTAAACTCAAGGTCTCATGTGCTAAAAGCATTCAAGACACACAGCACTGAATGTGGACGCTATTTTCAGGGGTCAAAGTTGATGTGCTTGGATTTTCTTTAAAGGAATGCAATCTGAAAAATAAGGAAAACTATTGTTGATTCGGAAACCTAGGAACTTCTAACATCCTCTCTTTAAAACAAACTGTTTCTTTTGTTTGTTTGAGTTACAGGGTGGGGTGTGTGTGTGAGTGTGTGTGTGTGTGTGTAGCATGCACACCTGTTTGCTAAGGCCAGGCAAGACATGAGATGCCCTGCTGTATCACTCTCCACCTTATCCCTTTGAGACAGGGTCTCTCGCTAAACTCGGAGCTGGACTGCTAGCCAGCAAGCCCCAGCTAGACACCTGCTTCCCCAGTGCTGAGGTTATAGGCGCAAGTATGAGCACACATGAGTTTGGTGCAAGATTTCCCGAGATTTGAGCTTACATCAGTCATTATGTTCATACCATAAGTTCATCTAACTACTGAGCTGCCCCTCCCACACCCCCTCCCATCACCACAGCAACCGTTTCCGCTGCAGCTCTTCAGGTTTGTCTCGATATACTTGTTCCAGAAGTTCTTTGAAATACTTTCAAACATGCTCCTTTGTGAGGAAATAGGAAATGGATATTTTAAAGGCCTGTCAGGGAATGTGTGGTCTGCCTGCCAATAAGGTCACATGTTAATTGCTTACTAATAGACAGACCACATTATTGATGAAGTGTTGAAGGCAGCTGAGGAATTCATCCTAAAAAGCTCTGTGGATATTCTGTAGATACAACTGTTTCTGACTAGGGAGAAAACAAGTCTCTGGATGAGAGGAAGTGGTGAGAATCCAGCCATAGAGGAGCTGCTCTCCCATGAACCAGCCACAAAAATCCGCAGGTCCAATGCTCTGTTGACCAAGTGCCTCTTCTTCGGTCTACACACAGTTCCACAGAGTGATGTATATCCCACCCCTGATGTAATCTACTCAGAAAGTAGGAAGGAATACCTCCACCCAATCAGAAACCTAGCAAGCTGGAAGTGAGCAGGCCTACTGTGTCTGGGGATCTCCCATGCACATTCTCTGACTCTCTGAAGAAACTCCTCTCTCCCAGTCTCCATAATTATGTGACATTGAGCACCCTCCCCCAACACAGGCTCATTTGTCAAAAGGCATCCTACACAGTGGTAATGGCTGAAGAGATGGCTCAAGGACAAGGGCCTTAGTTGATCTCCAGAACCCAAGTAAAAAGGTGAGGCAAGGTGATACACACTTGTGATCGCAGAACTGGGGAGGCTGGGGCAGGTACCTACCTGTGGCTTGTTAACACAGCCAGCCTAGCATATCTGGCCAGTGAGAGATACCATCTCAAGAACAGGAGATGGGCAGCAACTGAGGGTGGAGAGTTGAGGCTGCTTTCTGACCTCTATGCAACATGGACACATGACATGCTCATAGACACATGTGCATCTATGCCATACACAAGCACACACACACAAACACACACACACACACACACACACACACACATGCACACAAACCAGGGACCTCAGCTATAGGGAGAAAGATAGAATTAGAGACAGGTGCTGTGGTCTCCAGCCCAGATTCCAACACTGCCTTCCAAGGTGTCCTTAGTAAACCCATTTGCACTTCTTAGGCCTTTGTTCCTTAATGTCTAAAATATGAGAACAAGACCAAAGATCCTGGTGAGCCAGACTGCTGCTTTACCCATAGCTTCTGTGTACAGCTGGGTAATCCACAGGTTCATAACAATGTTCTTTAGCCCACAGATCCAGCCCGACTGCACACCCACACTAACTACTCCGTCACTTCCTCCAACAAGTCCACAGAGCCAACCTGGTCCTCAGCAATGACGATCTCTTCACCCCTCCTAATTTCAGCTCCCAAGTTTCTCTAGCCTGACAGACAACACATTCCTCTCCTCATTGCTAAATTTGAGGCTGGTGGTGGTCACAGAGCACATGCTTTCTCCTCCTCCCTCTCCCCTTCCTTCTCTCCTTAACCCCTTAGGCTCCCACCTGTTCCTTGCCCCTCTCCCCTGTTTCACTCTCCCCCTCCTCCCTTTCTCTCTCCTCTTTCTCCCTCTTCTTTCCCTCCCTTCCTGTTGCTCCTCCCCCTCCTCTTTCTTCCCCCCTCTTTCTCTTTTACTTTCTCATCCTCCTCTTTTACTTCTTCCCCTTCCCTTTCCCATCTTTCCTCCCTCTGTCTCTTTCTTCTTTCTCTCTTTCCTCTCTTTCCTTGCTCCCCCTGTCTTTCCCTCCTCCCTCCCTCCCCCTTTACTTGGAATAGGCCTCCAAATACACTTGTCCTAGACTATAGTTCATCTTTCAAGGACTCACCTCCGCTAGTCCACTGTCCATATATTATCTGCTATTATTTATTCTCATTCATTAACATAATAACATGTCAGTATTCTGCCTCCCTTCTCCTGCATCCCAGATGCCTGCATCCTAATCCTGAGCTCCTACGGGTTTGCAGCCTCACAAAGCAAGATAGGATTGACTGAAGAATCTCAGGACAGAGATTATTATGGGTTACCTGGGTTGGCTTGAACTCATCAGTGGGATCTTTAGAGGGAACTCAGAAGAGTCCCAGTCACAAGCTGTTCAGACAGAGGCATGGTCCGACGGCCACCGTCGCTGGAAGGGTCACACACCAATACCCTTGAGCACTCTTTCAACTGTGGGAAAGGCTCCTGTGTCCCTGAGCCTTCAGAGAGAATGCAGCTCTGCCCACAACTTGATGCTTGGACTCCTGATTTCCAGAAGTGAGATAACACAAATGTGTTGTTCTGAGGCACTCAATTTGCAACAAATTGTTAGAGCTGGCATTGGAAGATCACGTGCCCTCTCAGAATACTCTGTATACTCCCACCCGCCAAGCCGCCTCCACCCCAGCCTTTCTTCATCTTTCTCCATTCCTTCCCAGCAAATCTTCAGGGACGACCTCTCACTTAGTTACTCTGTAACCAGTAACAAATCTGGAGCAGTCAGACACTGTCTCCATGTGGGCTCAGCCCTAAGTGGGACATCTACATCACATCTCCCTCCGACCACTGTGGAGGAGGGGGAGAAAGACTGTAAGAGTAGGAGTTTGGGAAGGACCGCTGCTGTTACACAGTGTCTTCCGAACACCATGCGCCTTGCACATGTGTGCTCACAGGGGACCCCGTCACCTGCTCAAGAGCTGTATGAAATCAAGCGAGTCGCCATTCTGGCACGAATGGTGAAACACGACAGCGCTCCTAAGACCCCACTCCTAAATGAGGAGCTACTGACAGCTGATGGCTACTGAGGAAAGGGGTATCAGCTTTCATCACAGGTGTGGCTCCTGGGGAGTCAACCATGCTCCAGTGGATGGCCCTACACCAAGGTACATACCAGGAGCACTAATTGGAATCAGTGGGTTAAAAAAAGACATGAAGTTGGAAAAGGAGTATGGGGACAGGTCTTGGGGCAGTTGATAGAAGGGACTGCATATAAACATATATATGTATGCAAATGATCAAAAATATATATGAAATTCTCAAATAATAAAAATTTATTTATAATTTTTCTAACCACTAAGCAGCACTTCAAGGGAGGAGTGAAAGCAGAGAAATATTTCATGGAAATAGAGGAAGCAGTCATTGAGGACAGCTGCCAGGGCCTGAGCCCAGCAGGGCCTTGACCCAGGACAGAAGCAGCTGACCAAAAGCCCAAACCCAAGCAAGCAGGAACAAGCAGGGCAGGGTGACCACGTCACAGTGGCCACTGTGGGGCCTTGATGGCTAAACCCCGTGCCTTCCTTATCCCTGGCACCCACAATGCCAACAGTCTGTGCACAGACAGCACTTCAGGCATGTGAGAAACTGTACCAGGCTTGCCAGCTGAAACACAAGGGGCAGCTGAGGTCGTAGACACAGACTCCCTGAGCACCAAGGACGGCTCTGCTGGGGACTTCCTCAGTGGAAAAGCACCGAAGCGAAAGCAAATCCTCTCACACTGACTTTTAGTCAAAACTGGCATATGTATGTGGTCTCCCACACTGTTTTGTGAGTGTTTGTACATATGAATGCAAGTACATGTTTTCGTATTTGGAAACCAGAGGTCAACCTCAGGTGTGTGTGTGTGTGTGTGTGTGTGTGTGTGTGTGTGTGTGTGTGTGTAAATATGTATGTAAAAAAGTGGTGTGTGTGTTTGTGTGTGTGTGCATGTGCAAGTGGGTGAGCACACCCACATATGCACATGTAGTGGTCAGAGGTCCCTGTCAGATGTCTAAGCCAGCTGTTCTCCGTCATGTCTGTTTTCTGAGACTCTGTCTCTCACTGAGCCTGAAGCTACGGCACACTGCTTACGCTGGAATGACCGGCAAGGCAGCAAGTCCCCGGGCTCTGCCTCTCTCCTCCCCGACAGCACTAGGGTTGCAGGAATGTGCCGCTCCACCTGAGTTCTGAGGACCTGAACTGGAGTCCACAGGCTGGTGCGGCAAACCTTTGCCCACTGAGCCATCTCCCCAGCCCTGAAACACGTATGATTAATTTATCACTTTTAAAGACCATTGCTTTTTCATGAAATGAGGACCAGACATGATACACATGTCTATTGCAGCTTCATAAGCAACAAATGCATTTCGTATGTTTGCATAGTTCTCTGATATCCAGATTATAGGCTCTGAAACTGTAAGGAAGCCTCTTACTGTCTATCCACAATCTACTAGATTATTTGATGGGCCCTGGGGCTAGAGAGCTGGCTTAGTGGGGGGGAATTACTTGCTGTGCAAGCATGAGGACCTGACAGCTATAATCCCAGCGTCAAGCAGTGCAGACAGACAGCAGATTACTAGGCCTTGCTAGTAACAGCCTAGCCCAGTTTCAGCAAGAGAGCTGGAATGTGATCGAGCAGGACTCCTGATGGCCTCCCCTGGTCTCTGCACACGGACAAATAGGTGTGTGCACACACCACAACCATGTCTTCCAAAAACTAAAGAACTAAAACGAAATAAACACAGCCATTCACATCTGGGCTATGGCAAACACGCCTGCGAGCAGGTCAGAAAGGAGAGACACTGAGCTTCCCTCTTCAACACGGGGGTCTCTTCCCATCACAGCCAAGCAGACATCATCACAAGGACACCTGACAAGTCACACTCATGCCCCATGCCGAGCCTCCTCCACAACGCAGGAACTGTTGGACTGTGGGGGATTTGGAGGGGGAATTCCTGCTAGGAATGTGTCTCCTTTGGCCTCTAGTGACATATTTCGTCTGCCCTGTCACTGATTTAGGCCAGAAAGCATGCTCATTTTCCTGCCCATCTGTCAAGGTGCATCCACTCACCACACTTCACACCACAGGTTTCCAAAGCTGAAGCAAACGAACTCTGAAAGCTCCATGTCAGCCTAAGCAGGGTCAAGACTTCTAGGGACCTACTGTACAATATCCACTAACGGAAATCTGTGTCATATCCGCTGCCTGTGGAAGTTGTGTCAGGGTCTAGAACCATCTGCTGAAACAGTCATTGACCAAAGCTGCCACCTCACCCCATATTGCTAAACAGATAGAAGAATCAGGGTGGGTCTCCCTAAGATTATCTCCACTGCTTGGGGGGGGTGTGTGAATTGGAAGCACAGACTAAGCTAGGTCCATTCACAACTATTGTCAGCTCTCTTATGGGATAACAACTCCAGAGTTTCAGGGCCAAGATGCCAATTTTACCAAAGCGCTCTCTCTCTCTCTCTCTCTCTCTCTCTCTCTCTCTCTCTCTCTCTCTCCCTCCCTCCCTCCCTCCCTCCCTCCCTCCCTCCCTCCCTCCTGAGCAAGGGCAACAGCTCATCCCAAGCACCCAGGCCAACAATTTCCAACTCTTCCATTCATTAATATCAATACAACTTTTATGGAGAAAGCTCCACACGTCTCAAAATCTCATCTGGGTTTGACTCTTGGTTAAGAACATATCTGTTAGAAAATAGGTGTGTGTGAGGGGTGGGGGGCTGGGAATGAACTCATTTCCAAGCCAAGGAGACCGATCTGTGGTGAAGTGCTAGCAGCACAGGAGAGCTGATTGAGTTCAGAGTCCCAGGAGCCACAAAGTAGAGCAACATCTGTGTTAAGCTAGTCTACACCAGGAGTTAGAAATTCACTCACTCTTTCCCTCTCCCACTTTCAGGTATGCAAGCATGTTTTCATTTGTGTAGACATGTGAAAGGGGCTATGTCTGCATGTGAGGCATAACATTGCTGTTAGGAGCCAGCATCCAGCGCTCTTCCACTGCATTTATTGAGGCAGGGTCTCTGAAGCAAGCCAAGAGCCCTCTGATGTGGCTAGTCTTGCTATCCAGCTTGCTCTAAGAACCCTGGGACTTTGCTTTCCTGCCAGGGCTGACACACCCACCCAGTATTTCTCGTGTGAGTTCTGAACTCTAGTTCTCACACTTGTGCGGCAAGCACTTCACTTCTGAGCTGTCCCTCAAGCCACCAAGCTCAAGATTGTGGCTGCTGTAATGACTCCCTGCCCTCTCCTCATGTACAAGTGCCCCCAGTGTCTCCTTCCCCTCACCTGGGAGGTGTGCACGCCACTCTACCTTACATCATCCTCCTGCACCAGATATGTCTCTCACCAGATCCACACTCATGACTTGGCATCACCAATGTTCGTGTCCTTTCCCCATCTAAACTGGAAGCTTTCCGAGTACATTTGTATGAGGTAAGGAACTGTTTCTACAGGTAGGCATGTTAGTGTGAGTCATGAGTGTAGGTGCGTCTGCAGATACGTGTGCACAAGCAGAGAACAATGGCCAACTACAGGCACTCTTCCTCAGTTGCTGTCCACTTTGTTGACTTTTTGTTATTTTTAAACTTTTAAATTTATTTTTTGAGTTCCCTACATGTGTGCAATGTGTTTTACCCATATGAATTTCCCACATCCTCCCTCCTACTCCAATTTGATCCCCTCTTCCCATGCTCCCCCACATATGAATATTATGGCTATAGTCAACAGCTTAAATCCGGTTAGATTTAAGGCCACTGTTGTGGTCTGAATAAGAATGGCTTATTCATATTATCCATAGGCTCACATAGTTGAACGTTTTGTCTTCGGGGAGTAACACTATTTGTGAGGAATTAGGAGGTGTGGCCTTGTTAGAGGAAGTATGTCATTGGAGGTGGGCTTTGAGTTTTCAAAAGCCCAAGACAGACTCACCCAGCCTCACTCTCTCTGCTTACACATCAGAATGTAACTCTCAGCTACTTTTCCAGCTCAATACTGCCTGCCACCATGCTCCCTGCCATGATGATCATGGACTAAGCCTCTGAAACTGCAAGCATGCCCCCATTTAAATGATCTCTTTTATAAGATTTGCTTTGGTCATGGTGTCTCTTCACAACAATAGAACAGTGATGAAGACAGCCCGTCCACGGAAGAAAACTCATGCCGACTACTGGAACCAAGGCCAAGAGTCCACAGCTCAGAGCTCCTGGAAGAGAAGCTATTGCTGTTATTTTTCTAAAATGCTAGAATATCAAACTATCTTCTTACCCGCAAACCCAGAGGTTAGAGAGCTCCAAGTCCCCTACTGAAGCTTCTTTATACAGGGATGTGGAAAGCCTGTTCTAGCAGAAGACCTGAATTCACTTCCCAGCCCCCAAGCCATGCACCCCCAACTGCCCTAACACCAGCTCCAGGAAAGCTGAGGCCCACTTCTGTCTTCCAGAGGTACACACTTCCTTGCAATGGTGACGTCTGTGGCGTGCCGGAGGAGGTCCAGCTACAGTTATTTTACGAGAAGGATCATCTTATCTAGTACTAAGAGATGGCACAAGAGCAAAGAAGACACAAAAAGGCCATAGCCATGGCAGTGGATTTTCCTATGTGTTAGGAACTGGTTTAAGGTTTCAGTCCTTTGCTTATATAACTATTTTAACCCTTAACAACTTATAAAAGAACATAAACATTTTCATATTTTATAGAGGAATCCCTCCACAAATTACATTAATGGTAAATGACGGAAGGATTGGGGATGTAGCTTGGTTGGTTGGTAGTGTGCATGCCCAACATGTAGGAGGCCCTGGGTTCCACCCTCTCCAGTGCATAAAAACCTGGGCATGGTGGTGCATGCCTGTAATCCCAGCACTGAAGAGATGGAGGTGGGTGTCAGAAGTTCAGGCTCGTCTGTAACTACAAAACCAGTTTAGAGCCAGCCTGGGCTGCAGGAGATGCTATTGCAAAGACAAAAACAGTTTCTTGGTATAGCTAACATTCTTCGTACCAGATAGCCCCTAGCAAGAAATTATTCAGCCCAAAATTGTTTTGCATAAAACCGTACAGAATAATACCTAAGACTAGCTTGATATCCAATACCAACCAAAATTGTGAATTCTGGCTGGCATTCTAGAAATTAATTTTTGGAGGAAAGTTCCAAGAGATATTCACAGTACATTACAGAAGGCTGTCCTCTATTGAAGGAGCCTAGAGAAAGAACAAACCATAAGGTGGGCTTCTGTCTACTCTCTATATTTTATAAAAGAGCACAAACTGCCAGTGAAATGTCCTCTGATGTTAAAGTAATGGGTAAACATGATGGAAGCCTTGTTCGTTTTCAAGACTCGGGGAAGCACACAACTCCTCCCGCTTTATGTCCAAGTAGAGAAAATTGTTCCATGACTGACGTAAAGAGATGCTAGAAACTGGAGGATATCCCAGAATGCTTTGTAGCTGGAGAGCTGCATCACTCTTTACTCATTTTCTTAGTTTAAGACTCCTAGCAATCCCTGCTAACGCTTTCATCTAAATTTGAATCCTAGGCCAAGGAGAGTCCAGAGCCCCAGGAAGCTGTGTCCTGCAGGAACTAATACTTCCTGGGTTACTAGCACACAGGATGGAGTTTCCTCTCACATACACACTTGGTTTGTGCTCTTCTCCTTCCTTCCTCAAGCTGCAGTTGGGGAACTGAGCTCAGGAGCTGTTTCTGCTGCGTTTATTCTATGCATTAAAACTGCACCAGCTACCCGTTTAATTTCCAGTGTTCGCCTTCTCTTTGGTTAAGCAGGATTGGCGGGCATTACTGGGCCCTTTCTGAGGAATCCTTACTATTTAAAATTCCTGCTGCAGGGATTAAAGAGATAAAGCCCAAGGAAGCCCTTTGTAGGCTGTAAAGTCCTAACCAAATGGATGATGCCGCTATGATATCCACCATCAGAGCTATACCCCCAGCTTTACTGGTGACTTCAAAACCATTTGGAACCCCTCCCTGCTTCCTGCCCACCCAAAGGGTTCACACTGGTGCCAAGTTTTGGGACTCCCTTCCAGGAAGTTTTGTTTGATACAAATAAATGAATGATTCAAAAATATCACAAGGGTTTCCAAAGCAACATGCACACAAGGAAAAATAAAATAAAAGCTAAGTCTGATGGTTTAGATAATGAAAAGATTCTGCCAAAAATAGTAGAGAGCTGGAAAGAGGTGAAGAATGAAACACTCTTCTAAAGATAGCTTCAGCAGGAACGGAACCCCTCTGCACACACTTCAGCAAGAGGAGGACAACGGGTCAGGATTTACCCCAGTCCAGAAACCTGTTCTCTGCTGCCACACAGAGGGGCGCTGTGGTTTGGGTTTAGAATGAAAGTCACAAACTGTAGCATCAAAAGGTTGTTTTCTTTCTTTTTTTTCCCCTACGGATACTTCCTAGGACTAGGTTCACCTCAGTGTCTTAAGAGGAAGGAGTTACAACGTAAGAGAGGGTGTGGACAAAAGAAGAGGTGGTAAGAAGACTAAGGCACTTCCTCCAAAGGCTGAGGACCTAAAATGTCCTCAGAATCCTCATAAAAAGCCAAGCATCCTGTGACCCTGGTGGCACTGAAAGGATAGGCTGAGACAGGCCAGCCGAGCACTTACGACAAGGCTCTCCTCTGACCTCTATGCCACCTGGGCATCCATGTGTTCTCCTGCACACACAGGCACAAAAAGGAAGTAAAGAAGAGGTTACAGGTACGAAACTTACTTCTACAAAATTATCTTGTAAACGCTTACAAGAATAGTTCCTCCAGATAACTGTTGTAAGGGAGAACTGTTTTGGAAATAGATTTAGGAGGCGGAGAACGAACATTAAAGGCACTAGCAACAAGCCATGCATAAGGGCCTTGTTTACTTGAGCCAAATTGGCAAGAGTCACAAGGATAAATGAAATTCCAGGTGGTCACCTGTGTTTAATGAGGATTTCCCAACATTCCCTTTCCTTTAAGGATTGAGGTGGGCGTGGGCATGGGCGTGGGCTAGAGGAAGGTCTGCCTCCCAGGCAGTATGCAACTCAGCTTCCCTCCAAAATAATATTGTATTCTGCTCATCAATCAGAATTAGGAGGTTTATGAGGCACAGGCAATTGTTGGTAGCAACAGGGCACACACTCTGATTCAGCCGGGGCGGAGCCTGCACTGAAGTGGGGAGCACCTGAAAGGATGAGAAAAAGGCCCTGAGTCTGACATACCAGGACAGGGACCTGATGCATAAGAACAGAGTAAGAGGACAGGAAATCCCGCCGTCCCTCACCGGCTGCTGGGGCAAGGCTTTTGATGGTGGTCCTGGTTGCTGACCTTAAAGTTCTCTTGTGCTCCAGGACACTGACTTTCCAGGAGAGGAAACCATCAATGCAGCATCTTAGGAGGAAGAAGGGGCAGAGCCAGAAAGATAATTGACTGCAGGGAAACAGTGATGCCCAATGTCCAAAATCAACAGCCTCTCCCGCCCCAAATATTCTCCTTATCTGATCACTATAGTGGAGACCAGGCAACAGACAGATGTATGATGAGATCCTGGATGCCTGGGATGCCTACTTAAGACCCACGTCCTCCTCTCCACTTACCATTAAGAAAAGTCCACCAAGCACGCGAGCCTGCGTGCGGGGAACTGAGCACGTGTGCGTGTTTCCATGAGCGCTTCCAGCACAAAGCAAGGTCCCACAGGTGGAAAGGGAAGTGCGAGATGCGGGACTTGGGGAGCATAGGGATGGATGGTGAATGCTAAATCCCTGTACATCCTGCCTTGATTGTCCTGGAGCTGACTTTGTAGGTGGAAAGATTCTCCAACCTAGTGCCACCTCCCAGAAATCCTACCCCACCCCCTCTGAGATTCTACAAGGGATTCAGGGAGGGTGACAGTGTCATCAGCGACAGGGGGCAGAGGTGGACCAAGAAGGAACTGAATGTTTAAAAGCAACCAGATCAGCAGGCACTAGAAGACACCCGGGGAATGGAGAATAAGAAACAGCTCTGGGGACACGCCTGGGAGGGTGCAGGGAGCTGGCGTCCTCTTACCTGGCCTGCGGGGAACCATTTTGCAGGGGGCTCAGGTCGCGGTGGGGGCTGCCCGCCTTGGGGGACAGACCCTGCAGTGCCGTCACTTGGGGGGAAGCAAGGCGCTGGCCAGGAACCCCACAGTTGACAAACTTGCCATGTCAAGCCTGTCGGCGCGCGCGTGCTCCGCAGCACAGGCACCTAGGCTTTTGTTGTGGCGCACGCCTCCCGTCCCCAGCTCGCGCCTGCCTCCCGGTGTCCCAGCACAATCTGGGCCACAGGACCTTTCTCTCCTGCTCCGCCTGGGGACTGCAGTGCCACTTCCCTGGGAATCTCGCGCTAAAGAGATGCCCCCACCCCACCCCCCACCCCGCGACCCAAGCCCGTGGTAAGGCAGGCAGGCAAGCAGCAGCAGCAGCAGCAGGCACAACGCACTCCTATGGGTCCGCTCTGGCCCTTGGGTTCCCACCCCCACCCTCTCCCTCCCCGCCCCGCCCCCCACTCAGAAGCTGCTCAGAATCCACCCTGTCAAATCCAGCCCATCTGGTGCTGTCACAATCAGTTTCAACCCAATGGTTCCACCAATCTCTGCCTGGAGTTAGAGTTGGGGACCCTCCTTGGGAGGGAGAAAAAGGGGATGCAGTGGAGAGGGGAGACAGAATGCTCAGAGAGGGGGCTTGAAGCTTTGACTGTCTGCCCCAAAGCTAGGAACTGAAAGGAGAAGTGGGTATCTAGATGTAGAAACCTTGCATTCACTTCCCAGTTTCCAGTAAAAAGAAGAAGGGGGCGGGGATCCATCCCATCAGCCCCTAGCACCCTCTGCGCCCCCACTCCTAGTCCTGTCTGGGTGGAGGTCCTTAATCTTATCATGGAGCTGACCCACAGGCTGGCACAGCTACCCAAAGGACTGTTAACTGGCAGGTAAGAGCTGGACCCAACAATCACTAGTCGGGCGTCAGAAGTCATTCCCAAGTCCATTTGGAAGCAGAGCAGACGTCAGAGGAAGGGCTGGGTATAGGTGGTGCATATGCCCACTGGTTGCATTTTGCTGGCATTTCTGGAGCGAAAGGGAAATCCACTTGGGGCAAGAAAATATTGGACTCAGCTGGGACTCATTTTGTCTTAAGAGAATTCTCATAAATTTCCATTTTCTCATGAAAATGATACTTTCCAGGAAATGTTGTTTTATTAGCAAATAACGACTTCTAAGATGAGAATTTCACAAACCTAATAGTTTCTCCTTTTGAAGAAATGAGGTATTCTTTCCAATAATATCCTCTGTATTATACTTTAGTATAAGCACATAAATTTGTGCTGGCTGATAGACACGTGGGTTACCCCAAGTGTTATTTTTTTCCTTTTAAGTCTAATAAAAAATAATAGTATTCCCAGAGACACATAAAAAGTTATGAAGCATAAAAGAATATAAGCAGAGGGATTATACCTCATTTTGTATATTTATTCCAAGTTCTGGGAAACATTCAATTACCTGGAATGACAAAGTTTGTTGGTGAAATCACTTGATGGGTAAAGAAATCACCAGTGGAAAAGTTGAAAAGAAAGAAAAATTAAGCCATTCATAGAAGTACAATGGCTAGGAAAAAAATAGATATACTTAACTGTGAAAATTGAATAGAGTTTTAAATTAATGTCCAAGTCATTCTCTTGCTTGATACTGGACTGGGAAAATATGGGCACACTACATTAAGCACCCACCCACTTAAATGGGCACAGGCTGTGTCTTCTGCTCTTCTTATTATAGCCCAGTGGTGCTTACCACGGTGCTATGCAACTCGGCGAATATTGATGGCAAACATTCCAGAGCAAAGTGGATTTCCAGTGTGACCCTCTGAAACAGTGGCCACTGTAAGGAAGTGATGGGCAAAGACTGGTTTCCTATTAAGAATAGTTTCCTAATATTCTCTGGTTTGAATCTTTGTGCATGTGTTTGTGCATGGATGATATACATGTGTGTATATGTGTGAGAGTACAGGAGCATATGCCATGAAGTGTGTATGGAGGGGAGAGGGCAGACTCAGGCATCATAGCGATTCTTGCCTTCCATCTTGTTTGCAACAGGGTCTCTGTTATTCATTACTGTGTGCACCAGGTCAGCTCCCCATGAGCTTTCAGGGACTCTCCTGTCTCTGCCTCCCATCTTGCTGGGATCACAGACTGCACTTGGATTATACCTGTGTGTGAGAGCACACACATGCACACACACTCTGATCTTGTGTAGCTTATATTCTGGAGAAGAGGGTGTTCACAAGGAAATAATAGAGGCACTTAGGTTCTGCTAGAAGGGAGGAGAACTACGGAGAAAGAATACGTGGGTGAGCAACATGCTTCAGAGTGGGCAGCAGAGGCTGTACTAATGCTGAGCTGTGGGTAAGCGGGAGTTTTCACCCATGCTGACAGATAACTGGGAACAGCTCAGAAACATCACTACTCTGTCCGCAATGAAAGTACTGGACCAAATTGACACACACAAAAGCCATTAAGAGAAACAGTGGAGGGGTACACTGTCCAGATCCCACCATTTTCATTGCCTCATTGTCTTTTGTAAACTGCAAGGGAGATGATTACACTAGACAAGGAAGGAATTGTACCTGCTGCATAAGCTGGATATGAGACGAACATAGAAAAAAAATCTAATTTTGGGTGGAGGGGAGAACCATGTTCAAGTGTCAGTAAGACGTGTCAGTGGGTGAAGGCACTTACTACCAAAACTGAGGACCGAAGTTTGATCGCTGAGACCTGACTCCTGAAAGCTGGCCTCTGACCTTGCAGATGGGCCTTGCCAAACATCCATGCACATACAGAAGCGGAAGGAGATGAAGGGAGAGGGGCAGGGAGGGAGAGAAGGGCCAGGCAAACATTACATTTAATATATCTAAGCAGAACTATTGTACTAACTTCTTATGGAGAAGCAAACAAGTCAAAAAAAAGGAAAAGAGCAGACACAACACAGAGGCATGGTCAGGACTCAGAACATCCCAGCCTTGTCAACTCAGTGTTTTGAGGTGAAATGGGCAGATGTATCTAAGGAGATGGAAGGATCTGTTGTAACCAAGGGTAACTGAAGTGGGTGGGTCTTCCTGAAAAACAGACAGCTGTGAAGTATATTTTGAGAACAATTAACAATTCTAAATAAGACTAGAGATGTATGACATGAGTTTTTATTTTACTAAGGGGATAAAAATATTATGGTTATAAATTAAATGGTCCTTATCTTCCGAGGCCATGAGTAATTGTGTCTACTACTCACTGTGGAAAATATATGCAAAACAAAAATGTTAACTTAAAGACTGTTTTCTCTTGAAATTTTTGATAGGATTCAAATCTACCTACACATCAGGCACGGCATGGTATCCAACCAACAGATACATCAATGGAATCATGCAATCCACAACAACATATTCATGAATAAACATTTGTTTGTGTTAACAAATGTTAAACATTTGTTGATTTTAAGCTGTAGGGAGAACAGCATCCTATTAATCTTGTCTTTCAATTTTTCTGTACATTTGAGAATTTTCTCAAAAAAGCTAAGAAAAATACACTAATAAAAAGGAATCAATAACTACTCATAAGGAAGTTAAAAACATTTAAACAACCTGTCTTCAAATACCAATTTTAGATGGAAATACAATAGATACCGATGAAAATTAATAATTTCAAAGTATACTCTATAAGTCAAACAAAGCTGAAAATTAATGCTTAAATCTCATGGTAAATTTCTAAAGAGAATACTTGAACACGGAAAAAAGAAAAAAATCAGTCTAATAAAGAAGAACATGAGGCACTGATTCAGGATCGATCAAACACATCGAGTTAAATAAATTTCACTAAGTGAAATCAATATGCAAGGAATACAAGACCACAAAATTAAAGCTAGAATGAAGTTTTAAAATATTAAAACTATTTTAGAATGGGCAACTTTATGACATAAATCTAAAAATAGGTCGTGAGCATTATTATCCTAAAATGAAAATGTAATTAGACCCATCTCATGGGCACAGAACCTTGAAGAATGAAACAGACTGAGTTGCTGATTTAAAACCCCTGCCCCTGGGTAGGCAGGCTCTGCCTGCCCCCAAATGACACAGTCTCAAGCTATTTGTGTAGAGTAACCACTTGGGCTGAAGAAAGAGGAATATCCTGGCCCTTTAACTATCATTAGACCCAGCACCCTAACCCACCCAACAGGTCACTTCCAAGGCTCCTTGCCAGTTCCCCAGCAACAGAAAGGAAAACATTCTACTTCCTTTAGGGTGCATTTTTATTTTATGTGCACAACTATTTGTCTGCACATGTGTATGTGTACCTCATTCATGTCTAGTACCTGAGGGAGCCAGAAGAGGGCATAGATCTCCAGGAACTGGAGTCATAGACAATTATGAGACACTATGTGGGTACTGAGAATCAAACCTGTGTCTTCAGCAAGGGCAGCCATTGATCTTAGCCACTGAAGCCATTTCCCCAGCTCCTATGCTCATTTCTTTTATTAATCAAGCACAAGTAACAATTTAACCCAATATCTAGGAACGATAATGACAGATTGACATCCATGTGAAAGTAAGAGCAGGACAGTGTAACTGCATTTCAACCACACTGGAAGAAAGTGGTATCCAATCCAGGAGCACACATTTTCTGTTCAACAATCCATTGTAGAACAGGCCATATTAATAAGTCAAGTGAAAAAGGAATTGTTCTCTGCATAGACATATGAAATGTCAAAGAAAAATTAACACTCAAATGAAAATACAAGAAGATAGGAGTTTGTATATGTTTTCTTAACGTGGTTCATATTAAAGTTCATTCACGCACACACACACATACACACACACACACACCAGTACCTCACTCACACAGGGACATACTTGACATATTTGACTCGATCACAGATAAGTCCAGGGATCTCCCAAATTTTATAAGTAGGAAATATTTTATTAGAACCAAAGTAAATGAGTTATATAAGACAAAGGAATAGGAATGTAAGAAATATAAAAACTCTTTTCAGAGGAGGTACTAGCATGCCGGGGGAAAAATGGCATAAATCAGCAGTGAAATCAACTCAGTGAAATTTAGAGTTGAAAAATTTAAACTACGAAAGTCTTTAGACATCCTCGCTAACACCAATGGATGTGGTCTTAAGGTTTGCGTTTAGCAAACATTTTCACTATCAACAGAAAACACAAAATATTTATGGAAAATTCTGAGTAGAAATGCATAAAACCAGGGGGACAAAGATCAAATCCCAGCTTGGCACAAAAGGAGATGTCTGCCGGCACCTTACAGAGTGGCTCAACATGATGGTGGTATCCCTTCCAAGTCACTATGGAAAGTCAACCCCACTACAACAGAATTAATGGCAAGACCAGTAGGAGGGCTCGAGGTGGGGGGGGGGGGAAGGGTCCTTGCTGCAAAGCCAGATCCGTACCTGCAACACGAACACTAGGAGGACCTGGAGGACCTGAAGAACCAGCCAGGCTCACTGAAAGGGTGAACGCCAGTTCAGTGAGAGACCTGACTCCCAGAGGTCACCTGGACTTGACCTCTGGCCCCACACATGCATGTGCAGGAGCATGCACTCCTTCATACACATACACTTGTACAACACAGACACACTCAAAATGATAAATAAAATTAAATTAAAAGAGTGAACATCTTCATTGACAACCTAGTGAAAAGTGATTCTTGGGACTGGAGAGAACTCAGTAAGAGCACTCAGAGGACCTAAGTTTAGTTCCCAGCACCTCCCTCAGATAGCTCACAAGCACCTATAACTCCAGCTTGAGGTGATGCAATGCCCTCTTCTTCCTTTCATGGGAACTGCACACACAGAACATTCATGCATAAACATAATTAAAAATAAGGGTCAGGCGGTGGTACATGTCTTTAATCCCTTGGGAGGCAGAGGCTGGCAGATCTCAGTGAGTTCAAGGCCAGCCTACTCTGCAAAGTGAGTTCTAGGACAGCCAAGACTGTTGCACAGAGAAACCCTGCCTCAAAAAAAAAAATCAAAAAAGAAAAAAAAAGATACCTTTTTAAAAAGCTATTCCTTTGTTTTCAATGACATATTAGAAACAAAGATGAAACCACTAACTGAATTCTACTGTATTTTGGTTGTTCAACACGTTCTACCAAGTGGTTACTCACAGAGTCACAAACCAAACCAAGAAGGACATTTTCGAAAATACCAACAAAACTCAGTAACAGGAAGCAATGTCTTAAACAACAGTTATGATGGAATCCTATCATAAATAGGATATGAAGGTCAAGCTAGATGGCTGTGTATGTGAAACAGCTTGCTGGCAAGCATGAGAACCTGAGTTCAAATCCCAGGGCGCACAGGGTGAAAGAGATTCCCACGAGTTTTCCTCTGACCTCCACACAGTGTCACGCCATATGTGTACTCATACACGCACATATAAAACAAACAAACAAACAAATGACAAAAAGTAAAAACAAATTTTCATAGGTCACTATAGACCTTCCTTTAATAGCAAGTCAGAAAATTACATTCAGACTCAAATGTTGTGACTGTGGTACTTTAACTCAAGCTGTTGGTTAAACACTAATATTCAGACAGAATAAACTTACCTTTCCTTTTAAGAAATTCTCTTTTGTTCTGGTTTTACAGCTCATCTCTAAATATTAGAAGGTAAAGGGTCAGCCACTTTGCAGTCTTTGCTGGGCAGTTTCTATTCTGTCCTAAACGTGGACAAATGAGCAAGCATTTGTAGGTACAGCTGAAGAGAGCCTTCTCCTATAGCAAGCGCCAAGGGATTGTTAACCTGAATCTCCCCTGCATGGCTGTTTAATGTGCTCTCTTGTGGTTATGACTATCTTTGTTTCATCCAGCGAGTCTTTCCTAGGAAATTTGATTTTGTGGGGAACTAAGTCTATAGCTGAGACTCTGGCCTTCTGCCTTCAGCACAGCCGGGAGCAGGATTCCACTCAACTCCCCACATGCCGCAGCTTCAGCTGGGCAGACCACTGGCTTATAATGTTATTGTTTAGAAAGAAATTAGGAATACAATGCAATTAATTAGTTATCCTCCCAGGCCTTGCTTTCCTCCTGGAATTTGGCACCAAAATGAAAACATACCCAGTTCACCATCTTTCCGTTCTTAATCCTTTGAAATTAGTTTTGTGTGAATGAGTGTTTGCCTGAACATACACATGTATGGGTACCATGCACATGCCTACTGCACAAGGAATCAGAAAAAGACATAGGATCCCCTGTATCTTGAGTTGTGGGTGATTGTGAGCTACTAAATGGGGTGCTAAGAACAAAACGTGGGTCCTCAGCAAGGTAAAATGTGCTCTTAGCCACTGAGAAGAATCTCCAGCCCTGTTATTAATTTTTAAATATAATGTCTGTTTATCAATATTATTTTAGTCATCATTTGTGTATACCTCCGTGTGTGTGTGTGTGCGTGTGTGTGTGTGTGTATAAGTGTATGTGTGTGTGATTACACAATGGAGGGGATAGATGTGCATCTATGTGGAGGTCTGGAGGTCAGGGTCTTCTTCACCTTAATCTTGAGATACGTCGATCAACCCTATGGATGCCTCTGCCTCCCAGTGCTGGGATTAAGGCAACCAATTTGGCTTGCATACATGGATTCTGGAGGGATCAACCTCAGGTCCTCATGCTTGTGCAGACAAGCACTTTATTAACATATGCCAAGTCCAACCATCATTTACTCATCAGATAGTATATGAAGAGTTACGTTAAGCTAGGTTAATAATTAAGAAGCTTATAGTCCCTAAGCAAAAAATTTTCATGGCCTCAGTTTTCAGTAACATTACTAAGACAGTTAGCTTTAATTGATAACTTGACAAGCCTCTACTCACATAATGTGGAAGAATCTCAAGGGAGTAATTGGGTTTTTAAATTGATTTTATTGAGCTATACATTTTTCTCTGCTCCCTTCTCTTCCTCTCCCCTCCCCTTCAACCCTCTCCCATGGTCCCCATGCTCAAAAGATCTTCCTTTTTCTACTTCCCATATAGATTAGATCCATGTATGTCTCTCTTAGGGTCCTTGCTGTTGTCTAAGTTCTCTGGGATTCTGAATTGTAGGCTGGTTTTCTTTGCTTTATTCTAAAAGCCACTTGTGAGTGAGTACATATGATATTTGTGATTCTGGGTCTGATTTACCTCATTCAATATGATGTTTTCTAGAACCATCCATTTGCCTGCAAATTTCAAGATGTCATTTTTTTCTCTGCTGTGTAGAACTCCTTTGTGTAAATGTACCACATTTTCCTTAGTCATTCTTCGGTCGAGAGGCATTTAGTTTGTTCCCAGGTCCTGGCCATGACAAACAATGCTGCTATGAACATAATTGAGCACATGTATTTGTGGTACGATTAAGCATCCTTTGGGTATATACCCAAAAGAGGTATTACTGGGTCTTGAGGAAGGTTGTTTCCTAATATTCTGAGAAATCACCACCCTGATATCCAACAAGGCTGTACCAGTTTGCACTCCTACCAGCAATGCAGAAGTGTTGCCTTTACCCCACAACTTCTCCAGGATAAGTTGTGGTCACTTTTTTTGATCTTGGCCAATCTTACAGGTGTAAGATGGAATCTCAGAGTTGTTTTGATTTTCATTTCTCTGGTGGCTAAGGATGTTGAGCATTTCCTTGAGTGTTTTTCAGCCATTTTAGATTCCTCTGTTAAGAGTTCTCTGTTTAGGTTTGTACTCCATTTTTTATTGGATTCTTTGTTCTTTTGATGACCAATTTCTTGAGTTCTTTGTATATTTTGGATATCAGTCCCCTGTCTGATGTGGGGTTGGTGAAGATCTTTTCCTATTCTGTAGGCTGTCATTTTGTCTTGCTGACCTTTGCTTTACAGAAGTTTTTCAGTTTCAGGAGGTCCCATTTATTAATTGTTTCTCAAAGAACCAACTTTGTCTCATTGATTTTTTTTGTATTGTTTTCTTTGGTTCTATTTGTTGATTTCAGCTCTCAATTTGATGATTTCCTGTTGTCTAATCTTCCTGGGTGAATTTGCTTCTTTTTGTTCTAGAGTTTTCAAATGTTCTGTGCTATGAACTTTCCTCTTAACACTTTTCTTCATTGTGTCCCATAAATTTGGGTATGGTATCTGGTCATTTTCATTGAATTTTATGACATCTTTAATTTCTTCTTTTACTTCTTCCTTGACCCATTGATGATTCTGTAGAGCATTGTTTAATTTCCATGTGTTTGTTTGCTTTCTGGAATTAGTGTTGCTGTTGAATTCTAATTTTAAGCCATGGTGATCTGATAAGATACATGGGGTTATTCCATTTCTTTTTGTATCTGTTGAGGTTTGTTTTGTTACCTAGTATGTGATCAGTTTTTGAGAAGGTTCCATGAGGTGCTGAGAAGAAGGTATATTCTTTTATGTTTGGATGGAATGTTCTGTAGATGTCTGTTAGGGCCATTTAAGTCACAACATCTGTTAGTTCCCTTATTTCTGTTAATTTTTTGTCTGACTGACCTGTCCAGTGGTGAGAAGGGAGTGTCAAAGTCTCCCACTATTAGAATGTGAGCTTTAATGTGTGATTTAAGCTTTAGAAGTGCTTCTTTTACATATGAGGGTGTCCTTGTATTTGGGGCATAGGTGTTCAGTATTGAAATTTCCTCTTGATGTATTTTTTTCTGTGACTAATATGAAATGTCCTTCTTTGTCTCTTTTGATTGACTTTACTTTGAATCTATTTTGTTAGACATGAGGATAACTACAACGGCTTGTTTCTTAGGTCCACTTGATTGGGAAAATTTTCCCAACCCTTTACTCTGAGGCAATGTCTGTCTATGAGGTTAAGGTGTGTTTCTTGTATGCAGCAGAAGGATGGATTTTGTTTTTGTATCCAATCTGTTAGCCAGTGCCTTTTTATAGATGAGTTGGATCCATTTATATTAAGGGATATTAATGAACAGTGATTTCTATCTCCTGTCATTTTAGTTTTGTTGTTGATGATGTTATTTTCTGTGTCCATTCTTTGGGATTTGATGCTGAGAGATCATCTATTGTCTGTGATTTTGTTGATGTAGCCATTTTCCTTGGGTTGGAGTTTTCCTTCTAATTCTTTGTGTAGGGCTGGGTTTATGATTAGAATCTGGTTCTGTCATGTATTATCTTGTTTTGTTTTTCTATGGTGATTGAAAGTTTTGCTGGGTATAGTAGTCTGGGAAGGCATCTTAATGTCTGCATACGGCTTCTGGCTTTCATTGTCTATTACAAGTCAATTCTGATAGGTATTCCTTTATATGTTATTTGACCTTTTTCCTTTGCAGCTCTTAATAATCTTTCTTTATTCTGTATGTTGAGTGTTTTGATTATTATGTGGCGAGGGGACTTTTTTTTTGATCCAGTCTATTTGGTGTTCTGTAAGCTTCTTGTTGTCTTCATAGGCATATCTTTCTTTAGGCTGAGAAAGTTTTCTTCTATGATTTTGTTAAATAAAATTTCTGTGCTTTTGAGTTGAACTTCTTCTCCTTCTTCTATCCCTATTATTCTTAGGTTTGGTCTTTTCATGTTGTCCTATATTTTCTGGATATTTTGTGTTAAGCTTTCATTATATTTAATGTTTTCTTTGACTGATGAGTTTATTTCCTCTATTGTATCTTCAGCATTTGAGATTCTGTCTTCCATCTAGTGTATTCTGCTGTTTATGCTTGCATTTATGGTTCCTGATCATTTTCTCATGATTTCTGTTGGAGTAATTGTTTTTATCAGGTTTGTTTGTATGTATGTCTGTAGGGGATTATCTTGATTGTACTTTGAAGTATAAGGGTCCAGCACACATAGTCAGCACCATTCCCCAAGCAGGTGAACCTTCTCTATGTCAGAAAGCTAGCTAAGTAGGAGCCTCTAAGAGAACCAGCAAGCAGTGGTCAAAAGTCAAGTGCCTTTCCCACTCCCCTCAGTGACAGACTGTGAACTGGAAGTATAAGTCAAATGAACCCTTCCTGGCCCTAAGTTGCTTTTGGTCTGTGTGTTTTGTCACACAACAGAAAGGAAATAAGAAGAAATACCTTCTGGACCTTACATTCAGAGCTCTTCAGATGATTTTCTGAAATTTACATGTATATAAGCATAAGGAATATATATTTAAATATACATATATTTCCCATCTCTGTAAACAGGAATAATAAGAAAACTTCCCTCACGCATATGCATGCTTTTATTTTTTACCCAAACCATCAAAATTAGAATTCAGATTAGTATTCACACCTGTCTGAATGGTGTCCATTTTAGGGTAGTGGGATATCTTGAAATTAAACTTATATTTATGGAGTTTAAAATTCATACATCTATCCATCATAGATGGAACATTCTGAATCTTTCAACAGCCTTCTGGACTTTATGAAACAGCCTTATGAAAATAACAAGCATGGACATGTTTTCACTCTCTCAAAGAATGTTACAGAGATTTTATTCCTCTCACAACTTTTATTTAACAATCTATAGGTTTAGAACTTTAAGGATTTTAACATTGACTCTGGGAAAGAATATAATCTGTTGAGGTAACTATCCAATTTCTAATAGAATTTAAGACCTGATTCACAGGACAGAACTCATGCTGGGTACTGTAAACCCACAGTGGGCTAGGTGATAGGCGTTAGAGGAGAAGATACATCTATTATTTTCCTAAACGGATATAGTATTAGACGACCTTCTAAATATTTATCATTATGTCCATTGATTAGTAGTAGCCTCTGCCCTCATGCAGTAGATGGCAGCTAATACAAAGACTCCCAAGTATTCAAAGTGCAAAAAATGAGTAATGGTGATGTGTTCAGTTTCAAATGAAATACCTGCTCCCCCCCCCCCTCTCTCTCTCTCACACACACACACACACACACACACGTACGCACACGGAATATCATGTCAGAGAAGCAGAAAGATGGTAAGAGCCAGATATGGGATAGGAATGCTATGCAACACTGTTTCCAGAAGGGACACGGCCACTGCGCATGTGAACTCCTAATAGATATGTTCATCTGCTCGAGATTTGTACAAGATCAAGCCTGTCAGATTTTCAGCATGGATACAGGAGTGAGAAAAGAGCTAGAGGTAACTGATGGCTACAGGTGGAGGTAGAGCCAGTTTTCTTCGGGGATGTGGTCCCTGATAGGCTGCCCATGATCTGGTCACTGGCCTTATACCCATGCACACAGGAGCAGCACAAATTTAACTCAGTGAGAAAAACAAAGAAGGCATGAAGTTGGGAGGAAGACACTGGGGGATCTGGGAGGAGTTGGAGAGGAAATATGAGCTGTAGATATGATAAAGTACATTGTTTACCTGCTCTACCTTGACGAAGAATAAATATGAAGGATGAAAGGACTCTAGAAACTATCTTGTATAAGTAATCCTATTGGTATAGAGAGATAATGAAGCTGTGCAGACGGCTCAGTCAGTGAAGTGCTTGCCATACAAGCAGGAAGACTAGCTAGACACTGCAGTGTGTGCTTTAACCCCAGAACTAGGGAGACAAAAGAAGAGGAGCTTGAAGTTCCCTCGATAGCCAGTCTCAGTTATTTAGTAAACTCCAGGCCAGTAAGAATCCCTGTCTCAAAAAACAAGGCAGATGACACCTGAGAAACACCTTAATAGTCCTTTGACCTCCCATGAATGTGCACAACTCACCCCCACAATGTTGAAAATAGGCTTACTCAATAAGAAGGAGGGTCAACAGAAGTCCATCCAGATGAAATGGGCGCTGCTATAGGTTTCCTGGTCTACCTTGCCATGCTGGAGTCCCTGGACCAGGCAAGCTGCTCTGTCCTGCATCCTGGCAGGGCAGCTGAAAGATGCCTCAGACACAAGGGTCAGATGCTTTGATGTTCCATTTTCTCTAATTCAAACTTGGTACTTACGGGTTATGAGCTAACACAAGAAGGCTCAGTGCTATTGTGCTTGCTTGTTTCTTATTAACTCACTCTAGACCAGAAATTAGCACTTATAGGTCAAGTGTTGCCTGTCTAAGGGGCTGGAGAGGTGTCCCCATGATTAAGAGCACTTGCTGCTCTTGCAGAGGATCAGGGTTCTGTACCCAACACTTACATAGGAGGACACAATGCCCTCTTCTGGCCTCCTCTGGCACCTACATGCATACATGTACATACACATTTAATAGATATATCATTTAATGAAGAAAAAACCATACAAACAACATCTTACCTGTCTTTGTAATAACAAATTATTGATTTAATTGGTTTGTTACATCTGCTTTTATACAGATTATCTGTGGTTCCTTTTAGGGTGTGATTACCAAGGTAGCAGTCATGACAAATGGCCACATGGGTATTGCTCATAAGAACAAAATATCTAGTATGTGCTACCCACCAGAAAAAATCTGCCAGCCACCACTCTAAAAACTATTGCCCTCATATAAGCTATTATAAATATCACCAAATGCCTATTTTTAAAATACTACTGCAAGTGAAGCCTCCCTAACCCAGAAATCTTGAACGCTCTGCAGTCAGAATCTTTCTGAATGTCAATTTGTGCTGGGATACCAAAGTGTGAAGTTCTGACTTTGACTTCATTGTGTCAATCAAAACACAGGTGCTGTAAAGGTATAGTATAAGGGCTGGAGGAATGGCTGGTTGGTGGAGCACTTTCCGTGTAAGCAGAAGGGCCCGAGTCACAGCCCCAGAACCTATGGGAAAGGCCATGTGAGGGGACACAGGTGTGAGATTCCAGTACAGGAAGAGAGCAGAGGACCCCTGAAACCTGGTGCCAACTGGCTAGTGAGAGACGGTCCCAAAAAACAGCTGGAAAGTACCTAAGAGATGACACACAAAGTCATCCTGTGACCTCAACATGTACAAGTACACACTCAGGAACACACGTCTACACACACAAAAGTCCTAACAGTATGTCCAAGTTATGCCTATAGCATGTTTTTGGAACAGACATGAACTTTGTGTCTACACTCAGATCCTGTCCCCAACGTATCTTGTTTTATATATACAAATGTTCCAAAATCTGAAAGGTACACAGCCAAAACACTTGTGACGCCAGGCATTTCAGGCAAGGGACTCAGTCTTCAAGGGTCATAGTTTCGGTTCACTCTCTGACATAATTCAGTATTCAGGGCCTGCTATGGGCCCAACAGGCCCTGGGTTTCTGACCCGCTGTCCCGAAGCATACACAACTATTGCTATCACAGTTCTATTAAACTCCATGTTTAATAGAAGGAATGGGCATAATTTTAACTGATTAACTTCTAAAATTAAACCTAAATTAGTTCTTGAATGGCTAGCTATAACTACACCAAGATTATTTCCAGATAATTAAAATACTGTGTTCACTGCCCTAATATAAGCTATTATAAATATCAGCAAATGAATACCTCAAAAACACTATTGCAAAGATTCATTGCACGCTGTGAATCCACAACTTGAAACCTTCAGAGGCAGGACTGATAGCCACTGTCTCTTTCTTAACACTATAGATATTTATATAGTCTTACACTGTCTGCTGGGCATGCAAGAGTATATTTTCTCAAAATATAAATGTGAATTTTCTGAATCCATTTTATGAATTATGAATCTAACCACAAGCAAATGTCTAGAACCTCACAAAAGCTTAAAGTCCCAAATTACTTTCTGAAAGGTTACAGTGAGACTTTAAAAAGTCAGGAGGGTGAGGATATGAGACTGGGGAGATGGTGTAAGGGCCAAGCACTTGCCACACAAGTGTGAGGACCAGAGTCTTGATTCCTAGCACCCATTTAAACATCAGGTGAATGTGACCATTCGCTTGTAATCCTGGTGCTGGGAAGGCAGACGTGAGGCATCCCTCAGAGCAAGCTGGTTAGCTAGACTAGCCACATGGGTGATCTCTGGATTCAACTGAGAGATTCTGCCTCAATGAAGGTAAAGAGCTATGGGGAAAGACTCATGTTGTCAGCTTTCAGATTCCACACAAATGCACATACATGCACCCATGAGCCAACATGTATGGGGATATACATAAACACATGCACATAGCCCACACTCGCAGAAAATAAAGGCGTACACAACTCAGAATTTCCTATGAGAAGAATAAAATTCTTAGAGTCACCCTGAAGGGACACTGAAGTAAGATAAGGGAAAGAACTAAGTCGGCTAGACATGCTGCTGTAACGTGACGACCTTTTTAGAGATAAATTCTAGGGATCCAGAGAATTGATGCTGTTTTTATGCTGTGTCAGCCTAGCAGGAGAGGGTAGGTTTCACTACAATGACTAACAATCTCCTGTTTGGAAAGTCTGAAAGCAAAGGCTCCTTTCTACTTTATATTGCATGTCTGAAAGCCCTGCTCATAGTGAACACTCTATGACTTCGGCTTCAGAGGAACTCACACCTTAAGAACTGCTGGTTGTGGGGCTGGGGAGATGACTCCATTGGACAGGTGCTTGCCTGAAAAGCATGAGGACCCAAGTTTGATCCTCCTGCACCACATATAAGGCTAGATGCAACTGCATGTGCCGAGGGAGGTAAGACAGGAGGATACCTGGGCCTCGCTTATCAGTCAGTCAAATCAAATCGGAGAGCTTCGGGTTCAGTGAGAGACCATATCTACAACACTAAAGTGGAGAGTAACTGAGAAAGGCACTCGATGCTGCCCTTCCTGTAGATACTGTGTCGGCTTGAATGAGAATGTGCCCCCCCCCCACAGGAGCATATGTTTAAACAATTGATGTATGGCCAGCTGGTGGAACTGTTTGAGAAGAATTGGGAAGTCTGACATTTTTGGAAACGATGTGTCACTGAGGGTGACTTTGACATTTCAAAAGGCCATACCATTTCTGGCGAGCGCTCTCTCTCTATCTCCGTGTCCCCTGCCTGTAGATGAGATGTAAGCTCTCAGTCACTGCCCCAGCACCATGCCTGCCTGCCTGCCTGCCTGCCTCCATGTTCTCCAGAATGATGGGTATGGCCTCACCCTCTGAAACTGTAGAACCCCAATAAACCGTTTCTTCTATTAGCTGCCTTGGTCATGGTGTCTTATCATAGCAGTAGAGAAGGAACCGAAACAGATACACAACACAACCAGAAGGAGCTCGGGATGCACATGGGTGCAGCATGGCAGGGAGAAATGAGGGGGAGAACGCCATGACAATAGCATGTGCAGTCAGGAACAAGGATAAGCGTGACCAGTGAGAGGCTGTAGAAGAGATGCTTCTTTAAAACTAAAAGAAAACTTCTTTTAAAACTTCTTTTAAAACTAAAAAAGTTTCCGTGGAAACCAGCAAATCAACAAAGATGTTTCTCAAAGGACTAGAAACAGATCTTCCACATGACCAGCTCCACTCTTACGAGGATTTCCCCAAGCGCCACTGGTCAACACACCATTTCAGTCAGCGCTGTCATTTCAGGGGAAAAGAAATCACCATTTTAAGGAAATTAAGGCAATCTAAGGTAGATAAATAATTTATGGTTTTCTTCCTTGTGTTTCCTACATTTTGTATACTCAAATCAGATGTGCATATATTAAATAAAAATGGAAGCAGAATTGCGTAAGGAAACAAGTGGGTCCTTGGGTGAGGGAGGGGAGTGAAAGGTGAGGCTGGAGGGAGCCAGATGAGAGGGCATCGGGCTCAGCATGGAACATCTACCTGACCAGAAATCCTAACAGGATGAAAAGCGCTCTGGGTGGGACACATGTCTCAGTGTAGAGCACTTGCCTGGCATGCACAATGCCCTGACTTCTATCTTCATCATAACAAAATCAAATCTGATTCTTCAGATATTAATTAAACAGAGATGGTTTTCCCTACTGAGCAATAACAGTGCAGTGGCGCATTTTAGAGCATGGTTCACTCGGTGGTTTTACTTACAAAACTCCCTCTTGTTTTGCTAAATTATTAAGCACCATTTTTAATGGTTTCTTGACTGTTTATTATTGTAAACTTACAATGTATGCCCCCAGAGTTTAAACATCCTCAGATTTCCAAAAATTCAAAAGTCAGAACTTAACTGTCTAATTTCTGCCTTTTTATTTCTTTCTTTCTGCAGGGTCCAGGGAACAAAGAAGTTTTCAGTTGTTACAAAGTGGCAAACCAAAGAGTGGGCAATGAGCCAGTGGGGGATGGGGCTCAGTAGGTAAGGGCACTTGCCCCCAATCCTGATAACCTGGCTTGGATCCCTGGGACCCACACTGTGGAAGTAGAGAATCTTCTACTATAGGTTGTCATCAGACCTCCACAAATAGGCATTTGCACATTGCATACACACACACACACACACACACACACACACACACACACACACTACAAACACACACACACAAATAAGTAAATGTAATTTGGAAAAAGACTGAATTTTTCACACTAATTCTAAATATACTCAGAGCTTTCAAAGATTAAAACTAAAATCAAAGAGAGGTGAGTGAGTCCAGTGCTGTCACTGTGTCTCTTCTACTTTTAGGAAGTGAAGTGGGAGGCACCCATGAGTAGGCAGATGTGGGATTGCCCACGATGCTTTAACATGCCTAATTAGGGGTGAGAATGTCAGCTTGCCTGTATTTAGAACAAACACAATGACGCTCTGCCCCACAGAGTAGGATTAAGTTGATGGAGCTCATTATCCAACCAGAGGTAGGAGAAGCTAGAGACAGAAATAGATCTAAATGGCTTATATAAATTAATAATAGGTCTGTCACAGGTAATGAGTAAAAATGGTTATGTGTGGTCATGCTATGTGGGTTTGAAGTTGACATCAAAGAGTTGTGGTTTGGCCAACACGGTCAGACACTGAAATGGTAGGTGGCCAAGGTGCTCCCTGGCAAGTCTTACTTCCATTTAGGAAAAATCTCCGAACACCATAGTATGTGATGTCACAGTGAAGTTGTTGGACAAGGTTCAGAAATGGACATTCAAGGATCAAGTCATTTGGGATGACAAAATGACGCAATGAATACAAAGTGCTTGCTACCTAAGCAGAAGGACACGAGTTCAGATCCTCAGAACTCACATTTAAAAGCCCGGGGCAGTCATGCACACTTGTAATCCTAGGGCTGGTAAGGCAAATTTAGAAAGATCCCTGGGGATCCTCTTCAGTGAGGCAATGCCTCAAAAAATAAGTAGATGAGTAAATTCATAAATTATTAATAAATAAACAAGATGGAGTCTCATGGAGAAAGAAGCATGCATAGGCAATCAAGCACCCACGCACCATGCTTTGACTACACATTAGCCGGACAACTGTAACATTTCCTATTCTCACAGGGAGGCATGAGGGACGTCTTCTCCTCCTAACTTTGAGGTAGCCTCAGGTCTCCACAATCCCACGAGGAAGTCTGCATAAAGAGGCTGGCACGCTTGTCTCCTTGGATTGCTCAGATGAGAAGCAGGAATTCTCCAGACAGCCTGAATCTGTGAACCTTTTGTGGTTTTCCTGTCAACACACAGACGTCCATGCAGCAATTCCAAACTCTTCTCACTACACAGCAGCCTCTGCTGCCATCACTTCTCTATGTGCAGCGCATGGTTCCCAGCCCACCATGGAGTGGATGTGCCTAGCTGTATGTGCTTAGTGAAAGATTTCATCTACTCAGAAGTGTCAGGCAACCTTTATATCAAATCTGAGTGTGGACATCCCAGGAAGGATGCTGGGAAGATGGCTCAGTCAGAAAAATGCTTCAAGCCTGAGGACTGGAATTAGATCCCAGAACCATTATGGAAAAAGTTCAATGTGTCAGGACACAAAGGTAAACCCAGTGCCAGAGAAATGGAGACACACAGATCTCTGGGGCTCACTGGCCAGCAAGCCTATCTGAATTGGTAAATCTAGGCTACTGAGAGACTCTGTCTCAAAATCATAAACTGGAAAATTATTCAGGAAGACACCCAACACCAAACTTTGACCTCTGGATTACACCCGATGCATGCATTCAGGCACACTTGAACACACACACACACAGACATTCACACTTAAAAATATATACACATATGTACATTCATACTTAAACATGCATACTTACATAAAAGCCTGACTATGTTATCTAGTTGCCCAAATCTTCCCAGACTTTCCGAGCTGACCTCCCTTCCTGTGTTTCTTGCTGAGAAGCTGATCAGCTATTGCCTCTAAAGCTTAACTCACATCTTCTCTAGGAAAATCTTAGGATGCCTGCTTCTGACAATAGCCCCAGTTAAGTAATGTGCTCTAACACCTAGCAATATTTCCAGGAAAAATAATCTACGCTGTGTTTACCTCATAGTCTTCATCACCATGACAGAGACAAAGGCAAGATTTAAAAAAAGGAATTATTCCCTACTACCCACAGATAAGTGTAGCTACCACCCCTTACCAAAGAAGCCTCTCTTTATAGCAAATGGACATCATCTAAAAACTACAGCGAGACATAATGCAGAGATCAATGGATCATGAGGAGCCCCAGTCCTAAAAGACACATCTTCATCACTGCTCCTGCATCACCAGCTCAGAGAACATTGTGAAATAGGAAAAGATTTAAAGAACCAAAATACCAGGAAGTCGGCTATGAAAGAGTCTTTCCTAGAAATAGCGGCATAAACTAGGTTTTTTAAACTAAGGTTTTATTATTTATGTGTGAATGTTCATTTGTATATGTGTGTGTTAGTGCCCATGGAAGACAGAATAGAACATTAGAGTTGGAGTTACAAGGTGTGATCTGCCTGATATGGGTGCTGGGAACCGAGTTCAGGTCCTCTGAAAGAGCAGTGTGTGCTCTTAACCACTGAGCCATCTCTCCAGCCTGGAAGGCAAGTTTCACAGAGTCATGTTTCACTGCTGGCCAATGATAAAAATCATTTCAAATATGAACTTTATAATTAGAAGGACCGAGAGAACTGTCCGGCTTTCCAGCTGCGGGGGAAATGCCCTCTATAGTGCTGTGGCGATGTTTGTACTCAGAGTGGGAACTGGAAGAGATTAAACGTGGATTACAATAGCACATCCTTACAAAGGCCCAGCTCGACTCTCCGCCCCCAGAAGAATCTTCTGTTCTCTCTAGATAAATACTACATTAGAGGAGCACTCTTTCTCCCACAATTCCTGAACGCTGGGCCAGGAAAAGCTCAATTAGCAACCGTTCCTTTCAGTAACATTCTAAAATTTACTACATTTTTTTTTTCCTGGAAGGCCAGCGAATCTGTCCAACCAAGTTCTAACATCGTGAAGGCTGCCGATTTCCTCATCGTTATTAACTCCAATGTGAACTCTTACCCACAGAATAAAGCCGTGGCTTTGGAGAAATGAAGACATGAAAATATAAAAGGACCAGGCAATTTACAAGGAGGATTAGGGTGGAAATGGATTTTTCTAAATTTAAAACACCCCTGCCCTTTCTTGAAATAATGATTTATATTTTTGGAGTCCACAAGAGAGTAATTGGATATGTGTGACTCAGGCTGGAATGTTAGGTATTTTGCCTAAAGGTTATTAGCGATTAGTGCCACTGGGAGAAAAATCATGAAGTCAGAATAATAAGCCTCTCTCACAGGGTGACGAAAACTGGACCTGTCATCCGGCCATAGCAAAATACATCATACTTATATCACAACCACACACGCTAACACTAGAACCAAAGTGCCGGCTCGTGGCGCAGCGGACAAAATGTTTGTCTAGCCTGTGGGAAGCCCTCCGGTGATCTTGAGCACCACAACCATAACAACAGTAAGATTGCTGGTGGTGGTGACTGTGCACTCAGGAGGCAGAGGCAGGCAGAGTTCCAGGTCAACCTGGTCTATAGAGATAGTTCCAGGACAGCCAGGGCTACACAGTGAAACCCTGTCTAGAAAAATAAACAAACGATCGGAAAAGGAAACTGACCAACTGGAGCTGCCCATCAGCGGCCGTGATTCGGACGGGTGAGAGCAACAAGCTGCTGCGCCAGGGAAGAAGTCCATAGCGGCGCATTTAGGAAGTGAAGCTGGAAGGGAAACATTTAATGTCTAGGGTTTGCGTCCTTAGAAAGGCTGCTGAGATGGCCCTGCTTGGAAATGCTTACAGTGTGAGCGTGGGGACCTGTGATCCGGCCTGAAACCCGCATTTAAGAGCCAGGTGTAGCACTCACTGCCTGGACTCTCAGCACTTGGGGAACAGAAAGAGAACTCCTGGAGGCTGCCCACAGCACCTAACGGAATCAGAGGGTTACAGCTTCAATGAGAGACTATCTCAAAAATTTAAGGGAGAAATTACTTCAGAAGACAGCCAGCATCAATCTCTGATATGCAAGCATACCCATGAGCACATGCACACATATATATGTACACACACACACGCGCACACACACGCACACGCATGCACGCGCATACACACACACACACAAATGGTACAAATAAGGTAGAGCAGATACACATATAGTCCCTAATGGCAACATTATGGCCAGGTGGTAAAAGAAAATTTGTTAGTTTTTAAAGACTTATTTTTCTTTTTATTATTTGTGTGTGTGCACACACATGAGCATGCACACATGCACATGTCCACAGAAGCCAGAAGAGGAGAGAGATCCGGAGATACAGAAAACTGTGAACCACTGAATGTGAGTACACTACAACTAGCCCTCTTTACCCGAGCCATGTCCCCGGCCAGCAAGACGGATGTTACATCGCGCAGTATGAGGGTCATACAGACCCCCTTCTGTGCTGAACTGAAAGGTGGTCACCCAGGTCTCACTTTGACAGTCCTACCTCAAGAATGTCTTTCTCTATGATCAATGATAATACTTGGGGAATCCTACTTCGCACCCCACTGTCAGGGTATAACTTAGTGCTACAGTTTCTCTCCTTCAACACTCACTCGACAGGTTAAAACAGCTCAGTCAGGACAGCGGTTGTATGGCAAGCATAAGAACACGAGTCCAGTCTCCTACAGCCATGTAATAAAAAGATGCCATGAGAACACATGCTTATAATCACAGCATCGTGGTTCAGAGGCAGGCAGAGCCCTGGAGCCAAATGGCCAGGCAGACAGGTTTTTGTGGCAAACAGCAGGCTTTCAGGTTTGTAGTGTTCAGAACTGATGACGGAAACAAGCAATCCTGATACAGTCTGCCCAGCGAGACACCACATAGAGCTCGTTAGCTGAGGCCTGCTGCATCCAGCGCTACCTTGGCCACTGCTTCACGGCACTGACAATATCTGAGAAAGCCAAATGAAGATATAGGGGATAATTCTGCAGTTTTCAAAAGATATCTCTCCACATATAATATAGTCTCAAGGTTGACAGGATGGGAACCCAGATATGCTGAGGAACCCATATGAAAGATGGGGAGCAAGAAACTTGGGGTGATCTTTGACAAATGGGTAGGACTTACTGATTTCAATATGGAGATTAGTAAAAAAAAAAAATAGTGTGTCCGCAGGGGCAATGCGTGAAGGTAAAGAAGTCAGGAGAGACCAGGGTCAGAGAGAGAGACATTTGAGACTTCACTGTGACACCCAGCCCCTTCCCCTGCTCTATAGATGTTTGCTTTTGCTAGTCACCCTCGGGACTCAGACTTCTCTGTATTGTTATTTGGTAAGCTGATCTTTGGTGAGATGTTATAATGACCTGAAGGATCTGGAACTGGAGAAATAATTCTGCAACATGACTACTGTGTGAGGACCTGAATTCAGACCTCCAACAACACAGGAGCCAGGCGCGGGCACACGCACCTCTAAGCCAGCACTGGGGGAGTGTCAATAGGGCTGCTGAGCTCTGTGGTCAGCAAGCCCAATTCCAAGTTCAGGGAGGGATTTTGTCTCAACAAATAGACTCATTGGGGAGAGATGGTGGGAAGCACCTGCTGTTGATCTTTGGCAGTCACGTGTGCACTTGTGGGTACATGTACTCTCACACATTCCTATACACAGGTGTATATATATACATATATGTGTGTGTGTGTATGTATATATATATGTGTGTGTGTGTGTGTGTGTGTGTGTGTGTGTGTGTATGTCACACACATACTTAATGAATAATGTAGTAACATTTCCCCTCAGGTGACAACTGCATCAGGTGACTTTCCTAGGTTACCAATTTTCTTTTTTTCTGGGAACAAAAACTTAAAGCAGTTGAGGGGAGAAAGGCATGTTTCAGATAGGCATGACTTTGAGTCCATTTTCAATATCATGACAGAGCAAATGTTCCCTGCAGCAAGCATTACTGTGTGCCTGTCTGATAAAAGAAAATTTGTTAGTTTTTAAAGACTTATTTTTCTTTTTATTATTTGTGTGTGTGCACACACATGAGCATGCACTCATGCACAAATTGGAGACTTGCACTCATTTGTGACATCCCAGAATTACTAGTTTTCCCCCTGCAGCAGACCCTATTCATGTTTCTTTCTTCTTCTCATCATCTATTGTTCTCTGGACACAAAGACCCATGCAACCTAGACTGGCCAGAAGCTCACTGTATAGCTAAGACTGATCTTGAACTTGTGATTCCCTGGCCTTTGCTTCCTGTAGGATTTCAGACATACATCACTACAACAGATGTATGTGATGTGAGGAGCAGAACCTAGGGCTCTCTGCAAGGCAGACAAGCATTCTACTTGCCACCACCCATCTCCAGTCCCTCACTACATCAAAAGTGATACAGCAGAGTCAAATAAGACAAGTGAGTAGACCTGGATTAAAACATTTGGCTTCTGATTAGCCAGTGAGTCTATGTTTCTCAAAGATACTGCAGAGCCAGTGCCCGACAGCACAGTTTCCCTTCATAGAGACTGTAACCTCACTGTGACCACTGTGCCCTTGTTAACATCCTGTGACTGACTTTTCATTGTACCATGCCATGCTAAAAATGCCTGGGCAAACTTAAACATTATTTAATAGAATGGTTTCCTGGAAAACCTTTCCAAAGTGGCCCCAGACTCTGACCTCACTCTGCAGCTCACCATCCGCCAGAGTGCTTTTTGTTACCTCTGGAATGTTTGGGCCAAGACACAGCTTGGGAGTCAGAATTCCAAGCCAAGGAGGTGCATGAAGATAGGAAATTGCCCCTTCCAACTCTTAGTGGGTTTATGTATCTAAAGTGTCTCTTTGGCTTCATCACTCATACCTTCCACTGACCCACTCAGGTTACTGATTTATGTGTATGTGTGTGTATTTATTATACATTTTTTGCATGTATTATACACACACATAATATATATATATATAATTAACATTTCTAAAATTGATTTTGTGTGAGGGTTCTGGATCCCTTACCTCCATATAACGTTGTGATAATTACTGGACATAGGGCTGGGAACTTGTTGGACTTCTGATAACTCAGACAACACTTTACATAAGCGAACAATCTAGATTTCCACCACAGAGTTCATATCTATGGTTTATCATTATTGGGTGTCCAGGGAAGGTGTAGCTTGAGAAGAAAGTAGGCGTGGATCCACACACAGCACCTTGGATGGTGTCTGTCCGTGAACTCAGGGATGCTTTACCAACCCTCCAGCTGATCTAGAAGCTGTGTCTGCTGAATGTCAAGTGTCCTCTCTCAACAACTGAACAAACATACTGCTCACTGCTTTAGAATCATTCACCCAGATCGCCCTTCTTTGGGGTGATTTATAAGGTCTGATTGTAACATGCAACACACACTGAGGCACAGCAAAAACTCTGCAGGAAAGAAATTGAGAGACACAAATATTCCTCTCCCAGATCCTCGGGTAAAGGTAGAAATCAGTAACCCTGTCAGGTTTCTGAGCATGGAAATCTCTGGAAGAATGGAAGGGGGAAAGCTGCTCCTTTCAGGCTAGGAGATGGCTCAGTGAGGAAGGCGCATGCAGTGCAAGCTGGCGAACCTGAGCTGAGCCCACAGTATCCACACCTGTGGCCCCAGCACTTGAACGCAGAGGTGGTGCTCAATAAACAACAAAATTCAGGCTTAGTGAGAGCCTGTCTCAAAAAATCAGGAGGTCAGTACAAATAAAGATACCCCTTGCCAACCAATGGCCTGCAAGAGTGCACGCATGCACACACACACACACACAAGCCCACTTGTACACATGCTTCCTATTCACCCCTATACCTGTGTGAGTCCTTTCACGCTCAGTTGCCCGACACATAAATGTGCAGAGTTAGACTTTAACAATCACTTTTTAAAAATCACGCTTATGAGCAAAAAAAAAAGTGAACTTTTCATAAATTAAATTAACTTTTCATAAACTAAAATTAAACCAAAAAACCACTATAAATTACCCATTTCATTTCTCTTTCTAAGCTGAAGGGGCCTTTTATCATCTTTTCCTGCATATGAACTGCAGAGTTCACCAAATGTATTTATATCAACTGGGCCATGCAGCTGGGAGTTTTTCTTTCAACTGCATGGGAAATGTTTGTATTTTCCCAGATAAATCTACAAGATGCCTTTTGCTTGGGGCTCTTTGTTTTAATTTCAAATAAATTGCATTAGGCTCCTAGCTGTTATATTGCTAAGTAGAGGTCTAAACATAACAAGGGCAGAGGAAGACAAATGTCTTCAGATTGCTGACATTCGTCTTGACTGTCCCAGGCCTGTCACTTCTGAGCCGGCATGCCATACTTGGAGACTGTTTCTCGAAGAATATATATAAACTCATTTAAGCTAGATGTATGCTTCCTGTGTGTATGCATGAACGTACAGTGTGTGTGTGTGTGTGTGTGTGTGTGTGTGATGAGATTAAAAGACAACTTCAGTTGTGGTTCATTAGGTATGACCTACCTTGTTTTTAGGGACAGGGTCTCTGACTGGGCTAGAACTCAGTAAGTAGATTAGGCTGGCTGGCCACCGAGCCCCAGAGATCCACTTGTCTCTGCCTGGTCTACACCAGAACTATAAGGGCATGATGTCATACCTAATCCTTTCATGTGGGTTCTGAGTACTGAGTCAAGGTCCTTGTGCTCGGGTGGCAAGTTCCTTGCCAGCTCGTCATCTTCTCAACCCCTCGTAGTGCAACTTTCCAGTCACCCGTGAGCCTTCACTGCAATATATTTCAATGCAGGCTTTTGCGTACCTAAAACCCACCATTAAAGTAGGCGTATTTTCCTAATTCCAGTGGAAGGTACATTCATGCTTCCAGAGGTTAATCTAGCAACCCTGTCTATATTGCTCTGTTTTGCCAGATTAAATATAATAAAACCAGATCTGACTCTGCCATCATACTGGGTATGGTCCTAAAATACTCTCCTGGCCCTAAATGACTTTTGTTCAAACACTGGGCATCCCATAAACAAACAGGCAAGCAGATCCCACACAAATCACCCAAATAAATGAACCTGGGAAGACAATGTTGTGTCTTCCGGCGGGCTTCAGAAACATGAAGGCAAAATGCACCTTTCCTCCTTACAGCAGGGTCAGCAGGTGACAGTAAGTAATCATCTGGTGTATGGCTTCACCTGCCATCCTCCTTAAGATGCTGCAGGGATGGCATGACTTTGGAGCATGAACCAATGCCCTGCTTCATTCTCCTTTGTGCAGGGCGGAGGTGTGGCTTAGGGGCCAGACTCTTATCTTGGTTGGAGATTGGAATTGTCTGACTCTCTCAAACAACCCCTGGTGGGTAATTGGGGGAATGGCATTGACAGCTGTCCAGGGGGAGCCATGGGTCTTGTACTTTGCTGAGAACATGGCTATGATTCAGAAATTTAACACAAGGGTTGAGAGGAGGAGAAGCAATAGGTAGCCCACTAGCCCGATCTCCTGTGGCTCTGGGGAGGAGTCCAGGAGCTGTTACAGAGTTGGCATAGGCTACTGTTTTGCTCTCATTGTTGTTAGAGAGCTCTAAACCCTGTCACTGCTACACACCCAACCCCCCAGAGACAGCCTCTTTATCTCTTGAAGGGATTTAAACAAACTGCAGCTCTTATTTTAGTCTGTGTCCACTGTTAAGGATTCACGCAGAGTAAGTTTGCATGTTGCCAATTAAGACACACCCCCCACGCCCCAGTGGACAGCTATGATTACAGCCGAGGCGAGTATTTAATAGTCACATCTCTTTAGTCTACATCAATTAACCCCATGAGAAAAAGAGGCACGCTAGCTCTTGAAGAGGTTGGATAATACGATTCCGAGAGCCAGGACACATGGGATGAAAATCTAAGACTCTGGGACAGTTGGAGCTCGATGCTATGCAGGATCAACTTTTGTTGCTCTGTGCTTTACAACCAGAAGCCCATTTTTTTAAATAGGGTATTACAGACTTTTCTTCTCAGAGCTAGAATGACACATGGCTTCCAACAGATAATTTCAATGTCATTCTTTTAGACACAGAGATGACACATACCTATGGACATGCACATACACAGACACACACTAAATAAACAAATGTAAAAGCATTTTAAATGCCACTTTCACAAACTGTGTGTGCACACATGCATGTGCATGTGTACCTGTGAAGGTCTGCAGGCAAATTATGAGAACCATTTTTTCACTATGTGGGCCCCAGAGATGGAACTCAGATCATCAGCCTTGACAACAGACAGCTTTACCTCCTGGGCTGACCCAAAAGTGGAGTTCTGTCTGTATTGCGAAAATAATTTTTTCCTGGAAGTGACTTCTTTAGAGGAATGGAAGCAAAAACTTCTCCTGGAAACTGTAGGAAACCTCACTATTACAGACAGCATGGATGAATGTTTGGGGCTAGGGTCATTTTACTTTGGTCTTCATAGTCTTTGGGGAAGCATTTGAATCCAGAGAAAGAAAGCGAAGTTATATTAATCCTAAATTCCCTTTCCTTAGAGTAGGAATCACACTCAAACCAGAAAGCAGAGGAGAAGTTCTATTTTTCAAGAATTTTAGAGTTGTTAAAATCGTTTGATGGCTGGAAGGGAGGAGCCTCGGGACTTTTCTTCTAACAGGTTCTATACATGTTGTTCAATTAAGTGCCTCACTCTTTCTGGCGGTGCAGGAACTGCGTCCCCTGGGAAGGAGCAGTTAAGTGCTTTACCAAGGCAAACAGTTTTGATCAATACTTTATAGATTCTTGGGATTAGTTATTGAGGCTTCAGCCAACCTTCTGAAAAGCGAGGGGAAAAAAACAAAGCAGAACAAAACAAAAAACTAGAGTTTTAGTCCAGGGAGAAGATTCATTCAATAAATGACTTGCCATGCAAACACGAGGGTCTGAGCTTGGCTCCCCAAAGCCTGTATTAAAAAGCCAGGCATGGTGGCGTGCACCATAACCTCAGATCTTTGAAAGTGAAGTGCGCAGGATCCCTGGGGCTCCCTGGTTTACCAGCGCAGCACAAGTGAGGACTTCCAGGCAATGGGAGAGCCTGTCTCAAAAAAAACAAGATTGACAGTCACCTCAGGAATACCAACAGAGATCTCCTATGTCTTTCTGCCTATACTCACACACACACCATATGAGAGAGAGAGAAAGAGAGAGAGAGAGAGAGAGAGAGAGAGAGAGAGAGCGAGCAATAAGTGCTTTGGTGCTTTGTCTGGTTTCTTGCAGCACTTTTCTTGTTAATCGTTCAGACTTCTCACATTATGTCTTACTACCAACCTATCTGGCCCATTATCATTAGGATGAAAAACATGGAATAAGGTTCAAGTTTTTATGTTATACATTTAGGTATCAAGACTAACATACCATTTCCTAAGGTATGCTTCTCAGTAACTTAAAGCACATGTTCTCAAATGGGTTAGATTGGGGGGTGCCTACGTGTGTGAGCAATATGTGTGCATGTGGGTGCACTCATACATGGGGTTTGACCTTGGCATAGTATCTTTCTCAGTTGTTTCCCCCCTTATATATATGTAAAACATATGAGCAATGCTAAGGGTCCTAAGAAATTCTGCAACTACAAAATTTACATCTGGGTGTCACCTAGTATTTTTCCCATGTGTTTGGTCACAGTATATTTTCTTAAAATATCTGTAGTGACTCAGGCTATTGGTGTTTCTTGATCTGTACTTAGGACAATGGTTCCATGCGTGATTACTAGAGGGGCATGAGATATTCATGTCCCCAGGTAAACAGCAGGAGAGTGTCTGCAGATATTTTAGGTTGTCACAATATGTGTGCTCCTGGCAGTGGGTGACAACCTGGGATGGTCTTAAACACCATGGAATGCCCATAACAATTCTATCCCTATGACAAGAAAATATCGTGTCTCAACAGCGCTTGTTGAAGGGCTTAAATGATTATGATGAACCTGATGTCCTACTGGGCTTTCTCTTGCTATGAAAAACATTGACCAAACCAACATGGCGACCAAGGAGTCTATTTAGTTTACACTTTGGTGTGCTCTGTCACTGAGGGCGGTCAGGGCAGGAACTCAAAGGAGGAACCTGGAAGCAGGGACAAAAGCAGAGACTGTGCTGCTGTCTGGTTTGCTTACAAGCTCACATTCAAGTGCTTTGCATTCACATCTTGCCCCAAAGGCCAGTGGTGGCCTGTTCACAATGAGTGGAGCCCTTTCACATCACTCAGCAAACAAGAAATTGCCCTATAAGCTTGCTCACAGGCCTATTTGATGGAAAAAAAAATCTCACTTGAGATTCACTCTTCCCAGGTGGTTCTTCTTGGAGTCAAGTTGAACAAAACCTAACCAATATGCATCATGACCTGAAGTCTATGGGGGGAGGCTCTACAAATATGATCTTATAGTCATGCAGATCTCCTTATTCCTTGGTGTGTGCGTATGTGTGTAATGTGAATGAGTGTGTGTAAGTATGTGAGTGTGTGTGTGCATGTGCGTGTATGTATGCATGTGTGTGTGTGTATATGTGTGGAGGCTGGAGGTCAACTTCCAGGTCATTCTTTAGATGCTATCCACTTTGAATTTGGGGACATGATCTGTCCCTGGGAAGAGGGACTCCATGCGTCCCACAGGCCCACCTGTCTCCACCTCCCCAGAACTGGGATCTCAAATATATCACCATGTCCCAATTTCTTATGTAGGTGTTAGGGATCAAACTCAGGTCCTTCCAGAGATGCAGTAAGCTCCTCCGGCCTGACCTCTTTATTTCTTACAACACCTTTGACCATCTCCAATGTGACTTCTAAAATCCAAAGCGAAGACCTTAGCATCATCTGGTGAGTCACCGGAGACCTGTTCAATCTTTTAGGCTAGGTTCTTCTACTAAACTCTTCAAAGGTTAGGATGATTGCAAATTACCATCACACAATGTCTGAGTATTATCAAATGACTAGAATAAGAGATATTTTAAGTGTATTTTCTGAAAATAAAATGTACTTACTACACACAATTCATGCAGTCTTGATGCTCTGAAATCTAAAACACCAGTTGCCCTAGTGACTTGTAACTGTCAACTTCACACAGCATAGAGACATCTAGGAGGCAATTCCTAGAATTTCCTATATCAGATTAGCACCTGAGAAATTCTGTGGGAAATTGTCTTGATTGTTACTGTGGGTGGTGCCATTCCCTGAGCAGTCCTGGGCTGTATAAGAAAGCTGGCTAGGCATGAGCTTTGTGAGTGAGCCAAACTCCCGTGTTCCTCTGTCAGTCCTACTTCCCATTCCCGCCTGAGTTTCCGCCCTGACGTCCCCCAGTGATGGACTGTGACCTGCAAATTTAAGGTAAATAAACCCTGTTCTCCCCTGAGCTGCTTCTGGGCGTGTGTTTGCCACACTATCAGGCTGAGACTAGAAGGCTAGCTATGTTGATGCCTTCTCTCTACACACAAAGAAATCCGCCTGAGTATTTTTCATCTGCTACTTTTGACAGGCTAGGACAAAAATTCTCGCACCCTTTAGACTCCTCCCCCTTCCATAGCTGTGATAATATGCTGCTGTCACTTTCCATACATATTTCACATGTGGCATGAAAGAGTAATTTCATGCCATGAATATTCATGAGTTCAATTTGTAATTTCCAACTGTCTATGAATTCTAAACTCTTAATTTGAAGCTGCAAATGGATATGTTATTCAAATATTGGAGATATCTTCCACTATTATTTCTTACGTTATTTCTTGTCAATCAAAGGTAGTTAGCCAAATCAGAAATAGTAGAAGATATAAAAATCACATTACAAAAACTACTTTCATCTTAATGGTAAGTTTCTGTATCAGAACAAATTAAGGCACGGGCAATAAAGATTGTGGTTCCACACAAATATACACTTCATGTGGGTTTTTTAGATTTTATTTTTAATTCTTTGTGTGCAGGGGGTGGGGTGTGAACACAAGAGCAGTAAACACAGCACCCAGAGGCCAGGAAAAAAAATTGGATCTCCTGAAGCTAGAGTTACAGGTGGCTGTGAGGCTCCCAATGTGAGCTCTGGGAACTCAACCCAGGTCCTCTGTAAGAGTAGCAAACGCTTCTAACTGCTGAGCAATTTCTCCACCCCCCATACATATTTTAAATCAAATAGGAAGGTACAGAGTAAAATAAGACTTCAGTATAAATTTAAGAGGGTTTAGACTTAGTTATAGATTCTGATTTCTTCCTTTTCTTTATATAAATCCACAAATGTATACTTTTTTAAAAAGAATTTGCTAGTCCCAAAGAGGTTGGACCTGATTATCTGCTATTTTGAATGGCTGGATTTAAGTTCCATGAACTCCCTTGCTATGTCACATCCCAGAGACAGATGCTAGGACTATTTCTATAATACAGTAATCATAAACCCAAAATAACCTAGCTACTTCAAGGGTGATTACGACATATCTTTCTGTCATGGCAGACGGTTAAAAAAACAAATAAAATCTAAATACTAGTAACTTCCTGCATGAAGATAGGAAACCCTCTGTAAATATTTTTCTGGGAATATATGTGCCTCCGTGCATGTTTATATATGCACAAGCATATACATGCACACAGAAGCCAGAGGACAACTTTAGATCCCATTCCTTGGGGGCCCTTCAGCGTGTTGTTTGAGACAGGGTCTTTCACTGACCTGGAAAACAGCAATTGAACAGATTCAAGAGATTGACTCTGAAATTATAACGCAGCTCACACACAACTTTAGTGCATCAGGTAATGTGAGCAGCCACAGTAAAGAGTTCACCCCTTGATGACTATAGCAATCACCAATCAACGGTACAATAAACACTGGGGTCTATGCTGACTTAGGGGAGACTCTGCTCATTTCAGGCACCCAAGTTAAGCTCATGTCCATGACATGAGGTTATCCCCAAGGTCCTCCACACAGCACAGAATCTACATGACTTACAAGTAAAGGATTCACAAAACCTGATCATCAACAGAAATGTCTTTCTCCACTGTTCCCCAACCAGATTCTTTAAGTGAAGTTGCCATGTCACTATAGACCATGATAAACCCTTCCACTTCAGGTCAGTCAAGCCAGGGTTGGTTTGTATAATCAGCTGTAGCTGTATGAATTAATAGAGTGTGCAGAAATCGACTCTTGGTCTTTGTTTCCTTTTCCATGCTTCCCTGTTCCATCTCCTCACTGACAGTCACCCTGACCATTCAAACGCCTTCATTACCTGCCACTGTTATTCAGACAGAGGGGCATTATGGGACCCCCTGATATCGTACCTGTGGCTTTACCGCTCCAAGAAGAATAACTCCATTTTGAAAGAGAAACAAAAGGGTTTGCATACAAAACTCTGAGCTCTTACCATGCCCAAAATGAGCTTTTAACTTAGCCTTATCTGAGATCAACGAGTTTTATGAGCTACCCCGGGAAAGCAAGAAAAACATAGGCCTTTTCCATGAATGTCTTTAATGGTTCAAAGAGCTAGCAGACCATTACTCCTTCACAGTGATGTGCATAAGATATATTTTAACACTTACTGTCTAAATTAAACTGAAATTTTTCTTTATCAGAAGGCAGCTATTACTGTTAGTGTATATTTTTCTCTTGAGAGACAGAGCAAAGGGAATATTTCTATATAAGGAGTTTAAATGCAATTTTATGTGTGTTAAAAATCAGTTTTAAAATATGCTTTCAAATAGATCTATAGAAAAATATAATTTTAAAAAATCACAACTATATGCATAGTTGCTAAGTTTACTTGTGTATTACTTTGCCAAAACAACAGCAAACAAGTTTGAAGGTTATAGTTTCCTAAAACAAATCCAGTAAGTATCATATTAACTAATACAAAATAACTGGGGAACTGGAGACATGATTCAGCAGTTGGTGTTTTCGTACAAGCATGAGGACCAGAGTTTGGATCCCCAGAAACTCATGTAAGTATCAGGTGGCTGTGGCAATCTGCCTGTAACTCCAGCCTGTGAAGGTGGAGACAGAGGCTCCCCAAGACAAGCTATTTAATGAGACGGGCCATATCAGCAAATTCTGGATTCAACTGAAAGACCTTGCCTCAAAGAATGAGGTGGAAAAGCAATGAGGACAATTCCTAACATCAACCTTAGAAATCCACACACATAACGACACGTGTACAAGCAAAAACATGCTTATACACACAAATACCACATATACACACAAACAAAAAATGAAAATAAAGAAAAGAAAAATGAAAGAAAACTGATGTATCTGTTCAGATTAAAAATGACCAGTGTCTTCTAGACATGACAGGACAGCCACACTCATGACTCATAGCCACTGCAGTTACCTGTATGGGCCGAACAGGAAAGTCAAGGAAGGCAACATTCCAACGTGGAGGGGGAGGGGTTCCCAAGTTCCTACCCCTAACTGAGGAGCTCCTGAGCACTGATGACATCTAAGAGAAAGAGACTCAGTTTCCTTTAAGAGTGTGGCCCCTGGTAGTTCTACCACGGTCCAGTGGATGAGCCCACACCCACAAGAATATGGGCGGCACAAATTGTACTTGGTGGTATATATATTATATAACATGTAATATATTATATATTATATAATATATATTAAAGAAAGAAAAAGAAAAGGAGAACAAGAAGTTATGAGTATGGAAGGGGTGGAGAGGGGATGGAGAAGGGGTAGAGATGGGTGGGAGGGGGTGGAGAGGTGAAAGATGAATCTGGCAGGAATTAGAGTGAAGAGTAAAGGGTGAATATTCTCAATTAATAAAATTATATTCAAAGAAAAAACAAGTTATGGATCAATTAGTACATTCCCCCAGTAGTATATTTATGAAGGGAACCTGATTTTTTTATTACTATGACCAAAGATCATGCATGAGTTAAACAAAGGAAAATATATATGGCACTTTATCCCAAGCAAGAAGTGCCTGTGTAGGGTGGAATTTGGATTAGCACAGAGAAAGCCCTGCCCTCCGAGAGATGAAAATAGACACATGAGTAAATGACTACAGGATCTTCTTTCCCCTTGGGACAAGGACAGCTCATGGGACAATTCTTATGTAGTATGACACAACATGGAATGACGGATTAGAAAATGTATTTCAAAATCTAAGAGGTACTGAGACTGTTGGAAAAGGAATTCAAGCACCATCATAACCCCTGAAAAGCACACACTCACAGGAACCCAGAACACTAACAGATGACATCACAGCCACCTTTCCCATCTACTCCCGAGGAACCTAACTGACTTGAGAGTTTCACTTCCATGGTACCAGTTTCTGATCCAGGGTATTCGAATACATGTCTCAGATAATTTTCCTAACCCAGAGAAAGATTCCAACATGTAAAGCAAAATCTCAGTATGAAAATAATATCACACAGAAGCCTTCCTGGACCAACCTTCTCATGTGGAGAACCAGAAACCTGACATCCTTTTACTGGAGAAAAGCTTCAGTGATCTTCGAGCAGGAAGGTTCACGGGGCCTTTGTGTCTACTTCCTGCCGTGATCTAAGTCTGCCAGGCGCCGTTCCCACCCATGTTCTCTGAGCAAATCTGAGGCCTGAGGACTGGTCCTCAGCTGTTCGTTTCCTCTCAGCAGAAACTGCGATTTCTAACTTCGGGTTTCATTTAAAAAATAAAACGTCTTAATATGTTTTTTCCAGATTTCTTAAATTTACACAATGTAGCCTGATCATATTATTTTCTTCACGTGGCCTCTTTTCACTGCTAAAATTTTTATGTAACTCTAGATACACAGGAATATAAATAAGGTATACAGCTCCAACATCGACTGATAATAAACCACAAAGAAATTTACTTTAAAGTTATTCTTTGTAAAAAAAAAAGATGTATAGTTTTACTACTTATTAAAGATAAAAGCAAATTAAAACCTAACAAGAAGGACATGCTTATTTTGACATAAGCAATTAAGTCTTTGCTGAATATTTGATACTGTAAGAAACAAAGAGTCGTCAACATTTTTCGTAATCAACTGATACTTTGATTTCATAATTGTCAATTTTGTGAACCACGCTTCACAGAAATGCGGAGTGCAAAAGTGCAGAGGTTTCTCTAGGCCCATTACAGAAACTGCGGCTACTTCTGTCCAAATCCCACACCAAACTTCGCGTAGCAGATGAGTTTATGAAACTCAAGTTAGCAACTTAGTGATTTAAACATCAAACATTCTAACATGATAAAGTCCAAATATGTATTAATTTGTTCCTCCCATGCTTTAGATCAGCATTAGGAAAAGTCATAACCCCAATGCCCTGGGAGCCGAGCCAGGTGTCTTAGGCAGCAGTCAGCAGGGCGGTGCTGCAGAGCTGAAGATACCAGAAAGTAAGGGGAATGTTCAGAATGAGGCTGCACATCGGGACCCGGAAACATCAGAGTCATCACCCACTTGATTTAGAATCAGGATGGTCAGAAGTCTGTCCTTGTTTTCAACTGTTTGTACAATATGAACCCTCCTGAAATCATGACTGACGACTTAGGAAGTTGAAGCCTACATAACTTTCGGTGATCTTGTATACCCAGGGAGTTCTGGCACCAAGCCGAAGGAGGCACATTTAATCCAATTAACTCCCTGCTCCAAGATCATGACCCGTTATAAGAATTCAGCACAGTTGGTAAAATGCTTGCCTTGAATGCCAAAGTACGGGCTTCAAAACTCTCCACTGCACAGAAATAACACAATTTTAAACATTCCAAAGCAATGGCGGCGACTACCCACAAAGACAGGAGTGGGAGTTAACTCACCGCCAGAGACTCCGCTGCTGCTCCCTGAGCTGCGTCAGCAAGTGCTCAATGCACTTGTTAGAGTCCATGTATTCCTGCAGAGACAGACCAAGGGGGATAACAACTCACTACAGATTCATGTCCATTTGCTGGAAACTACACATGAAAATTGCAAAACAGTCCTGAAGCGTTCATTTTGGTGACAATAGTTATGTCATCAGTTTGTCACATGAAATACAAAGTCAGTCAACAAAATCACTGTGGGATGGGGAGATGCTTTATTTGGTCAATGAGGACCTGAGTTCAACCCTCAGAACCTGTGTTTGAAAAATAAAGCCAGGTGTGGTGTCGTAATAAAGTCAGCTCTGGGCAAAGGAAGACAGATCACTGGGTCTCCTAGTGGGTCAACCTAGAATTGGTGAGGTCTGGTTCAATGGCAGATCCTGTCTCAAAGAAAAAAGTGATGGTGCCCTGGAAGAGATAGGTGAGGTTGTCGGGTGGCATTCATGTGTGCACATATTTGGATGGAGAGTCACTGCAATAGTAACTATGTTCTAAAAATGCATTTCTATGAGAGAATCTGTTCACCCCTTTCCCCAGTTTTAGAAACCTAGACCTCTATAGTGTACACGGTCACTTGAACATGATATTACTTCTCTAACTCACGGGACAGCTTCTATAAACAAACTCCCAAAGAGAATTCGGTGTCTACTGAGTCAGTGGAAAATTCCTCTGACTTACAAAACAGCCAACATTTCTTTCTTATTAATAGGGAGTCCATGTATTCTACTGCAAAACAGAGGAAGCCAATGTTGATGCCCTTAGAAGAAACATTAGGTATATGTGGAAGCCTTGGATTTACTGGTCTTAGGGTTGTCAATTCCTTCCTTCCTTCTTCCTTCCTTCCTTCCTCCTTTTTTCCTTCCTTCCTTTCTTTTCTTTCTTTCTAAGAGCTTATTTATTTATTATGTATAAGTGCCCTGCCTGTACACAAGAGGAAGGCACCATATCTCATTAAAGATGGTTGTGAGCCACCATATGGTTGCTGGGAATTGAACTCAGGATCTCTGGAAGAACAGCCAGTGCTCTTAACCTCTGTGCCATCTCTCCAGCTCTGCGGGGGTTGGGGAAGTAGTCCTTTTCAAGTAAGAATAAACTATACAGAGTATTTTATAGGGGGTATCGTATTGTTTAGACACACCCACTTTCTTATATATACACCTTTATCTTCTTAAATATACTTGTAACTTGTAACTATGCTTGTGTGAGTTTAGGTTTTTTTAGCATTTAAGAACAGCTACAAGGTAAGGTGCACCCTGTCTCCTGAAGATGTAATGTAGATGAGTCTTTTGTCCGATATGTGATGAATACATCTGCTGAAGAATCCCATGGCCGTAGCTGTGTGGGTTTAGCTCTGGATCCTCTACTGCGGGCCACTGGTCTCCATGTCTGTGCCAGTGCCGTGCTGCTTTTGTAGCTCTGTAGGACAATTGCAGATTGTTACGGCACACCCAGCATTGCCACTTCTACTGGAGATGACTTTGGTGGGTTGGGGCCTTGGGTGAGTCATATGAATTTTAAGGTTGCTTTTTCTAGACCTTGAAGTTAGGATGGGAGCTGTATTGTATCTACGGATGACTTTGGTAAAAGGGCATTTTCACGTGATTAATTCTGTCAATCCATGAGCATGTGAAGTCTTTCCCTTCTAGGGGTTTCTTGGAGTTTTTCTTCTATCTCTTTTGTCACGTTATGGGTATTTTACTTCTTTGTGTGTATGTGAGTATGAGTGTGTGTGTGTGTGTGTGTGTGTGTGTGTGTGTGTGTGTGTGTATACATGTGCGCATGTGCGTGTGATTAAACTAGAAAAAAGATCAGGAGGGGGAAGGAAAGAACTTAAGTGGGAAGGGAAAAGAAAGGGCAGGGAAAATGTGTCATGACAGCAAACTTGCAGGGAGGAAGGGAACCAGCAAGAGGGAGACATGGGCATGGGAGGAATGAGGGAAGAGAGCAAATTAAAACTATTTATGAGACATATGTTTGAAATGTTATAATGAAATCTATTACTTTGTTATTTTAATGATTTTAAAGATCTGTTATTTAATGTGTGTGTGTGTGTGTGTGTGTGTGTGTGTGTGTGTGTGTGTGTGTGTGTGTAGGAATATGTGGAGGTGAGTGCAGTGCCCACAGGGGCCAGAAGAGAACAACAGAGTTCCTGAAACTAGAGTTACAGACAGTTCTATGCCACCTGATGTGGGTGCTGGGTACCAAACTCAGGGCCTCTATCAGAGCAAGTGCCATCTCTCCAGCCTCCAAATCCATCTTAACCTCTGAGTCATCTCTCCAACCTCCAAATCTATTACTTTGCATACTATTTTAAAATTGTATATAAACATCTGTGTGGCTGAACCCATGGTTTAAAACAACCTATCTGGAAAAGTGACGAATTTATTTTTCACATGAAAACTCTATAGAAAAGTCTATAGACCGTGAAATCAGAACTTTGGATTTGCTGTTTCTGAATACATGGTCCATAGAAGATAGTGCTCCAATTGCTAGCTCGCAAACACAGTGTGTAAAATGTTGTATGCTGCTGTTTCACTCTGGTGTTCTCCTTTCTGGTTTGAAGAGATAACCTAAAGATGGCTGCTTCTCCACCACAGCAGGTAGAGGCTGAAATGTTCACAGAGATTTCAACATTAAAGGTGTCAGAAAACCTGATGTTTTATTTCTGTGGATTTTGAAATATACAAGGGACTTTTGTTAATATTGATATTTCTCTTTCTGAAGCACATTATATATAATCTATTACATCTTAGGGATATTCACTTAATGGGAGAGTGGGGCACAGCTAGGACTTGGACGGAAGACACCAGAAGATTCCAGACCTGAGTTCGTGACCCTGGATCTATCCAGCCAGACTTGAAGACACTTCACTATCTTTCCAAACACATTTTAGCACAAAGAATGCATTTTCTGAGTGCCATAAGTCTCTAAAAATTATTATTTAAGACACTACAATTCCGTACCAAATACTCAGGCAAATAGTCATATGCCTAATGAGTTGATGCACATTTTCAGGTGACTAGAGTGAGTCTTGAAACAAAAACACTGGGTGTGTTGAAACTGAAGCAGACCAGATACCCATGTCTATTGCTGCCAAGATATGGAATCAGTCACAGATGCTCACCATTAGATGAGTGGGTAAAGAAAATGGTACATACATACAGGGAGGGAGGGAGGAAGAAGGGAGGCAGGGAAGAAGGGAAGGAGAAAGAGAGGGAGGGAGGGAGAGAGTGAGGGAGAGAGGGAGGGAGGCAGGGAGGGAGAGAGACAGGGAAGGAGGGAGAGAGGCAGGGATGGGGGGAGAGAGGCAGGGAAGGAGGGAGGGAGGAAGAGAGAGAAGGAGGGATAGAGGCAAGGAAGGAGGAAGAGAGGGAGGGAGGGAGGGAGAAGGGGAGAGAGGCAGGGAAGAAGGGAGAGAGAGAGAGGGAGGGAGGTAGGGAAGGAGGGAGAGAGGGAGGGAGGAAGGGAGAAGGGGAGAGAGGCAGGGAAGAAGGGAGAGAGAGAGGGAGGGAGGCAGGGAAGGAGGGAGGGAGGGAAGGGAGAGAGAGAATAAAAGCAGAAACAGTGAGGATGAAAAAGTCTAAAAGGAGGTGGGAGAAAGAACAAGAAGAGTCGTGGGGGCATAGACAGATAAAATGGGGCCAGGAGAATGTTCAGTGGGCTAAAGCATTTGCAGTGCAAGCCTGAAGACTGGAGACTGATTCCTAAAGCCCACATAAATTTCTGGATCCAATGGTGGGCACCTGTAATCCCAACACCCCTACAATGAGACAGGGCAAAGAGAAGAATGTCCTAGAAGTACATGCGTACTTAGCACAATGGCACAAAACAAGAGAGACCCTGCCTCAATAGAGTGGAAGTAGAGCTCTGACATCCACAACCATGATGTAATACCCACACTAACTAATACATACATACATACATACATATAAGAAAATAAATTTAAAAGTGTAAAATATTGCATGTTTTTTTCTCTATATACTTCCCAGATATAATGATCTATAGTATATGCACATATATATGCATTTACTTATGCATATTGGGGGTTTATATGCATATGTTCATGCATACATGCATATGTGCATGTTGCGTGTGTGTGTGAGAGAGACAGACAGACAGACAGACAGAGAAAGTGATGCGGGGAGAGTGACATGAAAGCAGAAGGGGACTTTTCTGGGATAATGGAACTACACATGGGAGGTCAGCTGGAGGGTAGAAAACAGAAAGGCAAAGGCACATTTGATTCATTAAATATGTATGAATACGAAATCTAAAGAGATTCAATATTATATAAGCTAATTAAACAGTTATAATAATTTGCTCGGTTTTTTCTTTTTCTTTTTCTTTTTTTTTTTTTTTTTTGAGACAGGGTTTCTCTGTGTAGCCCCAGCAGTCCTGGAACTCACTCTGTAGACCAGGTAACCTCAAACTCACAGAGATCTGTCTGCCTCTGCCTGTCTAGTGCTGGGATCAAAGGCATGTACCACCACCACCCTGTCTTCATAACCATTTTTTTAAAGTAAAAATCTTCACTGCGGTAGGAGGTTGCAACATATAAGCCTACAGCTTCCAGCATTACGATCAATACCGACCCACGTCTGAAAACACTGGACATTATCAAACATCAATCTTGAAATATTTTCTGCTGGGAAAATAAATCTAAACCTTAATCCCAAGCAGAAGCACGTCTCATTCACTTCCTTTCTTATCTCTCTTATTCAGTCACTCTTTAAACACTGTCCTGTGTCACGCAGTGTGTCGAGCTGTGGAGACACAGCACACTGAAAGAAAAGTTCCTGCCCTCAGGGAGTTTGTTTTGTGTCAAGGGAGAAATTTATAAATGAACACAGTATTTCAACCAGGACCATGCAAGCTATGGGAGAAAGGGAGAGATGCCAGAAAGGACCTGAAATGAAGACAGACTGGTGGCCAACATGGACAGGACCGAGAGTCACCTGGGAGACCAGGTGAGATACTGCAAGCAGAGAGCCAAGGTAATATTGGGCTGCCTGGGCTTTGAAATAGTTATTTATCTCAATAATTTTATCAGACCTAACATTTTGGGGCTCTTAGGCAAAGTGCTTGGATTATCTCATTAAACACAACAGACCTAAACCAATCCTAAACCTGAGACTTTTGTCATCAGAAATAGAGACTTCTTCACATTCATGCACTGACCTGTGCATGTGTATGTGTGTGTGTGTTTGTGTGTGTGTGTGTATGTGTACTGACCTGAGATGTGTGTGTGCGCACACATGTGTGTGTGTTGATCTGAGATGTGTGTTTGCGCACATGTGTGTATGTTGACATGAGATGTGTATGTGTGCACATGTGTGTGTGTTTGTGTGTGTGCTGACCTGAGATGTATATGTGTACGTGTATGTGTGTACATGTATATATGCGAATTTTATTCTGTGACTTTTTTTATTTGGTGTCTATACCACTTCATGTGTCCTCAGCCATATCGGAGTACTTCATGTAGGATAATCTAAATCTATGCGTGTAAGCCATGATCAGGTACTCTTGACCTTGGAGAAGTAACCACAGTAAATAAAACAGGAGTCAAGATATTTGGGACAATTAGAAAACTACAGGAATGAAAACTCAATGAGAGATTTTAAAGACTGAGTGGGACAGAACAACACCTCTAGTGAACTTGATTTTCTCTGTGTGTGTTTCTCTTCCTGCAGTTTAAATGCCATAGCACACAGTGAGCATGCTGAAGATTAGCTGTCAAAATGAAGGCTCAGAACGCAGGCCACAAAGAGGAAACTGTCATTCCGTTTTAGCAGATGAGATTAAAAATCCTTCAATGAAACAATTTCCTCTGCCATAATCTCAGACCACGAGCCTCCTTTCTCCTTGTCCTTGTCAGTGTTCTGACGAAAACATGTCGCTGAAGTAAGGATTAAGGAGGCAAGAAGAATCATGTTACAGCAAGTTGGATTTATATAATGTGGTTTTTAAAACTTTCAAAGGTACAGCATTAAAGAGACATCTGTTCTGTGGCTCAAACTTATGCAAATTTGAATCATTTTAAAGATGTAGTTCAGGAAGTTTGCCTTTCACTTAACTCAAACATTTTGGAGCAATCAGTATGAGACACTAGAAGGGATTAGAGGTTCAGAGACACGCGCCAGGGCGTTGTCTATCTGCAGCATTTGAGGGAGCCTGTCATTATCTGAGATAGGTCAGTTCTGAGGGAGGCCCATTAGAACTGAATCCTAAGAATGTGAAGCTCTTAGGTATCGCTCCCTCGGAGTGGAGTTAAAAATGTAACTGTCTATTAAAGCTTGCAGAACTGCAAGAGCTCTCCGCACAATCTCTCTCTTTTAATTAGCATAATTTACGGCTGCAGAGTTTGTGAAATCCTGCCAATGGAATTCCCAATCCACCTCCAGGCAGAGCAGCAACCACAAGGAAGCCAGATGTTGGAGGCAATGGAAACTTGGTAGATGCAAGAATTTCCACACTTAGGAAATGACTAACTACTGTAACAAGAGATATTTCCCTTGAACAAAATTATTCTGTCATCCTAATGGGAAGGTGCAGCTGTACAGCAAATGTAAAATACTAAACATCCCCGTCTTGGGAATGCGCGGATGAGCACAGTCACAGCAAGGTAAGAGAGAGGAACTGTAGGCTGGGGAGATGGTTTTGTGGGCCAGGGCCCTGCCGCACAGCATGTGGCCTGCACCTGAGTCTTAATCCCAGTACTCAGGTAGAAGCCAGGCCCGGCAGAGCACTCCTGCAGTCTCAGTGCTGGTGGTAGAGATAAATGGATCCTGAGGGCTTGCGGTCCAGTCACATGAGCCAAAATGGCCAGGGCCAGGTTCAGTAAGAGAGCCTGCCTCAAAGCAAAAGGTGGAGCATGAAAGAAGACACACAACATAGATATCTGCCCTCCACACGTGCACAAATTATATGTGCATACACACGCATGTATCATACACACTCATAAACACATGCATATACCATAAACATTTATATAAACATATATAACACACATACATACACCAGAGGTATCTCAGTCTTAACTAAAATACGTGCCAGTATACATTCTTCCAAGGAGGACTTTGGGTATGAAACACCAAAAACCAAACAATTCAGGAACCCCAGCTTTGGCAGACTAATTCCACCTTCATTTTCCTCTTGTTCTCTGCCTCTAGTGTCTTTCCCATCCAAGCAATCAGAAGCTCGCTGCTGCAAGCCCTTCACCGCAATCTCTAGTCAAGGCGCTGAGGACTTCTGCACCAAGGGCTCTCATGCTGCCCCCTTGGTCTGTAGCTCAGGGCTACTTTCTGCTGCTCCTGACATTTTATATCAGGTCCTCTCACTCTTGGTATCTCTGGAAGCCTCTGCCCTCTCTCTGAGGCAGTAAGCCCTTTTTGCTCCTGGTTCTCACCCTTTATCAGAAGCAAGGTTCATTTCTAGCTCCTCTTTTGCTAAAGTGCAAACCCGTAGCCCTGAACAGGTCCCCCTGCATGTACGTCCAACTCTGCAAAGTTCAGGCCCTCATTTCTGTGCACTCCGATATCCACCATAGCACCTAGACCATCAGTCACTCAGAGGGGATGAAATGAATGAATGAGTGGATGAATGAGCTTTGCAAGTCAGTAGCATGTCATTTCTCAGCACGCCAGTGGACTGTGTGCACCAAAGAGGCACCGGAAGGAAATAAATGGTGCAGCTACCAGGGTCCTCATCAAACCTCCATTCCTGTCTTGATGGTAAGCACTACAGAGCTCTGGGTAATTGGAAAGCCTACTTTGGGTCACCAGCCACTCCGCAGGGAATAATTTATCCATAGAAAGCTCAAGGACAAATCTAAATACCAACAGTACATCACAACAGGCAGGAAATGAGCAGGGGGGCATTGCGTGGCTGCACTGTGGTGCCACAGATATTCCGTTCACCTGAGCATTGGATCACAAAACACCCTTTCCCTCACTACCACTGACCATGACCCGTATTATTATTACCGTCCCTCGAAATATAGCCTGTCATGTTCTAAATTTCTCTCCCATGACTCCCCAAACCTGTCCTGGAACTGGGATGAAGCCAGACTTCTTTCCTAAACACAGGTAGATATAAACTCTTTGCAAACCCAGTGTCTAGAATAAAACTTGATACCAGGGGGTGGTAGCTCAAAGTGATAGTCATTGTTCCAGCCTAAAGGTATCTTTAGAGACTCCCAACACAGGGTCTGGACTACAGCGCCCCCTAGGGAGGATAGTATTGAATTGCTCCTATTAAGGATTCTCATTTATTTCAAGGGCTAACATAGATTGCCTCGTATAGCCCCAAAATTGGATTTGGTAGGACTGGAGCCAGGGAGACTCTACCTCTAACAATCTCCAGAAGATACATAGATACCTCTGCTGTTCTGAGGACCGCTCTCTGCAGATCACAGCTTGTAGAACAGGGACTGGTCCATCACTAGCCTCAGTACTTAGCACTGTCCTCTCCAAACGATGAATGGCAAGGAGAGTGCACCAGAATCAATCATTTGCAGATGTTTTATTACAGTCCAACATGCTTTGAGATCTTGGGAGTATGGCTAAGAATATCCCAAAACTCCCTCACAGACATGCCTCGTGGAGTGCCTCCTATTGGTTGACAACAGTACTGACTACCAGATCTCTGACAATCCAAATGAGTACCAGAAATGGGATGGCTGGGGGAGGGGGATAAAGTTCTCTCCCCAGAGGAAGGGCTGGGCACCATTTCTCCAGAGTAGTTCTCACTGTAACATATAAGCTCAGCCAGCTCTGTCAACAAAAAAGGGAGCTGTGGGGTCCGGCCATGACTCCGAAATTAGAATGTTTTTCTCCTTCTGCTTGGCTTCCTGAGCACCAGCCTAGGCCTTGGTTGACATCCTAGGATGAGGATCAGACAGCTTCCAGGAGAACCAAATGCCCATCATCCTAGCATGGTTTCTTACAGCAGAGAGAACTCACAATACAGATAAACATCACTGGTAAACTCATTAGAAATGTGAATTCTCAGAGTTTTATTCAGACCCATTCTTCTCCAGAAGGGGAGCCACTAAGCTGCCTGTGGTTTTTAGAGGATGCTCCAGGTGACTCTGGCCTCATTAAACCTCAGACGCCCATATCAGGTAAATGCTCGGCTAACACACCATCACCCTGCATTTCCTCCCCACGCTACATGGAAACTTGGTACCAAGCATTTCTCTTTGCCAGGAGACCAAAGGTAAACAGGATCGGCTCCCAGCATCTTCTGCCCTGAGCTCTGCAGCTTGTTATATGTGGAGCAATTTAAGAGTATCCTTCCAAGAGCCCCAAGTGTCTTGTGGTCTGAAGTGATTACACTCCTCTGATTAAAAAGAGCTTTTATTGGCGGTTCCCTGGAGGGCTGATGCCACCAGAAGCAAATAGCCCTGCTCCCCTGTTTGAAAGGTAATTAGAAAGCCATTTGCTCTGATGGTGAGACACCTCTCAGACTCAGAAAGAAAGGAGTTTCTTATCTGTTGAAGGACAAAATGAATTAAGTTTGTGATAGAACAGGGTTGTGGAAAATCTAGACTCTCCTCTGTTGGGGAACTGAGGTGGACACACTGTAGCACACACTTTCAGTTCAGAGAGAGATCTTGTTTCTAGAGCCCTCATCTGGGTGTCGAGCTTTTCCCGGAAGGAGAGTGGTGCAGGGGAGATGGCTTCATCCTTCCCACCACCTGGCCTCTTGCTTGCCTTCTCTACCCTGAGGCCTGATGAAAATAGCACCCCAGCCTCAGCTAAACACATCCTTCTGATTGTCAGCATCAGCCTCGGCAGGTCTTCCAGTGTGCTCTGTGGGCCTGCTCAACTGCCACCCCAGCAGACACCTTAGAGCTACCCTCCCCGCTCGCTAGGACCCGCCCCATCCCTATCTCTGGATATAGATGGCCCTTAGCTAGCACATCAGGTGGCCCTGGGCTCACTAAACAGCCACTTCCTTCCCTGTGCCCAAACCACCCCATTGTCCCCTAAGGATCACATCTCATTTGAGGCTACTAGCATTTCCAGTACCAATTCAGTAACAAATCAGGCAAGGTTTCTTTTTTAAAATCTTGGGGTTTTTTTGTACAGGATATGGGAAATTGCTCTCTTGTATTACCTATATATATAGCTTAATTAAATAATACAAAACAAGCAACAGCTACAGCTGTGTGTGGCCTAAGTTTGTGTTCACTATGAGGAGCCAGGAGGAAGAAGGGCTGACACACAGGATCTGAGATAAGACTACATGGGACCACCTGGACTCGTACTTTTCCCTTCTCCCATCTCTAAATCTCACGAGCATTTGTTCATGCATGTGCGATCAGGCATGTGCCAGAGCAGACATGCGGGGGTCAAAGGACAACCTGCAGCAGCAGTCAGATCTTGCCTTCCCTCATGTGGGCTCTGGGAATCACTCAGGTCCTCAGGCTTGGCTGAGTCATCTCACTGGGCGCCCGCCTGCTGCTGCAGTGACCTGTATGTATCTCTTTACAAGGGCTGTGCACTGAGGACACACCACGGCTCCTGTCTGTGCTTTGTAGCAGGACACTCACCAAGGACAGCAAAATCCTCATTTTTTAGGGCATCACCTCAGACAGTGAGTTCACTCACCAGGGGGATTTACCTATCCTGAGCTCTCTGTCCTGCACTGGAATCAGCCCCATTCGGGACAGGTCAATTCAGGGAGGCAGATTTCTGTGGTGAGGGTTGTTAAAGAGTTATGGGGAACACCATATTTGGGGCAAATATTTGGGGTGATTTGTTCAGAGTATGCAAATGTCACATAATTAGTTATCAGGGCTTTCATGAAAAATTAAATTAGCTGCAATAAGGAATCCCACACAAGAATAAGGCTAGTTAACACAGAAAGAGCCCTCATTTCTGCTACTGGAAGGATGGAGACTGAGGTAAACTTCATGTGACCCTAACTTGTCTATCAATATCATTTATATTGTTATTTTATTTTTATTATCACTATTATTTCTGGGGGTCAAACAGCCTAGGGTTCCCAGACTCTGGAAGACACTTGTGTGGGTGCCAAGAATTAGAAACACCAGTCTGTTTGGGGGACTAGACCAAACAGGACATCACCAAGAGGACAGAAAAATTGGCCTTTCCTTGTGAATCAGACTTTACTATTTACCAGGACAAAGTCAAACCTTTCCAAAAATCTCGAAATCTCTGTCCCTCTGTCCCAGCCTGTCCAGACAGACAGGCCAGACAGAATAGAGACTTCCTGAAGATCAGCTTGCAAGACTCTTTGTAACAGTCACATCTTCAGCCCAGCCTCTCTGGCTAAAGGCTGTGTTTGCTTCTCACTATGTCTCGGGAATGCAGGAAATAGGTCCCCCTGCCTCCTGGCCACTTGAACTGTAAGTCTTCCTTGTTTGTTCTGGGAGCATGAATCTCCCAGGGCCCACACACCTGGGTAAACTGCTGAAGCAGTAGCTGGACCAGTCAGTTCAGCTGTAAACTCTATGCCACTGAGTAGGCCTAAGGCCAGTGGATGGTTTTGCTCATCCTTCACCCATTAATTCCTTTCCAGAAGCCCAGTCATCGACCCAGGCAGAGGTACAGAATGAAGGAGTTACTGTCAGCCTAGGATTCGCTCAGAAGGCTCCACAGTCACTACAAGCTTCTCAGAGGACCGTTTACCTCCTAGTCATACTCCCCCGCATATCTTGAGCTCAGTTCTCGCGGTTTCAGTGGGACAGCCCTTCAACCAGGTGAAGCTCGGTTACAGCCAGAGCTTACACCTGCCCACGCACAAGGATACTGCGGAGGCTGCAGCTTTGCAGACATGATAGGCACTTTGTGTTCTGTCTGACAGAGGTGCCTCGTGCTCAGCACGTACACATCGCCAGCTCTGCAAGGCTCGCTGCTAAAGCTTGCTCTGTTCTGACTTAACCCCTCCCAGGCCCCAGAGGAGTACAAGGTTGATAGACTCAGTGTTTCAAGAAGTGCCTGAGCCCAGACATCCAGGGAAGGAGAAAAGCGTGAGGGATGAGGACAGGCATAGCAAGTCTCGGGTACTTGCTGGCCACCTGGCCAGAGTTCCAGAATCAGCCCTGCTCTCCCGACAGGATGTTCTGGTTTGAGAGGAGATGGAAGACAGGTTTGGGCACTGTTAATCCTGTTTGCTCAGACTGCCAGCTCTCTGAATAAGGCAGTTTTAAAGACTCCCTTCTTGTCTCTGCTCCTTGACAGCTATAAATGACAGGCAGTAGTAACACACGCTGGGATGTGAACGGTGTACTTTTTGAACAGTCCTGTTGTCTTAGAGGCCCAAGGGGTGCTGAGCAACATACTGTTGCTCGAGAATCCAGGGTTGTATTTCAGCTCTACGTGAGCATCAAGTACAGAAAGACAAACATTTTTAGAAACATATTTTCTACAAATGAAGACCTCAAAGCTGTACTGAGGTTGAGAGAAAACTTGATATCTGAAAGCTACACTAATATCTCACAAGGAAAAGATGGTTGACAAGGTGGAAACACTTAGCAAAACTAAAAAGGAGCTGGGGCCAGGGGTACACAACACGGCTGTCCACACATGGAAACACCTAGCTTCCTGTCCAGCTGGCTATCAGAAGCACCTGACTGCTCCTTCACCGTATTCTTGTTCTATCTCAAGCTCGGTATAGCCCAGAACAAAGGCATCATGTTTGACTCTTAGCATTATCCCATTTCAACTAAAAAGGAACTCTAGAACAATTCCAAAGTAAACATTTACCTTACCGCCACCAGTTAGTACCTTCTCAACATTACACTTCATCTATGACCACTAATAAACATAATTAGCTCTAAAGTATTGTGTTTTTACAATTGATTGCACACACATACACACACACACACACACACACACACACACGGTTGTCCTATAATCTGACTGTATCTAATAATTCTGTAAAACAATAGAAATCTACTACTGTATCTCCTAAGTCAGTCTGTAAAATGATTATTGTATTAGCCCTTCAGCCCTGATTTCTGTAAAGCCCATTTTATATATAAAGATTAAGAGAAAAGTCAAGAGGTTTGATTAAACACAGTCCTTCTAAACTTTAAATACGGCCGTGGTTAAGTTGGTGAAATTTTTAGTACAGTATGTAAAAGATACTGGCCAAGACACCAGTCTGTAGCTAGAAAAGGTCACCCCAGCAGTTACAGAGAGATTTGTCCCCACAGCAGCATCCCAGCTGCCACGCAGACCCAGGTCCAGGAAAGACGAGGCTGTTTTAGGAAGGAGGTCAGAGGAAGGCAAGGTGTAGGTTATACGGCACACACCACTTTCAATCCTCCACCACCAACTGTGCTCGCTGTTGACTGCACGCCACTGAAATGAGTTTCCATCTCTCTTCTACAGACGGAAACCTGACTTCCGCTGACAAGATCAGACAGGGTGGTAAGCAAAAATCAAGTCTTTCAAGTCCCCCCAAACCAAAGGTGAAAGCTTACCTTTCCCACGGTGTTCAATGCTCACTCGGGAGATGCTCACACACACTGCTTCTGAGAGTCTGTCCTGGGATATGCTCTATCTCGGATGGCCTTTAGCCTCGGAGCTCTGCTACTTCCTCTTAGGACGAGGAAGGGTGTCCGGATCAGATTTTGGAGTGCCTTAGACAGTAAGTCCCAGGAATCACCCTGAAGGCTTGTTGCAACAGACAGCACATTGCCCCCAGAGCCCTGATTCAGTGCTGGGAAGAGACACAGGAGAATTTGCATTTTGACAAATCCCTAGGGGACCAGGATGCTCAGGCTGTTGTGGAGGGACTTGTTTTCAGACCACTAAGCTAAAAGCACGCCAAACTCCTCTAGGAGTTTAAACACAAAAAGAAAGACTTATTATTCTTAACATTTAGACCATCTGTAAATAACATCTATTTATTTATTTGGGGATGTTCCTTAGTTTTTATGAGCATGTATTAGCTATACATAATAACGGGCTTCCTCGTGACATTTCATACATGTATATAATGCATTTCATCATATCTATCCCATTACCCTCTCTTCTCTCCCTGTCTCACTTCCTCTGCTCCCTTCTTCTTCACAACCAATTCCCTTCCTAACTGCACATTTCATGTCTTTATTTATTTGCTAAATCAACTGTCTTCATTCTCACTGCTCACACGCTCGTGGATAAAGGGCTGTCTAAAGGGGCATGGGCAACTACCAGTGACGACATGTTTAAAGGGTTCCGGTTGTACGAACCCATTTAATCAGTCAATCGTCAATCACTCCCCAGTGCTTTTCTGAGCCCAGCTTCTGGGTCCAAGGGGAAAAATTCCCCTGGGTAAATGGCAAGAAATTGCCAGACACAGAGAGACAAAGACACAGCTTGCAAACACTTCCAAACTACAACGCAGATGAACCCAGAAAAGACAGTTTTAAGAAGCAGCACTCTTCAAACCGGAAGTCGAGGAGGTGCACGAGACACTGGCTGCACAAAGAGATAATCTCCCTTTGGGATAGCTCTGGGAAATGACTAAGGCTACCTACCCCCTTTGAGAAAGCTGAAGGCTCGATGGCATCTTAGTTTCTTGAAGCTTGCTTTTCTCTCAGGGTTACTGAGGAAACCTTTCCAAAGCATTTGCTCGGATTTAGACAACAAATATTGTAAAGGCAGGATTCTCCTCTCCAGAACCCATTCACAGAAGTACTTTTCACAGGCAGCTGAGTCACCCTGAGCAGGCATAAAAACTGGAAAACCTTAGCCCCGCTGATTCTCCCGTGTCTGAGGCTAAGGCAAGGGGGTCAGACTGGAGGGGAAAGTTCCCAGGTTTTCCTCTAAAGCCTCCACTGACTTGGCCTGAATTTAGCCAAACAGAGGAGAGCTTTCTACAGTTGCAGAGCCTCTACTCCAGGAACCAAAATGGGAAAATGCGTGTCAAAGCACGTTCTCCACATCCACACTGGACACCCATTCCTTCAGCGGTGGCTCTGCAAGCTGCCCAAGCAACTGGCCTGCGCTAACTGCACTGCTCTGGTTTATCTCTACATCCCCGGGGAGACTGAAGGCAGGGGCACAGGCCAGCTTCCTCCGCGCCTGCAGACCCACAGTTTTAACAGGCAAGTCTCTATCCTAGCTGCACAGCGAGGAGAAGGGCCAGGGAAAGGGAATGGAAGCTGTGGGTTCTCAGGCGTACACAACCACCTTTGAGAAAGGAGAGACCCAAACACATCACATGTTTATAAAGATAAGGACACACAAGTTACAGATTACACTCATATACAAACTATATATATATATATATATATATATATATATCACATATGTTGTATAATACACATAGATATTAGATATGTATATCAAAGGTTTTACACATGTATATAAAATGTGTATATAGCATATTTAGATTTTATAAAGAATATAGATTTTTATAAGTGTATGTGTTTTACAAACATATAAGTTTTATGTTTATAAAATACACAGATTTATATTTTGTATTTATGTGTAGATTTTATATGTAGATTTAACACATATGGATTCTATATATTATTACATGGGTAGATTGTATACAACATAAATAGATTTAATGTGTCTATAGCATATAGAGAGATATACAGATTACACATATACACATAACATATATACAGATTAAGTGGCATATAATAAATCCCACCTAAAGACATGTGGTGCAGGGTGGCCTGATTGGCAGAACCAGACCTAAAGTGTCCCATTTCCTTTAAGGCTAAATTCCTTCCATCCGCTTCACGCCACCTCCCATTGCCCCTGAGACTACGCTCATCTTGTCATGTTGATTTCCAGGACATCTTGTGAATGACATGTACTATTCTCTACCCAAGCTCCCTGATGTCAGTTTCAGGACGATAACAGAGAGGAGGGACTGAAGGAAACAGCAGAAGCACAAGGCGCAACAGGCCAGGGGTCAACAGATCAGCTGAACTCTTGTGTGAATCAAGGCACTCAAGGCAGTATAACTTATTTGTACTTTGTGTGTTTATGTATGTGACATATGTACGTATATATTTTGGGGGGTTGCATGTGCCTGTGTATATGTATCCTGCAGAGGCCAGAGGACAATGTCGGCTGTCCTGCTCTACCGCTCTCTGCCTTACTTCCTTGAGACAAGGTCTTTCACTGAACCTGGAGCTAAGCTAACAGTCAGCAAGCTCTAGGCGTCCTGTTGTCTGCCCCCAACCTGGCTCTGGGGTTAAAGGACTGCTTCACCTTGTCTAGCTTTGTACTGGGGAAGTGGGGTTTTGAACTGAGATCTCTCCAGAAGCTGGTCTTACCCAGTGAGCTACCTCTCCAATATATTTTAAGAGAAAAAAAAACACTTGAAATTCACTGTGCATGCAGAACTATAGTTTGAAGGGCTATTTTAGACCTTTTCCTGCCACAGATACGATTCCTAGAGTCTTCAAGGCCTGGATCGTCTTTGACAAACTCTGGCAGTTAAGGTGTTAAATGTTTAAAAGTTTTAAATAATGAACACATAATGGAGGCATGGAAAATCAGAGACTGAACTCAATTATAGTGTGTTGGGAACAAGGAATGAAAGGTACTAATTCATCTGGGGAGGTCCACAGATTCATCTACAAATGACAGATATGTATATAAACATTATCCGAAGGGCAGACTACATACAGGGGCTCCAATTTCATTTTAAATGAGCTGACATTTCAGCCCCATATGAACAGTTCTGCGATATCATTAAGTGCCAGGGACTTTCAAGGGAAGAACAACTCGCAGTGAATCTTCTAGCATGAGAATTTTATTCCCTTCGGAGCTCCATAATCCAAGGACAAATTGGATTATGTCCTTGATGAAACATAATGAATCCGGTCTGATGAAATGATGAAATCCGGTCTGAATATGGAAATACTCTGGGGTAACTATGAGCCTCATGTTACAAAGGAGGAGGCAATAAAAAGGAATTCGATTAAATTTAGAGTCTCCTTTAAATGTTTCCCGTATCCCAGAGTATCAATCATGCATTCTTTCTCCACCAAAGGGGGCTGTGGAGATGGATCACTTAGAGAAATGTTTCTGTACAAGCATGAGGACGCGGGTTCTGGTCTACAGAACCCCTGTAAGAAAAAAAAAAAAAAGAGGAAGGGGAAGGAAAGAGGGAAGGAGGAGTAAAAGAGGAAGGAAAAGGAAGAAGTGAAAGAGAAGGAAGGAAGGAGAAAGGGAGGGAGGGAGGGAAAGAGGGTAGGGAGGGAGGGAGGCAGCCTGACAGAGCGCTACATGCCTGTACTATATCTCAGGTATAGATTACCGGAATGATCCTTGAGCCTCCCTGGTCTGCAGTCTCAACAAATGAGTGAGCTCCAAGTTCACTGAGGAGCCCCGCCTCAGAAAAAAAAAAAAAAAAGTGGTTGGCCAGTGAGATGGTTCAGTAGGTAAAGACACTTGCCACCAAGCCTGACAACCAGAGTTTGAGCCCTTGAACCTATGGTGAAAAGACAGAAAATTGTTCTCTGATTTTTATGAGTACCTGTGTGTGTGCATGTGTGTACATGCACACACATATATAAAATAATAAATGTTATAGAAGTTAAAAATATAAGATATGAGTGATTGAGGGAAGACATTGAAGATGACACTTGATGTTGACTTCGACTCCACACACACAAACACACACATGCATGCATACCTATACACACAAACATGCACAGATACATGCACACATGAACAAAAAGAGAATAGCAGTGTGCAAGCCTCTTAGTTATTGATTTACTTGATGAATGACTTTCTGCACCGCACATTAGTAACTGCAGCCTGAAGTCTTGGAGCACAAGACTTCACATACTTAGGTTCACATACTTAGGTTTCAAACCTGGAACAAACATTGAGGTGTGTGTTTAACACTCAAAGGGGACGCTGCCCTCCAGGTTCTCCCTGGATCCCTCCTTCCCCATCTGTTACAGGGCCCTCCTGGCTGGCACACCTAGGCCCCTACTACGGACTTCTCCAGCCCAGGGGCTGGGCTGCACTTCCCTATATAAATCAGACATTTTGATTACAGCTATTTTTGCACTTCTGGGCCTCTTGGCTGCTGCACCTGGTTTTCCTCTCTCCTCTTCCTTCCCTGTCCCTTTTCCTCCAATACCTGGCCCAGGGTCATGAGCATTCTGGATTCTCCAGATGTCCCTGCCTCTGGCTATTCTCTCCCATGTATCTACAATAAACTTTCTCCTCCACCATACCTAGGAACAGTCATGTTTCCTTTTTTCTTTTTTCTTTTTTTTCATTTACTTTTACTTCATTTCATGCATGCACATGTGTTCATATGTGCATACATCAACCAGGCATTGTGCTGTCACTTTTATACTTCGGTAATCTCTAGGTAAATCTGGGTACATACAAGTGTATGTGAGAGAGAGAGAGAGAGAGAGAGAGAGAGAGAGAGAGAGAGAGAGAGAGAGTGCCTGTATATCTGTGTGTCCATAAAAAAAAAATAACAAATATCCTAAAGTCAGATTCCGGGCTCATAATGTCTGTAATATCTGCTCTTGAGAAACGGAGCCAGGATGGACGTTCACGGTCATCCTTGGTTACACAGAACGTTCAGAGCCAACCTGGGATAAAAGAGTCCCTGTCTCAATAAAAGAAGAAGAAAAGAATAGTAGATATAATTATCCTTGACTGGGGCAGAATTTTTACACTATCATTGCATATAATTGTGCTGTGTCAATTAAGACTTGTATCAGTTCCTAGGCTGCATACACATATTTATAGTCTTTTGTCCGTTTTGCGCTGGCAGGATACAATAGTTGAAGACACCTTGGCAGAAGTGTAAAAGACGAATAGCAAACAACTGGCGGGTCCCTCCCAAGCTCTCCATTAACGATTAAATGGCACCGGCTGATGACTTACTCAGCCACCAGAAGATAATAAAACATAACTACATCTGTCAATTAGCATTTTCATCTTCCTTTCTGACAGAGCTTAATGGCACCGGTGAAACGCGATTTCCAGCCAGGAGCCCTTTGACATTTTCTCTTTCCTCCGGTGCTTTCCCGCTGTTGCTCCTGCTCTCGCTGAGAGGCCCCGTGCGCTGGCCCACTGAGGTAGATGCATCACCGTCCAGGAAAGGAAAGCAATTACTGCGGCCGCGCTAAATCTCAGGGGCAGCTTGGGTCTTGCTACTCCACTTAAGTGCAAGAACAGCCAACCCAGGACAGGCTTTAAGAGGCTGAATCTTAGCAACAGAAGTTGTGCGGCAGGTTGATGTTACCTGAGATGCCCATTAAAGGCTGAGGAGCTGCCAGACAAGAGGGCCTGCGGTATCCACAACTCCCCTGGTAGGGGAGCATGCTTCATCCCCCACACAGGAAATGACAAGCTGAGGCAGGGAGGCCGCATTGACTTTCTGCCACAATGACTATGGGTCCCTGGGTTTCAGGACAGTGCCTTAGGCCTGTTGGGCTGTTTGTGAATGTGTTTCCTGCTGCTGAAGTCAGGGCTTATCTTCAAAGCCTGCAGCCATTCCCCAGTCCCCTCCTGGATAGCTCTCCTGTGGTGCCTGTGCTGACCCTTGCCCAACACTGTCCTCTCCAAAGAATCAAGACAGGAGATTGCAGCTGACAGACCGAATGATGTCCTGGGGTCTCTTCAGAGCCCCCTCACGTAAACCTTCCATTAGATGGGACTATCTCCATTGCCCCTAAGCTTTGGGCTCAAGTGCTCTGATATATGTACTCAGTGTAACATTTTCTCTTGTATTACTCTCTAATTCATCGGGGCTTCACTGTGGGGAAGAAATCACCTTAAATATATCCTCAAGGCCCAAAATACAGCATCTCAGACTAAATAGATATGGAAAGTGTTGACGAATCAGAATCCAACCACTTAATGTATCCAGTTGAGCAGAATCCAGTTGAAGGAAGAAACAAGAACGTAGCACACAGGATTACTTGAGTCAAAAAAAAAAATTAGCCTCAAAGCTTTCTGTGGAGTCAATTCTACCAAGCAGTAGTTTCTACCGAGAGAGAGGGAGAGAGAGAGAGAGAGAGAGAGAGAGAGAGAGAGAGAGAGAGAGAGAGAGAGAGAAACAGACAAAAAGGAGATGGAGACAGAGACAGAGGGTTTCATGGTGTAGTGTGATGTGTGCATGTTACCAAGGCAAAGAGCAGTACTGGTTGTCTTCCTCAATTGTTCTATCTTTACTGTTTTGAGACAGGGTCTCTTATTGCCTTGGAGCTCACTGCTTTCCTGCACTGGCTGGCCAGTGAGTCAAGACATCTTCATTTCCCTGCTTCTCTAAAATGAGATTACAGACACGGGGTCTAGGTATCCAAATAAGGAATCTCAACCCTGCATGAGCGTGCAGCTTTCTCAACTGATCCCTAGCCCCAGCCCCTTGATCTTATAAAGTGACGAGTTTTCACCCCGAGACAACACTCTTTATGCCATGAATCTTTGCTGGCATTTTGGAATTGAAGAAAAATAATTCTCCTGTATTTAAACTTTGGAAGGATTTTGGAGCTAATGATAATATTGTAAGCAGAATATGAACCCATACATCCTGGATCTTGGCATTTCTGAGCAATAATCCCCAGGAATTCTTTTTCCCTGCTAATGCTCAGCCTCCAGAAGAGGACTACATGCTTTCCTTCTTACCACGGACGGTGGTCAGATGCAGGAGTCTAAACAACCTGCCCAGAGTACAAGAGCAGGAGCATTTAAGTTCACAGCCCCGCCAAGATGAAGGGGTTGTGGGCTAGAACTCTGCATCGGCTGTAACTACAGAGTTGGAGTCCCTGACATCAACTATCTCCAAAACTGTTTGTTTGTTTGTTTGTTTGCTTTAGGCAAATTTCTGGTTTCAAAAGCATAACTTCTATCAACAAGGAATGGGACCCCCTTGTAACTTTTCATTTGGAATAATTAAAACTTTAAAATCCAGGCCAGTGACATGGCTTAGCATGTTAAAGTGTTTGCCACACAAGTCACAAACTTGAATCTGTTCCATGGAATCTATGGTGGAAGGAAAAAAAATCAACTTTTGTTCTTGAAAAAACAAAACAAAATAAAAGATGCAGGAACGTTTAGATGTTTAGGTCCCCCCCCACACCCCTTTTTCAGATAAATCCAAGAGTCTTAAGTGTGGAGAGGTTAAACTCTCATCACTTGAAGTCACTCAGTGCTAAGTCAGAAGCCCTGCTCTTGGTTCTAAATATATCACCAGCGACCGGGTAATGGTTGCTACTTCCTCCATGATGGGGCCAACCTAGAGCGTTGCTGGGCTTCAAAAGGCAGAGTATGGAGGTAAAGTCATGCAGAAACACTCGACAGCCATCTATTTCTACACATTAACCAGGCTGTCACCTTAGTAACCGCCTAGTTACTGTTACAGCCTGCTGGGAATGAGGAAATCCAGCCCCCTTCCATGGTCTGTCACAACCGTATCAGAGGACACACCAAGAGCCAACTAGACCACATTGTTCACCAGCATACTGCAGATCAGTCTGGTTACAAATACCTTCCAGAACCCTTTTGTCCCTGATTGTTTGTTTGCTTACTTACTTTCTTATCTGTTTGTATGTGAGGGTATGCATGTTCCCATGTCTGGTGCACGTGTGTGTTCAGGTCAAAGGTCTGGTATGGTTTCACAGTGCAATCTACATTATTTTTTGAAACAGGGTCTCTTATTGGCACCTGGAGCTTGTTGATTCAGATAGGCTGCCTGAGTGTGTGCTCTTTCTTCCCCTCCACATTATGTAGACATAAAAAAGATCACTTCCCTCGGGTATGAAGACTAAATTTTGTTAGCAAGCTGTTCCCCCAGTTAGAACTATCAGTTTCCTGAGGTTGCTGCTATCTTAAGACAGGAGTGCATGCTCCCTTAAAATGGAGATCACTACATGCCTTGCCAGAAACCATTTGCAAAAGTCAGGAATGGGGCTGAGGAGAAGTCTCAGTTAGAGTAATTGCTCACCCTGCACAAACCCCTGGGTTTAAGCTCCAGCACAGAGTAAAGTGGGTATGGTTGTACACTGCCTTTAATCCTAGCTCTGGGGAGGTAGAGGCAGAAAGATCAGGAGTTCAAGGGCAACCCTGGCTGTCTGTATAGGTAATTGAAGGACACCTCAGGCCAGATATCCTGTCTTAAAAACTAAATCATGAAAGAAGGTGTTCTTCCTTTTCATGGGTACAGAAAAAAGTTTCTATTGCCGTTTGCACCGTGTTAAGAGGGATCCTACCAAATTCTTCCAGCTAGCTGCTAAAGCTGGAGCTGTCCTGATGCTAGGAACGAGAAGGGACCAGAAAGTCACCAATGAGCCATCCACCCACGGTCACTCACAACCTGCTTTAACAGTGGCAAACATCTATGCAGGGCTCATAATACAGCACACACTGAGCAAACTATTTTACACTAAGTACCTTCCTTAAGCATCATGTGGCTGGAGATGCAAGCATGCTGTTCAATCTGACTTTACAGAATCTAAATTAAGCACAGAGCAGTCAAGTGACCCAAGCATCTTGCCATGGAATCCAGGGAAGGTTTCAGAGGATTTGGGATACATATATAAGCACTCTCCTTTCTGAGCTACAAGCATTGGCGTCTTCCGGTCATTATTTTATTATTTTTAACACGTGTGTGTGTGTGTGTGTGTGTGTGTGTGTGTGTGTGCGTATGTCTCTGTTTTTGTCTATGTGTGGGGGTGAGTATATTCAAGTGTGTAGAGGTCAAAAGAGATTGTCAGATCCCTCAGAACTGGAGCTACAGGACCTTGTGAACTACGGGATGCAGATGCTGGGAACCAAGCTTCAATCTTGAACAAAAGCAGAAATGCTCTTAACCACTGAGTCATCTGCCATTCTTCATCAAAGCTGGAAAGCCAGACCGAAGCAAGCTCATGGCTCTCCTTGACTATGAAAACCTACACCAAATGTCAATCCTTCCAATTCCAGTGATTCTTCCTTCTGGTTGGCTAAATAGGGCTCTGGCTGGGTGACTCCACATGCCCCTTCATTCATTTGCAGAAACACAGGCATGTAAAGATGAAAGGTATTGCATGTACTTGTTACTGTGTGTGGATGCACAGGCATGTGAATGCATGTGGAGCCCAAAGTACATCTGTGGCTGTCTTCTTCAACCATTCCTCTTGGTTCCTGAAACATGGTTGTCACTCAACCTGGAGTTCACTGATTTTACTAGGTTGGCTAGCCAGTGAGTCCCCAAGGAGCCATGTGTTTCCACCCATTAGTGATGGGATTATAGGCATGTGCCATCGTGTGACGTGCAGCTTTCTTATCTGAGTTCTGATGACTGAACATGGGTCCTCGTGCTTGCAAAGCGGGCACTTCACTGACTGAGCCGTCTCTCCAGCCCAGTACCTCTTACTAGTATCTCCCAGATGACCAGACTTCCAGCATGCATGCCTTAGGAGGAGCACTGAAGAAACAAACCCTAGCATATACATAAGATGAGTCTCTCTGAATGAAAACAGCCTTTCTTTATCTTGTCTTAACACTCCTGTTTCTGCCTCCAGCAGTGGGGTTACAAGTTCTCACTGCCTCAGTGGCTTTGGGGGATTTGACCTCTGGTCCTCTTGGCTGGCGTGGCAAGCCCTTCACTGCTGACTGAATCGCCTTTGCTGCTCAAAGACGGAAGGTCTCGTCATTCACACACAGAGAGTTCTAGAAGTTAGTTTGGAGCCTCAGCATGTCACAAAAGAAAAAAGGACCTTTAATCTTGCCAGCATCTCACCTGGGTCACAAATCTTCCCTTTTAAGCTGTCGTCTGTTCCATAAAAAAAATGTGAAGAATAAGAAACCATAAAATGTTAAATAAAAAAATTAGCATAATTATGTATCGATTGTGTGTACATATCTTCATGCTCAGAAATTTTGCGCTATCATTAAAAGACCCATAAAAAGCTGAGTTTAAGTAATTACTCACTTCCTATACTACCACAGTGATCGCCCATTATGAAATCACTGCCCCCCTTAAGAAGCACTTTTCTAAGTGAAGTAATAACAAATGAAATGTTACTTTCTGTTTGTGTTCAGAATAGGGATTTTATACATTCATCAGAGTATTAAAAACTTCAGCTATGATATGAATGAAAGGTATGATGTGTCCAGCTTCCATCTGACTATGGGTTTGAAGGCCCTTGCTCCTTAGAACTCATGACAGATTATCATCATGTGGAGTCTGATCGGTGAACACTCATACAACAATTGGGTGTCAGGCCCGTGTTCAAGGTCTGTTTCACTACTCTATGACTGACTTCAGTGTTTTCCTTCAAAACCCAAAGCTGCTTTGTCATATCTATGTAGCCCTGTTGTGGTGCAAACAGGAACAATTTCAACAAAATCTTTGTGATCTAAGCTTCTGGGAATTCAACCACTCTTTTCCCCTACTCCCCAATGTCATTTCTGCAACACAAAGTAAGAGTTGCATGCATTTTTAAAAAATGAAGCTGCCAGAAGAAAGAATCTTCTAAAAATAATGAGAAGTCTCTGGAACTCTTTCTCTTTTGATCTGTGAAAAGAACACAAGGCTCTACTCATGGTGGGGCAGTTGGAGGAGGGCAGGGAAATCTGTGATATATGGGCTGAAGACCCAGGTTTCTGAGCTCTTTTTAATGACACATATAAACAACAGGCAGCTTTGGTCTTCACCAGCCTGGACTATAGAATAAGAAGGGGAATGGCCATGACTTAACATATGCGACTCTTCTTGCTGTGAAGGGGAGATAATTGAACCAGTAGACCGGACGGACGGCTAGAACAGAGATGGAGTAGCCATATTTTAACCAAACATCCTAATATACTCCATGGGAGCCATTAATTTATTTCTACCAAGACAGATGGCCTTATCCTTGATACCATGGGGAGAAATAATTAGAAAAAGTTGAGCCAGAGTAAAAGCGATAGGCTGTCTTTTGACACAGTGATTCTTCAGTTTGTAATTAGCAACTGATAAAGTGCTGTGTATGTTAACTTTGAACAGCTCAGCTCATTCTTTAAAACACCGATCCCGTTGTCTTTCCAAAGTGCACTTTCACTGACATCGTCTCCCTTTACCGCAGTCTACAGTCAGACCACACTACTCCCAGGAAAGGGTGTGAAGGAATAACAAGGCTTACCAGTTACAGTTGTTTGAAACACCTCAGGAGCTAGCAAGATGGCCCAGCAGTTAAAGGTTATTGTCTTGATAACCTCAGTTGACCCCTGGGGCCCACAAAGTAGAATGAGAGAACCAACTCCTGCCATTTGTTCTCTGAGCTCCAGATGCCATGACACACACCCATGTGACCACAGATGTGTGTATAAGCACACAGACTATAAATTAGGTATGAAAATTAAAACAAGAGAAACGTCGTCGAGCTCTGCCAGACTAGAGAAACATCCAATGTCTTACAGCTCTCTGGAGTCAACTGGTTTGTTTGTTGGTTGGTTGATTTTGTAACTGTACAGTTAGCGTTGTCTTGTTTAAACTGAGGATAATGAATTTGAGCAATCACTTGAGGAATGAAAGAAATGAACACTCCTTGTTGATTCATCTTAAAGAATAATTGAAGAGCTCATTTCCCTCCCATAAACCTTATCAATCTAAGTTTGACCACAGAGCCTTGGAATCAGAACCTTGAGCCTCTTTTCTTCTCTGTCCTATAAGGTCTTAGTGAGACTGGGGTGGGGAGACCTCACTGGCAGGGCACGCTGAGAAGACAAGTACTGTCTGCTCTTGCAGAGGACCCACCCGGTTTGATTCATAGCACCATACCTTATGGTTCATAAATGCCTGTAACTCCAGCTCTAGGGGATCCAAGGCATCCAACAACCTCCCACATGTGCATATACATACACACATGCATACATACACATACATAAATAAAAACATATTAAATCTTTTTTAAAGAATTTTATTATTAATTACTTTTAATTCTCCAGAATTGCAACTATCTTGTCATTTTGATTTATCAAAATCATGTTAGATATCTCTAAACAGATAATGGGTAGAGAAGAGGTAAATGAGATATAATACCTGTCCTCCAAGATTTCCATAATTCACTGAAAAGCCAAGAGAAACAGTGGATGACCCAAATGTAGTCTTTTACTGGGACCGGGTAATAGCTCCATTGATGAAGTGCTTGCTGCCAGGCTGAATGACCAGAGTCCAGATCCCCAGAATTCAGGAAAAGCTCTCTCTGTGTGTGTACCATCCCATCTATCACCCCAGGACACAGGAAGCAGACTGGAATCTCCAGAGCCAGCTATCTAGTTAGAGCAGCTAAACTGGCAAGCTTTGCATTCAGGGAGAGACCCGGCCTCAGCAAATAAAGCAGACATGATCTCTCGCCTCCACACATAAGCACACAGTTAAGGCAGTGGGACTTTGCAATGACACAGTCACTTGGGCGCCACCCACACTCCTGCAACTCCTCACTCAGACTCTGTAAGACAGCCTAATAAAGTCTCTGCTTCACAAAGCTGGCCTTGGGTGAAACTGCTGTTTTGCCTCGCCCTACCAGGAGTAAAGGGACATTTGTTCACACCTCCCAAAAACGTTAATGCAAAAGCATGCCACATGAGATTTTGTTTGCTTGTTTGTTGTTTGTTTCTCAAGACAGGGTTTCTCTGTGTAACAGCCCTAGCTGTCCTGGAACTAGTTCTGTAGACTAGACTGACCTCAAACTCACAGAGATCTGCCTGCCTCTGCATCCTGAGTGCTGGGATTAAAGGTGTGTGTCACCACCACTCAGGGATGTGAGATCTCTTAACTCCATCACTAAACCCCGGAAATCCTGACCATGTCTTTTTCCGGTAGCGATGGTTCTCAGCCCTCACTGGACATAATCACGAAGGCGTGGGAAGCAAAGAGCATGCGCGTCCCACCCCAGGGATTCTAATTTAATTGCTGCACAGTGAGCTGATTTACAGATTTATTTGAATGTAGTTTTAATTTCTTTTAACTGAACAAGGAGCAGAGGATATAAAGGCAGGACGACAGAACTGAAGGTCTCACTGCAAGGAAGATACTCACGGAAGTCCTCCAGGAGTGGAAGGCTGGGTGGTCCATGGGGTTGAGACGATTATACCATGGCATTGAAAGAGACTGCAACAGAGCAGAAGCTCCTTGGAGACAGAGGAATTGAAGACAGTCTTTGGTAGGCTTCGGGTTGACAAAGAGCAAAGGTGACCGGAGCAAAGTTCAGCAGTCACAAAAAGAAGCAGGACGTGTTTATTCAGTACAACTGAGCCCCAAACACTTATATATAAGTTAAAGCGCTAACCTTGAAAAGGCGCTGCAATGATTCATATTGATTCCCAACTTGAGAAGATCCAAACCTCACCAGGGAGACAAAGTTCTAGGCATGTCTGGAGGGGCTTTCTAGATTGGGGTGGGAAGAACCAAAATGGGGGTGGGTGGCACCAACCCATGTGCTGACTAAAGCAGAGGAGAAAAGATAGTACCTGATCAGTGCCCGCCTCCCTCTCTGCTTCTTGAGTGCACACACGTACACACACACACACACACACACACACACACACGTACACACACACACACACTCACGCACACGCACACACACACTCACGCACACACACAAATTTAAAAGTAGGCAAGCTTTGGGATCTCCATGATATCCGCATCAAGCTTACAGGGGTTGTCCTCGGCAGACACATCTCTCCCATAATCCCTGTTCCCATGAGGAGAGGCCAACGCGAAGGGCAGCTGGGACTGACCACTGTGCTCTGCCCTCTGCCTAAATCAGTTGAACAAGGAGAGGAAATATTCCCTCCGAAATTTGAAACAGTTACAGTGTGTAGTTGGGTCTGGAATATTTGCTTCAGGGGAAAGGACAAAGTGCTATAGGTGTGTGGCAGCCTCCTGCAGTGGGGCTGGAGACTCCAAACACTGTTCTCAAGGAGGAAGAAAAATTAGAGGCAGAGAAAAGAAGGACATGAATCAGGGACAATTCCAGTCAATGCCCCTGCTTCAAATTCCTTAGATATATTTGCATTTATGGCAAGATGCCAGAGTCATTTATGTGCATCTGCTGCTCAGGTCAGCTTCCCTCACTGAAAGCCACAGGGGTTGGGAACAAGATATGGTCCTCGTCTCTCCCTTCCCTGTCTGCTGTCTATTTCTTCCAGAGGACTAGAGTTCAGATCCTCTGACCCAGGACATGTGGCGCACAACTGCCTGTAGAATTCTAGCTCCAGAAGATCCAACGCCCTCTTCTGGACCGCCTGTATGCACACCACACCACACCACACACACACACACACACACACACACACACACACACACAGTGCCATGTGGGAAAGGAATCACATAAATTAAGAAAAAGAAAGAATTGGTAATGACCTCTTGTGTGATGTCTGGTGGAGCTAGTCACTAGCTAACCATAGGAGCTAACTAGGCAGTGGTGGCACATGCCTTTAATCTCAGCATTTGTGACTCACACCTTTAATCCCAGAACTTGGGAGGTGAAGACAAGAAGTGACAAGGTAGGGCGCAGACAGGATCTGAGCACTTTTAGACGCAGGAACAAGACAGGTCGGAAGCAACTGGCAGCTGCTCCTGGTTCTCTGATCTTTCGGGGGTTCCCCCCAATATTTGATTCTGGATTGTTTATTAATTAGGACTAATTAGACTAATGCTTCAATGACCTTGGTGTGATGACATATGCCAGCAACCTCAATATTGGGAATGCTAAAGCAAAAGGATTATATGGATATATAGTGTGGCCCAGACTTCAAAATAATTATTATAAATCAATAATAAAGTAAAATTGCACTTAAATTTCAAATAAGCCACTTGCAGAACACAGCCACCAAGCCAGCAGGGAGCTGTCCTATAAACCCTGCACCATTTTATCTGGAGAAACTGACTTCACAGTCATGCTAATATTATAATTGTCTATTCTTTTATTTTATTCTCTATCTAGTGTAGCTAAAACATTTGTTTCATTTTGGCAGGAGGGATATGTGCATGAGTGTATGCACATGTATGTACATGTCAGAGGCTAAAGTTGATGTCCAGTCCCTTCCTTGATTGCTCTCCACCTTAGTTTTGGAAACAAAGTCTCTCACTGAACCTGGAGCTCCCTGATTGGATTAGGTTGGCTGGCAACAATCTCTAGGATCCTCCTGTCTCCATTTCCCCAGCTCTGTGATTACAGACATTAATGTCACCCAGAGTTTTGATACCGGCTCTGGGAATAGAAAAACTGACACACACTTTACCACCTAGGTCATCTCCCAGTCCTACTAATGTAGTTGTAAGAGTGGGTCAAACCTAGAGGATCTTCTGCCCCGAGTCCTGCTGTGTCCATGCTATGAAATCCAAACATTTTTCCTGCTGGTAGTTAGTTACTGATGAAGGCCAGCTACCATCCTTGTACAGCTGCTTCATCTAATCAGTACTGCATCTGGCTGCCTGATGGGGACAGTTTATAAGAAATAATAAAAACTAATAGTAACAGTAATGTAGAATAACTAACTTCAGAGATCCCTAAGCGTGCAAAGAAAGTGAAAAATAAGTAAATACCAAAATCTCTCTCCCGAGAGGTCTTCTATGACTGCCATGTTCTCGCTCATGCTGAGTAAGATAAAAATGGTTCTTTGCCAAATAGCTCTTAGTCATTATTTTTAATTTTTAATGATGTGTATGTATGGGCGGGCATGTGTTAATTCTGAGTTCAGTGCTCACAAAGGACAAAAGAAGGCATCAGACCAGAGCTGGAGCTACAGGTGGTTGCGAGCTATCAGATGCAGGCACTGGAAGGCAAACCCAGGTCCTCTGCAAGGGCCGCGTATGTTCTTACCTCGGAGCCCACTTTCCAGCCTGTATTCTTCCAGAAGCCCTGCCTTCACTCCTAATGATCTGAAAATGCTGTGCCAACTCCTTCCTTTTAGCTATCCCTCCAAAGGAGCAGAGGAAGTGAAAATGATTTACTCCTGGTTATTCTAACTGCTCTTCTAACCCCATCATTCCAAACAGTCTGTACTGCCTGGCTTGGGGAAAGAAGCAAGGACAAGGAAGCAGATAAATGAACATGTGTTTCCCAGCCATCAGATGACAGCCTGGGAAAGTCTGCAACCACAATCTGGGGAAATGTAGGAAGTTAAGGCCTCCCAGGCCTACAGGCAAGCCAGCCTGGAGTCTGCCTGGCGCTGTCAGAGGTCCTGATCGTGCCTAGCCAATGAGGGGCGACCACCACGCAATGTCAACGGATCTAAACGCCTGGGTGCTAGGAGGGTATGTAAGGTTCTCCCCATTGCTAAATAAATGAGTCTGCTACTTCCCTTTCACCTATTTCCCGTTGTTTATGTCGTTGATGGTATGCCTTCTCACCCCTTCCCCCAATGAAGCCTTCAGGATCCAGTTACAGGTAAAAGCAGATCCCATGGCTCCAGACTTCTCCCCTGACCGCAACAGGGCACTCCAGTCTCCCTTTCCCAGCTTCCTGAGCACCCTGACCTTTAAGCAGCTGGGCCAGGGTCCTCCTGAAACTCCTCAGGCATGCTCACCCTGAGGACACTGGATCCTGAGGTAGGGCAACAGCTTAGTTTAATAATAAAAAAGATTTATTTATATTTATTTTATGTGTATTGGTGTTTTGCCTGCATGTATGTCTGTGTGAGGATTCCAGACCTCTTGGAATTGGAGCCACAGATAACTGTGAACTGCCATGTTGCTGGGAATCCAGGTCCTCTGAAAGAGCAGCCAGTCTCTTAACTGCTGAGTAATCTCTCCAGCCCAGCTTAGTTTCTTAATGAAGCTTAGAGATACTGGTGCCTCATTTTTCCTTCTTATTTTTAATATATTTGTGTGTGTGCGTGTGTGTGTGTGTGTGTGTTCTTGCAACATATGTAGGGGGCATGCAGAGGTCAGAAGAGGGTTCAGAAGGCCTAAAGTTGGAGTTAGAGATGGTTGTACACCCTAGCCCACATGAGTAATAGGGCCTAACGTGGGTCTTCTGAGAGTCCTGTGTGTTCTTATCCATTAAGCCATCTCTCCTGCACTGATTTTTTTCTTTTTTCTTATTTGTTTGTTTGCTTATAATTTTTGGAAATTGGTTCTTCCACCTTGAATCCATCAGGTTCAAAATCATGGGTAGATTCTAGGGATTTTCTTGATGGGACTCCCAAGACGTCAGAGAAGTGAGACACCTCACGGGAACCTGCTAGCTTTATAGCCTGAATCTCTTCTGCCAGCTGACTCCTGCCAGCTCCCAACACTATGCTATTCTGGCTTTGTCCAGTCTGCATTACCACGGTCTCCTCTTGGCTGTTTCCAGTTCACCGCCTGTCCGCTCTCAGCAACCACAGCAACATTCATTCAGTTTTCATTGTAAAATAATTTCAGATGCACAGAAGTTCCACACATCAGGACAGAGAGTTCCTTGTATCCTTCACCTACTTTCCAATGATAACATTTTACATCACCCTAGACATAATACACAGAAATACTTGTGGCACACACAGATTTCTGTAAAGTCACATTAGGACAAATACAAACTCGATCTTGATCATGCAACCTTACTTACTTTGTTAAAACTATTACTATGGATTCAACTTCCAATCACTTGTGTGCGTGTGTGTGTGTGTGTGTGTGTGTGTGTGTGCGCGCGCACGCGTATGACTAGAATAACCTCAGATACAGTCTTCAAGTGTCTTCCACTGTTTATTGAAGAAGGGGTCTCTCACTGGCTTCTTCTCATATGCTAGGATGGTTGCCAAAGGACTCTGGGAATCCCTGTCTCTACCTCCCCCATCACTGGGATCACAAGTTTGAACTACCACATCTGGCTTTTTACATGGATTCTGGGGTAACAAACCAAGGTCCTCACAGTTGTGCAACAATCATTTCAACAACTGAGACATCTCTACAGCCCCCATCACTTTCATCCTTACAACAATCTATAAATACTGTACCTGTCATTCTAACTCAGGTAGGGCAGTTTGGGCTCTCACTGATTGTACCAGCACTCTAGTCAATTCAGTACTGACTAGTCTCCGAGGTGTGGGGTCCAGGTGACAGACATATAGTTACTTTCACCATATGTTGTTGTGGTCTAGTCTTGCCTGCACAGACCACAACTCTGACTCCTTCTCTTGAACCCTGTGATGCAAACCTTCCTTCAGTACAAGATAGGAACTGGGTTGCACACTATTTCTTTCTGCCACGGGGTCCTTTGCACATGTTGGTCTCTCTGCCGGAAGCATCCCACATCATCTGCTCTTTCGCTTGGTCAGCTTCTACTCTCTTGGTGAAACTATTTCTATTCCTAAAAAGAGGCCCAGGTCACACTTCTACACACACACACACACATGCACACATAAACACACAGGACAATTTCTCCAAATTGCCTGTGACAGTTCTAATTTTACTATTTTCTTGACAAATACAGCACAGGCTAGACGAGCTGGAGATAAAGCCCAGTGATTCAGGGCATTTACTGCTCTTCAGAGAAACCTCAGTGTGGTTCCTGGCAACCATGCCAAGACACTCACAGACTAGAAAGTGAACAGGCTAGAAAGTGGAAAGAAGTTATCCTTGGGTGTTGGACATATGGGACAGGAGAGTGTAACAAGTGTGTGTGTGTGTGTGTGTGTGTGTGTGTGTGTGTGTGTGTGAATATGGTGACAATATGTACATGTATGAAGATGTCATATTTATTCCATATGCTGGGGTCATGAACCAAGAAAGAACATTGAGCATGAGCCTCCATCTCTCACCTTCCTGGAAGCAATGTGAGCAGCACCTCTTCCTCCTGATAAACTGTGCCCTGAACTATAGGGCAGATCTTTCCTTCTTTAAGGTCTTTTTTTTTTAAATATTTTGTCACAGGAAGGAGAAATGTTACTACCTCAAGCACCGACGTATATGGCAGGCAATGAGACAGATTCGCTAACTAAGTCATCCTATTTCCTGTATCATGTCATTGTATCAGTAAAGAAACAAATCAATCTTGGCCAGTTAGCACAGTGTGGGATTCAATGTTTACACTTAACATCTGTGCTTAACATAGCTGTTTGAAGCCTTGACACTGAGTCAAAACTAAGAATTTAACACCTCATTGGCCTTTTAGGTTCTACCCCTCAAACTGGTGAGTAAGTGAAAACATTGTATGACTCAAATGCAGTGACAATCTTTTAGTATCTTTTGAGTTTTTTTCAGCTTGGTTTGAGAGTGGCCTGTACTTTACATTAGAGATTCCGAGGCTATCTGAAATGGTAGCTATTGCCCTGAAGAAAACGTCACGGTCTGGCTAGGATAACCGCATACTTCTATTAACTATCCCTCCTTCAGGGCTGGTTACTATTGAGCGTAAATGTGCCACTTTATATGCAAATAAAATGTGCTGAGATTTGAATTGAAAGTTCCACATGTATCTTCTGACAAATCATCTTATTATGATCCAAACAGCATCAGACCTTCTCACCGTGTTAAACAGCGAGGGAATTCTTTCCGGTAACTTCTGTTTCCAACATGCCCAGATACAGCAGGGAAAACTGTTTCTCCTCATAGTCAAAGCAGATTGTGCTTTACTTTGAGTTACAGAATTTATAATGTTCTGATTCCTAGTGCAAAATGTGTGTGTGTGATCACATATATGCATGTACACGTATGTGTGTTAGTAGATACACATGCACATTTGCGATTATGGAAGCCAGAAGAACATTCCTTAGACATTATCCATGCTTTGGTTTGGTTTTGTAGACTTCGGGGGTGGGCTGTTTAGCTTTTCTGTCTGTTTATTTGGTTTGGGTTTTGAACAAGGCCACTTACTGCTCTTGACACAAAAATCTATACTATGCTACCTTGACAGTAAGCTTTAGGGTTCTCCCTGTGTATGCCTCCCCAGCTCTGGAACGACAAGCCCATGATACCACACTCGGCTAATTTTACCTGGTTAGTCTAGGAATTGAACTCGGGTCCTCTTACTGGTATGGCAAGTTCTTTACCAACTAAGCGCTTCTGTTTTTTATTGTACGCTTCTCTCTGATCTTGACTTGTTATCAGTACTTCTCTCATGTAACCACAGACTTAAAAAACTTGGCTTCTTCTCAGGTATGTTATTTCCAAGTATACCTTTGTCTGGCTTTCCCAAGGTAACAACTTCACAAACAACACACAGGACGTAAGTCACTCCACATATTTTGTATTTATGCCTTATTTTCTCCTGCTTCCTCTGAAGTTGATAGTTGTATAAAAATGTTGCTGTAAAACTGTATGATTTTCTTCATCCCACTCAAGGGGACTCTGCTCCCACATCTCAAGAACCACATCAGACCTGCACCTCAAGTTTGCTTTTGATGACATCTTGGAGCAGTACTTTACAGCAACTATTCAAAAACAGAGCATGCCGTGTAAATCTGGTGGCTGTGTGTGCAGGGTTTTAACAATATCAGATAAACACTGACTAGGTCGACGGGAGCCATGGGAAAGCATCTAATCTCCATTTTCAGCACTTTTCCCGTGCTCTGCTAACTTTCCAAGAAAAAAAATGGGTGCAAGAGATTGCATGCAATATGGAAAATTGAACTCTGTTCTCCCTGACTATGAATTTACCTCCCCAGGGCCAAGGATCTACTAGAGAAGGATGCCAAGAGCAGGATGCAGATGAAAGCATCTTAGGCTGTGCTGCCAAACCAAGATGTTGCAATCTGGGAGTTTCATGGCATAAGTTGATTGAGTGTGTGTTATATATGTATGCATGGGCACGCATGCCACTGGACAGATATGTGGGTCATAGGACAACGTGTGAAGTCTGTTGTAACATGAGGGGGCCTGCTTGTTGGTGTTTATGTCCTGCCCAGTTCCCCACAGTCGGCAAGCCCCAAAGAAAATCACATAGAGATCTCCATAAGTTATAAAACTGATTGGTCCATTAGCTCAGGCTTCTTATTAACTCTTGTAACTTATATTAACCCTTTGTTCTTACCTGTGTTAGCCACATGGCTCAGCACCTTTTCCAGCCAGGCAGATCACATTCTGTTTCTTTGGTGATCTGGGCAGGAGTGGGAGGAAAGTGCTTCCTCCTTTCTTGAGTTCTCTGTTCTCTTTGCTCCACCTCTACTTCCTGTCTGGTTTTCCTGCCTATACTTCCTGCCTGGCCAATCAGTATTTATTTAAAACATGATTGACAGAATACAGACAATTATCCCGCATCATTCTGTTCTCTCCTTCCATCTTTAACTGAATTCCTGGGATTTAAACTCAGGTTGCCAGAGTCTTTTCCCAGTGAGGCATTGCACCAGCACACTGTCTTATTTTCTGAGACAGGGCCACTCCCTGAAGCTACAACTTGCAGATTCACCTAAGTTGGTTGGTGAGTGGGGCCCTGGGATCCTCATGGTTCCACCTCCTTCTTTACATAAGACTTCTGGGGGTCTAAAGTCAAATCTTTGTATATGCATATGCTCTACCAACTGAGCCATCTCCCCAGCCCTAAACTGGCACCTTCAGTAAGTCTTACAACCACTAAAGAAGACAGCCACCTATTTAGGACTCAGATTCAAACACATTTCTGAAGAAATCTGAAGTTTCAAGATTGAACGTAGAGTATAAATATTATAAGTTCCTATTAGATTGTAATTTCAATGTGTTATATAATAACCCAAGTTGTACATTTTATCAAAGAGGTCTTTAAATTATATTGTAGGGAACTCAGAAATACAGATTTATTTTTGGCCATCCCTTTTCTCAAGCCTCCTCTTAAACACTCTTAAACTGAGGGTCATCCCTCATATGGGGTTGTGGTAACTATGTAAACAAAGACTGCTCATTCATTTCCCAGCAACCCAGACTTGGAATAATCACATAGAAACTAAATTAATTACAACACTGTCGGCTTTAGCTCAGGCTTCTTACTAGCTAACTCACATTTTAAATTAACCCATTTCTGTTCATCAATATATCACCATGAGGCTATGGCCTACCGGTAAGGCTCCAGCTTGTGTCTCCTTCAGCGGCTATATGGTGTTGCTTTGACTCTGCCTACTCTCTCTCTCTATCTCTGCTCAGATTTCCTGCCTGGCTTTATTCTGCTCTGCCATAGGCCAAAACAGCTTCTTTATTAATCAATGATAATAAAATATATTCACAGCAAACAGAGAGGAATCCCACATCATAATTGAATGTGGCATTCACAACACTTGGCAACAATAAAGGGTTTCTGAATATACAACAACCAAAAATTAATTCAAAGTCATACTAATGAAATCCAGCTGGAGCTAGCAATGCTCCTCTGTGTTATATCAGGTAACTTCACTGCAGCCTTGGTTCTAAAAACACACGTCCACACTGAACTATGCATGCCTTCCCGCCACACAACACCAAAGAGCGGCAACGCCTTAGCTCAGGTTCAAGAACACTGTATATTATGCATGCCCCGAGGTGTCTTTACTGTGTGTCCACATCTCCCTGCTCTTATTGAAACACGGTAGATTAATTACAGAAAACAAAGGCATTCTTAATACTTCCCCTCTGTCATCCCTCCGTGTGAAGGGATCAAATTATTGTCTGTCTGAATTATACTGTGTCAGAGTGTTTAATTTTTTTTAAATTGCTATTTGAGTTGCTGACTTGTGTTTCATTAATAAATGTTAATAGCATCTTGTTGGGATTAGAACAAAATTCTAACTATTTCTGAAAGGGCCATAAATGCACTTCTGCCATTTTATTTTATACGATATGCAAAATGATAGTCTCAGCATTTAATTACAAAATCAAAATATAGATCAACTCTGAGAAGCACTAAAGATATTCTCTGCTCTGCAATATTAAGTATTCATTAATATGCAAATTTACTTTCATTTTCATAAACAGTAAAATAATATGTAAGCCTAAGAGTTGTTTTAAAATGATCTGCTTTATGATTACTTTTTATCAATAAGTGCTTGATCGTATATTTACTTTTTATGTCTCTCTCTATATATAATTTTATCAAATTTTTCAGGCAAAACTATATTACAAATGATGTTTTATAAGCCCTGCATATTGCTTGCCATGATGTCCCTCTGAGGGCTGGGGAGGTAGCTCAGTAGGCAGCATGACAATCTAACATAAATGAAGCTCAGGACTCTATCTCCAGCATTAACTAGACAGGTGCAACATGACCATAATCCCAGGACTTGGGGGGTAACCAAGGAAATCAAGAGTTCAAGATCATTGTCACCACATAAAAAAGGTTGGAGGTTGGCCTGGGGGGGATACATGAGGCCTGTCACACACACAGAAAATCCCACTCTTAAAATCCAATATTAGTCTACTCTATTAGCATTTGGTGCATTACATGGAAATTGACCAACTCCAAGTCGGTTTCTTACACGAGGTCCTCAAGAATTCTCACTATACTGGCAATGTCTTAGTATCTCTATGTTTGCAACATCCATTCTGAAATCAGGATCCCAATGGAATTGATACACACACACACACACACACACAAACATAAACACAAACATGGAGGCGAACGATCCAACACTACCTTGCTACCTTGTTTTCTTATCCATCAACACCATCTAGTCAGTCAAATGTTGTATTTTGTGCTATGGTCTAGAAATTTCCAGAAATTATTATCCCCTTTTCTCACATGAATTGCCAAGCTAAGCTACTAATACTCTCCCAAAGAAGAGGCCAGGAGTGCCTGTCACAAATGCCGGGATATTTGTGATTATTTTAAATGCTAATTTGTCACAACCTCAGCATAATTCAAGAGGAAAGCCTCCCTTGAGGAAATATCTAGATCAGGTAGGCCTGTGAGGTTTGTCTTGAATGTGGGGTGAGTGAGACGTCCCACCCTGAGGGTGAGCTGCACCATTTCATGCACCCTGGATTGTAAAAGCGAAAACACAGCAAGCAGTAACAAGCAGGTAAAGACCAGCTATATAGTCTCTCTCTGCTCTCGACCGTGAGTATAAAGCTTCGAGTCCTTGTCTTGGTTTCCCCGCAATAATGGACTATAACTGAGAATTGGAAGTCAAACACGGCTTTTCTTCCCTGTGTTGCTTTCTGTCAGGGTATCTGCCACAACAGAAAGGAAACTAAGATCTTGTTAGTTCATTTGCTGGCCCTGTGAAAAACTCCTGGGAGAAATAAACTTAAGCTGGAGAGGTGCCTTTAACTTATAGTGTCGGAGACTTCAGTCCATGACCCCCTTCCCCAGGTGCTTTCAGGACAGTAATGAGATGTTCCATCCTGGCAGGGACAATTACATGGAATACTGCTACAGTACTGATGGCCAGGAAGCAGGGAGGAGAAAGAGATTAAGAAGCCAGGGTTTGTCTACGTCATTCAAGGAAGGGCACACCTCCAAAGGCTTAACTTCTTCCTAACAGATCAGTCTCTAGCTCTGAAAGATTTGACCACCTCCTCCCAACAGTGCCAAGAGTTGGGGACCAAGTTTTCAATGTGTGAGCTTCAGATCGTACCTACAACAGCTAGCTGTCACCAAATCTGTATTAAGACATTGAGCCAGTAACAAATAATGCTAAGTTGGGAATACATACTCAGGCAAGAGTTAACTTTGTGTGCAAACATGTATAAAAAAAGTATTTATTTAAAGGGGTGGAAAGATGGCTCAGTGGGAAAATCTGAGTATCTGAAGACCTGAGGTCAATCCTCAGAACCACATTTAAAACGGAATGCATCTGTAAAGCCAGCAGCCCTACAGAGAGATGGGCGGCAGAGACAGGAGCCCCAGGTGAACACTCCTAAACCAGATAGCCTGGAGTATATAGCATCACAGCAGAAGCAAGAGAGGCTGTGGCTCAACAAGATGGGAGGTGAGAGACATGTGCACAGGTGGGAGATCTGTGCACAGGTGCAAAGTTAACTAAACTGCAAATGTCATTTGTTTTAAAGAATTCAAGTTGTTCCACAATAAAGTTGGTAAGTACAGAGTTAGAAGAGCTTCTATTTTTTTTAAATAAAACTTTGGCATTCCAGAAGTTTTATAATTTCAAAAGAGAAAATACCAAATAATTTCTCTATTTTACTATCATTCAGCAACATGTCTTCTAGAAAGACTTGCCTACAGCTGTTATAAACTGCGAGATGAAACAACCTATGGGTGACACTCCTTTAACGATGGGGGCCCTAACAGGCACCTCAGTATGACCAGGTATCGTGGTTCCCAGCCTCCAGCTTCCAAATCACACACTGACTTCATCAGAGCTCCCTAGAATCCAGCAATCTCTTGCTCTGTCTCCCTTCCCCCTCCCTGCGTGCTGCCAGCCCCCACACGAATCTTTCCTCACATCACTGCTCTTTACATCTCCTTTCTAGTCTGTTTGGTTACTCCTGAAGTGTGATGCATAATTATGTGAGGTTGCTATGGAGATTCTATGTGATCTGTCATGAAGAAAATCTATTATCTTTGAGATAATTCACATTCATGACTCAGGAATCCCTTTAAAACTTGTGTGTGTGTGTGTGTGTGAGAGAGAGAGAGAGAGAGAGAGAGAGAGAGAGAGAGAGAGAGAGAGAGAGAACGTGCCTATATGTTTTCTAGGATAATAATCAACTGCATATATTTGAATATCTATGAGCAGAAGTCGCTTCATTAATCATGTAACCAGAAAAGTGACTGAAGTCCTGCTAAGGTGGGACATTTTGTGGTGGTCAGTTTAATTTCTCATAATTTACAAAGAACTGCTTAAAGTCCTTATTTTCGTTTTAATTATGTATATAGATAAGTGTGTGTGTGTGTGTGTGTGTGTGTGTGTGTGTGTGTGTGTGTGTGCGCACATGCATGTGACTGCAGGTACCCTTTGAGGCCAGAAGAGAGCATCAGATCACCCTGGAGCAGGAGTTACAGGTAGTTGTGAGTGGATGCTGAGAACCAAATACAGTTCAAGAACACTAGTGCTCCTAACAACTGAGCCATGTTCAGCCTTGATTTACAAAGAACTTCTTAAAGGATACGTCTTAAAATGATGATGACTAAGCTCTTGTCTTAGTCCCCTAGGAAAAGTCTAGAAAGTCCAAACATCTCTAAGAACTTATCACTAACAATAAGGTATATATTGACTATGCTATAATTGATGCTGTAATTTGACTACATTGAGCATGCTGTAATTTGTTATAACATGTAACTTTGGAGTGTATCAACTGGTGACATGCCCACTCCACGGTAAGGTTAAAAGGAAGGATTTGATTGTAGATATGAGAGAGAGAACATCCAGAGGCATGGAAGAGTTCAGAACAGAGAGAGAAAATAGACTGAACAAGGCCAGAGAACTGGACCAGGTCATAAGGGGGCTGGGGCATAGAGAGAAGAGTCAAAAAGAGCAGAAAGAGGGAGGGAAAAGGGGGGGCTGAGATGAAAACAAAGAGGAAGAAAAACCGTAATAGTAGGGTTGTAAGGAGAATGAGTAGCTGTGGGGGGAAGAGGAGTCCAGGAGTTGCAGAGGTTTAGGGTAGGGGAGGAGGGGAGAAGGGATAGGATGTTAGCAGGGACCCTGAAATGTGTAACAGGTGTTTGTGCTACTGAGGGAGCCTGGGGGCAAGCATGGGCTTTGGTATCTAACAGGCACCACAGACAACCATTTGTCCCTTCTTCTGTGATAAGGGAAAAGGCTCTGGCTTCTTTTGGTAGAGGGAACCTGCTTTACAAGTTCCTGAGGCATCCCTGCTATTGTCTACCTTCCAGAAATTGGGGGGATTTTCATCTGGACCTGACATGAAGAATATGTTAAACATCTAACAAATTTAGAGAGATAGGAGGACTTTCTTGTTTTGAGGTTTTTGTCCTTGTATAGCCTAGACTGCCGGGGCCTGGGACCTGAGAGTGGAGTGGATTATTTGCCATCAATGAGAGGGATTCTGATGTAAAGACTGTGATCAATCAATAGAACCTCATCTCTCTCCCATTCTCCTTTGATGTCCTTGCCAGCACAGAGTGGGGAAAGACCTGAACAATCCCACCAATCAGCATTAAACAACTGGCCTTGATCTTTCTTTCAGCCAAAGCTGATTCCAAGATTTGACTGATTTCGGGGAGAGAAACATTCTTGATTCAGTTTCAGGTGAATGCCTGATGAGACTCCTGACCCCTGTGCATACTGGCTATGTCATAATTCATGTTATATTTGAAAATGTAACTTTAAGGCATACATTAAACTTGTACTTAAAATTAGAAATTGCACTTTAAAAATCATTAGTGAAGTAGTAATGTTGATTATTTAGTATAATCTATGTTGACTTTTAATTCATGTTAGAGAAAAACTGTTTTCCTTTTTTAATTTATTATAAAACAACTGTGTAGGTTATATATACTGAGTACAGTTTATACATGCATATATATGTGCAAGTACATGTGTATACACATACAATTAGATTACTATACACAAAACGCCTACATACACACATATACATTACACATAACGTTAAATCTAGCGATGACTTGGCAAACAATACCATCTGCTATAATAAATCCACATCATATATTTGAATTTTTTGGTTTTACACTTTGGAATTAGTAAATTATTTTAGGTACAGCACTATAAGTATAAGGAGAACATGGAAGGAAGAAAAATAATCCAGGAACAGGAAGAAGAATAAATTGACTAAAGAAAGAAACAAACAAAAAATGTGAAAAAGACCAGAGTAAGCCATGGTTTACAAAACCATGAAATCTACAAGGAGTGTTAGGTGAAGGCTGTGTTTCCAGCCAGACAAAGAGCAAGGATGGAGCTGACTTACTGCTTACAGCAAAGGAAGAAAGAACAGAAGCTGCAGGGCAAACAGAACCATTCAACTCCTATCCTGCCTCCACCCTGACTAGCCAGGCCTGTGATCTCTGTACTAAAATGAAGAGGGCATGAAGTCTGAGATAAGGGAGGGGAGTCCCCAGGGAACCCAGCAAGCTGCTTTATATTAATCCAGGTCTCAGCAGCAAATCACACCCAGGGCAGTGGCAGGATCTCAGAGGTCCCTGAGGAAGCTTCGTTCACAGTCTCTGGGGAAATAGAATGAGTGACTGCAGGCCCCTACTAAATGCAGACAAAAGTGCTGGGGTTCTTAAGGGTAATTCAAGAGCTTTTTCTCCCAGATAAAATAAATAGTTGTATTTATGTTGCAAATCTGATTGTAGTCTAATTGCCCTAGCTCCTAGAGAACACATCTAGAAGGAAATGTTTTAAAGCAAGAGTGTATGAGCATCATAAACAGAACCTCATAGTCATTTGCTGCTAAGAAGAGTTACTAGGATGGACTGGGACAGTGGCTCAGTCTACAAAGTACCCATCACACCAGCATGAGGACTTGAGCTCGGATCCTTAAAAGAAGGCATAACGGTGTGGGTGTGTATCAGTAACGCCATCGCCGGGGAAACAGAGACAGGGGGATCCACGGAGCTCCCCCGCCAGCCGCACAGCTTAATTGGAACTCTAAGTTCAGTGAGAGACCATTCCTCATCACACAAGATGGGGAACAGTAGAGGAAGACGGGTGGCAACAACAAATAAGCCATTGACGCATTTGTGCTCCCATGGCAGAGGTACGTAGTGGGAACCGAGATCGCATGGCGCACACGGCTAACACACTGCTTGGCTGTTGTCACAAAGATTTTGCCAATCCTCCATGAGTTCCATAAACTAGGATGTGTCATCACCATTCTGGCTTACCAATTACATTCATCTACAATAAAAGGAACTGGTAGGTACGGCAGAGGGCTTCAGAAGGTGTTTATGGAGATGGTGTGTGAACACGGTCTTCACACACCGCAGTGTGCTACACAAGGAGACGGTGACTTTTGGAATTGCTCTCTCCATTCAAAGACAGATAGCTATGGTCTTCACACTGATGCTGTGTTGAGGTTGAGGATGCTAACAGCCCAACATGAGCAACATCCTAGATTCAACCATTAGTACCAAGGAAGAAAGGAAGGAGGAAGAAACAGATTTGAAAGGGGAGAAAGGGAGGGAGGAATGGAGGGTAAAAGGGCGGAAATGAGGGGAAAAGGAAGAAAGAAAAAAGAGGGAGGGAAGCACACTGGCTATTCTGCATTTCAATAAGTTTGGGTTTGTTCAACCTTTTTCTCATCGTCATACTGAGACTATGTATTTTGGGCCATGTCGCAGAAATGATGTAATTTCAACACTCCATGGCAGGAAAGATATGAAGAAAATATTTCTGAGCTCAGAGATAACCTATCTCTACCACACACACACACACACACACACACACACACAGTGGGCAGGATCCCAACAACTATTGCAAATACATTAAGATTATTTTCATCTACTTCTTATTCCAGTTATTAACCATCACCAAATTCTGGCCTCCATTCTGACTGTCTCCCCAATGGCTACAATGTTGGAAGTAGATTTTCCAAGGCTCTTGGTCTTGGCTGCCTCCCTCCTGGCTGGAGAGCACAGTGCTGACAGACATTGCCCCATGTGTATCTGAACACTGAGCGGCAACGACAATCCGGTTCATCCCCCTAATACTGAGTCAGGATCTACTGTGCATCTGGCCAAACCATGGATATCTGCCTACCTATGAGTCTGGCGTATCACATGATAGGGACTTGGGGAACCTTATTCAGGAATCTCACCTTGCATTCAGTCAGTATAAGAAAATGCATCTTAATTCTATAATCTGATAGAACGATAAGCGTGCTATGAAGGTGAGGGAAGCTTTTCCTCACAGCTGGCTCCGCGTACAACCTGCTTCAGACTGTGTTGCAACTGAACACAAGACAAGCTTGTTTTGAGGCCATCAAAGGTCACCCTTCTCCTTACACAGGTGGAATGACGTAAAGACTCCCTTTTCTGCTTATTGATTTGACTTTGATTTATTTTGCGCATTTATGGTTTCCCTCTCAATTTTTCTTATTCGATAAATACAGACTGAACAGTACAGCTTCTTTCAATTTGAAAAGCCATTTGCTCTCAGACTTAGTCACCATGGCAAAGAGCTTTATTTATTAAAGAGCCGAAGTGCACCTGCCAGCCCCCCAACGCCCTTGTAAGATGGGCACCAGCAATATTTCTGCAAAAACGCCTTATTCAACAGCACACTCTCATTTCCCTTCTAGACACTTCCCTGTATGACATGATTAAAAGACACACTCAAAGAAGAGGGGGTAATGAATAGTTCATCTCACAAATGGAAACCTGCAGAATGGAGAAAAATAGGTAAGTGAGCATAGTTTTTAATAGTGATATTCACTTCCTTTTCAATTCTGTTTGGTATTTTTCGAGGCACAGCAACCATCCTCCAACCTGTACCAACAGTGAAAAGGCAAGGATGCTCAGAATGAGAAGTGCATTCAAGAACTCTTTGTAAACATCGCTGGTTAGAGAGCAACGCATATTTGAGTCAAATATTGACAAATACACCTATGTCTATAAACCTCTTCAGTGCTTAAAATCTAATACGGCAAGTTACTATGAGTGAATAGGGAAATACTCGCTAAATACTTCCTTCTTAACATTTACTTTGTAAGCATCTGTGTGCGCATGCCGCTGAATGCGATGCCTACGAGGGCAAAAACATGCACTGGATCCCTGGAGGTGGAGTTAGGTGGCTGTGAACTAACTGCTCAACGAGGACACTAGGAACAGAACTCGAGTACTCTGCTAGAACGGGAAGTGATCTTCACCACTGAGCCATCTCTCCAGTCTGGTTAAATACTTCTTATTGACTCTAAAAGGAGGCTGGCAGGAACCTTATCCCCTGGAGTGTCGCTGGGGCTTTGCTCTGATTGGTCCACCTGGTAATGGTGCACAAGTTCAAATGCGCATGCTCACATCAGCTCCGCTTCTCATTCCTCTGACAAAATGTATTAAGAAAAGCACTTAAGGGGCTGGAGAGATGGCTCAGTAATTAAGAGCACTTGTTGCTTTTGCAAAGGCACCAGATTCAGGCCCCAGCACTCACAGGGTGGCTCACAATCTTCTGTAACTGCAGTTCTAAAACATCTGGCACCCTCTTCTGGCTTTTGTGGGCTCTGCATGCATATGTTCACAGACCAAGACACTCCACACACATTTTTCTCTTAAAAAAAGGAGATTATTATGAGTTTCAGGTCAGTCTCAGATACAGAGTGCAACCATCTCTCACAACCACTACAAACAAAACATTAAGAAAAGAACTGCATTTGAAAAGGTTGAGTTAAAATGCAGATTCCAAAGTTTTAAATGGACAGCTCTGAAAACAGCAAATTTTGATGGTGGCAGACATCGGTGCTCAGAGAGGAGAGGAGAGGAAAAAGAGAACAGCAAGTGTCCCTGGAGCTAAGGAACATCACTGGCTGGCACGCTGGATGGAAGTGCTTCTCAGACTTCCCCCTTGGTTCTGTCCTCAACGATCAGCCTTGCTCCCAGACCCTCCCGATAAACTCCCAAACACATGGGCTAGGCTGGAGTATGGAAGAAAGAGAAGTCAGTCCCAACATCTGAGCAATGGCTCAGCCTTAAAGACTCCGACTTTAAACCAAAAAGTCAGAGGCAGCACAAGACCCCGGGAATGTAGACTCCAGATCAATTGCACTTTGCACACAGGGCCTTCCGATCCCTTGAGTGGATTAAGCAACACTCAGATGTTTTCTTTTGAATTATTTTTGAGTGAGAAAACAGATTTCTAAACACAGGGGATGGTCTAGGGAGAGTTCTAGGGTTGGGACTTCCCTTCAGCCTGTTTTGCTCAGGGGCTGGAGAGATGGCTCAGTGGTTCAAAGCACTTACTGTTCTTGAAGACGACCTGGATTCAGTTGCCAGTACCCATACAGCCACCTGTAACTCCAACTCCAGGGGATCCAATGCCACTGATTGCCCACTGTGGAAACCAGGCACAGTGTGGCACATACACACATGTGAGCGAGCACTCACGAACATAAAAATAAATGAATCTTCAAAAAGGTATGTGAAAAGTTAAGAGATGGCTCAGCAGGCAAAGGCACCTGCTACCAAGGCTGAAGACCTGCGTTCAATACCTGGGACCCACAAGATGGAGAGAAAGAACTGAGTTCACCAAAGCATCTTTTGACCTCCACAGGTGTGTCAAGACACATGCATCCTTTCTTCATATGTCATACACATACACAATATCATAGATTTTTTTAATTAAAAAAATAAAGTGCTGAAGTTTATTCCCATTCTATCTGCCTTAGCAGAGACAGGTTGGTTGAGTCAACAGCAGCCAGTTCAGTTGGGGCATCACTGTTCTGACCCTTTAAACAGTGTTCTGAATTTCATCTGGGAGATCAGAGGACACCCAAATCCACTTAAGGCTGAACTGCTATGTTTTTGTGATGTCTCTCCAGCCCTTGATGGGATTTCAATCCTATTAGTCATCAAGGGAGAAACCCAGGAGACCATGGATAGCTAATGTTCCATTCACAACAAGAAAGAGCTGCTGAGCATTTGCAAAGGGCATTGATGTCTGATAGTTCCCCCAACGGAACAAGGATCCAGTGAGGAAACATGACCAGAAAAGGCTTGGGAAAGAAAAGATAGAAAAGGTGAGATTGCATTTAGCGAAACAACTGGACTCTCTATGCTCCTAACAGCTTCAGTTGAATCCAAAGAATGGAGTCTTCATGGACACTAAGGTAAGAGGAAGGGTGTGCACCGCCACGCAGAGATCCTGTTACTGAGAAATCAGGGGAATTACACTGTGCCTTTGATTGATGCCGAGGAGGTGCCTCCAGATATACAGGCTAAATGAAGGTTACGTGGAAACGGCTTTTCATCTGAATGATAAATTGCCAGATTCCATTATGCCTAATGAGACTCATCTATGCATAGCTAGACTCTGGGAAATAATAAGACCCCTTTCAAAGCCAAGTATAAACAAATGAGAAGAGTTAATAATAAAACCCTATTAATGTGCGTGCAATTTCAGGGAGTTAATGAAGTCACTTTAAAAAGTTGGGCTAATGTAATTTTGGCATTTCTTTTTAATGCCTGATCATCAAAATGGGTTCTTTGGTTTCACCTCCCTCCTTCAAATAAATCCTATATAAGACTTAAAGATTACATTTCTTTTGCTCAATTCTTCACTTAGACGTTAGGGTGTTTGACAAAGAGGGTGTTTCGGGTCTTGGAATGTATAAGACACTTATTGACTTGAAAGTAAAAAATGAGATTCGCTCCTGTGAATTGTCCAGCTCAGATTATGCTTCTAGACCACAGGGATACTGCTGGAAGACATGGGTCCTCAGTCATCTACTCAGTGACACATGAATATTTTGCTTCTTACTAGGGCTCCACTAGGTGAGCTGGGTAAAATGGCTTAGCCAGTAAAGTGCTTGACTCAGAACCATGAGGACCTGAGTTTAATCTGAAAACCTACATCTAAAGTTGAGTGTGGAAGTGTGTACTAGCATCCCAGTGCTGGAAAGGGAGAGACAGGTGCATCCCTGGGGCTCAATGGTCATCCAAGCTAGCCTCATCAGTGAGGAACAGCCAATGGAGAGACCCTGTCTCCAAAACAAGCTGGCTGTTGTCTGAGGAACAACAGCAACAACAACAACAACAACAACACACACACACACACACACACACACACATCTCTGCTAGGAAACAAGCATCAGGATGTATAAACATCCACATGTGGTCAAAGAGAAGTGATTGTGTCCAATTTGCTAAGACCTCTATTTCCTAATAAGGAGCCACCTAATGGGTTTTTATAAAAACTTTTTTACAACAAAACCATTGGTCAGGGTCTAAAAACCAGACCCTTACCTCTTCCTAACAGGATTCTTTCAAGCTGTCATTTTTAAATACTGTGCATACTCAATCATCTCATCAGAAGACATGAGAGAGGGAGGGGAATGAAGCAGCCCCTGCTCTGGAGCTCCATCCTTAAATTAGAGGGCACAATCAGACACTGATGTGTGCTTATCACATCACCATCTACCTATCTACCTGTCTGTGCACCTATTTGGTATGCATGGGTGTTGGGGTGCACATGCCATGTGGAAAAATAATTTGCAGGAATCGGTTCCCTCATCTTATCACATAGGTCCCATAGATAAAACTCTGGTCCTCAAACTTGGCAGCAAGCGTTTTTATTCAGTGAGCCATCTGTCTGGCTCCTTATGTGCATTGCTGAATTTCCATTCAAATGAATATGACATGCTCTTCAAAGCCAGGCAAAATAACATAGATTCTGACTACAACATGCACCCCGCCCCCCCCATATAAAAAATGTTATTTAAAGACTTACTATGTTCAAAAAATAAAATTTTTAAAAAGTCTTACCATGTTTTGGAGATTAGAAGGAATGTAGAAGTTGTGATAAAGACCCATTAGAAGTTAACTTCAAGCCTGTTTGATGCATCACTAGATCAATTTTTTGTGTTTGGCCCTTGGTGAGTACTCAATAGGCAAGTCTTGCATCCGAATGAGAGAGTGGTCCCACATACACTCTGGTATATAAACTGTATAAAGTGTATACTGTATCCTCTGGCCAATTTTAAAATAATGTATGTTTTTCCCGGTTATGTTCTGAGTTTTGAGGAGTAGAATCCTTCTCCTTCTCAAAATATTGTCTTTCCTGGGTACTACTGTGTCTTCCTGGTTCAGTTCTATCTCCATATATCAGCACTTCCTCCTTCTCACATGTGGCCCACTCGCCCCTATTCATTGTACTGGGCTGTATAACTACAGTGCAAGACTCTGTGCAAACCTATATAGGAACCGTCAGAACCTAAACCAAGTAAAATTCGTAAGGAACAGAAATTGGAATAAATCTAAGGCCCCCATCCTCCATTTTTAACCTTACAATTTAGTGAGAGCCATTTGTGCACACTCAAAGCTTAATGATGAGGCCGGAAAGATGGCTCAGAAGTCAGTGACACTTGTGACTCTTACAGAGGACCCAGGCTCCGTTCCCAGAACTCAGGAAGCCCAGTTCCAGGGGACCTGACACCTCCTAGTCTATGTGGGCACTAGTTCTGCACAGGGCTCATATAGGCCTGTGAGCAGACATTCATACACATAAAAACAAATACATCCTTGAAAAGCTAAATTTTAAGATCTAGTGAATGAATCAAAATGTAATTAGAGAGGAAAGAACATCCTGATTGTGGCAAAGGAGAAGAGCTCTGGGGTGGTCTTGATGGTAGAGTGGAGTCCTTACATGGAGAGAGCAGAGAAGGGAAACTATCAGTTATTGTGAACACCGTCAGCAGGGATGGGGGAGTCCAGGGCTGTATTTAAGTCTCTGAACAAGGTCAGGTGAGATGGTTCATTGGGTAATGGCTTCAATCATCAACCCTGATGACCTAAGTTGTTCCATCCCTGGGACCTAATATAGTGGAAGGAAAGAACTGGCCCCTTCCAGCTGTCTTCTGATATCTATATATGTGCTGTGGCATACATGCTTCCCTCACACTAATGATCATAACAAATAAAATAAATTATATATAGGGAACTATTAAAATACTTATTAATTAAAATAAATGTCTGGAAAAAGAAACGGACAATAGAATAAAACTCTTGCCACACAAGTATGAGGACCAGAGTTCCAATCCCAGCACCGCATCAGTGGAGTGGCAGCTTGCCTGTAATTCCAAGCCTGAAGGTGCAGGCTTGATTCCCCATGCCAGCTGGCTAATGGGATTAGCTGTATGGTAAGTTCTGGGCTCAACTTGGAAGCTCTGCTTCAGTGAATAAGATGGCAAGTAATGTAGAAAAGTCCTTGACATTAGTGTCAGGCTCCACGTGCATCTGCACTGACGTGTGGGTCCACATACATGAGAATCAGCATACACAGGTGTACACCACACAGACACTTGAAAAAAAAAAAGGTACACAGAAACCCGAAGATCAACTATAACTTAAAGGGTATGCTAATGAAGACAAGAAGCCTAAAAGGGGAGCTGGGTATGGTGTCTAGAGGACCAGGACAATGAGAAGACAGGACACTGCTGTCTGGCGAGGGCTCAGAGTGACCAGCAAATCCAGGTCAGAGGCCGGTCTGCTCTCACAGGACCTAGCAGGGAGAGCAGAGCAGGGAGTCAGCAGAGTAGGGCTGGGTGGCAGCAGGAGTCACAAGCAGATAGCTGCCCAGCCAGCATCTCAAATGAATGAAGGAACTTACAAATGAAGAGCTAACAGCTCCCACAGTACCAAGTGTGATGTCTCAGCATGAGACAAGTAACTAGCACAGACTTCGTATAGTAGTTGTGAATTACAGTCACTAAACTAGATGGTTCTATCATCATTGGCAGCAGCAGTATGTGTGGGGGGTGCATGGGAGTTGCTTCTGTCATTCCACTGTGACTTCTGGGGCTCAAACTCAGGCCTCATGCAACAAGAACTTTGACCCACTGAGCCAGCCACCGCCAAGATCTGTATTCTTACGGAAACTCTTAGGGCTCCCGGCATCGGCAGCTTCAACTTCTTGGTTCCCATCTGCCAAGTTTAGCATTCAATTGCTCCTTCTGTCATGGGGAGGTCACAGGTGGATGTGGGGATGAGGAGCAGAGGGTATAATGAACCAAGCCTCTGTCCCTCAGCCTTGGACAGGATCCAGCAGTGGTGGGGCACTCCCTGGCCAGAGAAAGCAGCACCTGCCACCTCGGAAATTAATTATACACAAGGCAACCTCCCCACATTCTGTCTCACCCCATTTCCGAACGTCTTAATTGCAGCGCCTAAGCTTATTAAGGGCAGCTCAACCACCGTGAGAAGATTACCCGGCATTACGTTTAAAACCTGGATGGTCTTCATCCTTCCTGACAGGAGTCTATATGGGTATTTTTCCAGAAGTTCAATCCGGAACGATTGGAGAGCAGCGATTTGTTAAGCAGCTTATCTGCCAATGTGGATGCGAGCAATTTGTTTCTAATTATTTCATTAAACAAGCTTTATAAGAAATCCTAATGGTAAAGTAACTTAGGCCACAGGAAATAAATCCTGGTGTTCTCAATATCCCGATGATGCAGCCGTGCTATTACGAGCTGTCCCGTCAATAATGGAGGTCTACGGATAATGGCAGAGGTCTATTACCATAATACGCCACTGGTGCCTGCTGCAAAGAAGTTTCCGCATAACCTTCGGGGAGTGTGCAGCAGGCTGCACTCTGTGCGCCTGCACTGGTCAAAAGGCATTATTTTACACTTCACTGCTCTAACGGATGAATTAATAAAGCTCTCCTGCGGTGCCTATGCAACCGCAACACACATCTTTTCCAGTTATGAAAGATAACGATCTCTATCTAGGTCTTGCCTTCCTATGTCATTTGAGTCATCCTTGGTGGCGGTGGTGGGGAGATTTCTCTGGATTGCCTCACCTTGAACTCCAGACGTGTGTAAATGGGATTCCACCCAAGCCTGGGGTAGAGGCTCAGGGCTGGAGATGTCGTCAGCCTCCTATAACAGCTGAAGGGAAGAAAGCCAGCGGGATTTCCTTGCTGTGTATTTTGGGAGCATACACAGACAGATGATTAAATATATACAAGTCTAAAACTTGCATACCAAACAACTGGAACTATTAGCAAATGTAAGGCATGACCTTCAGAAAGGGCTACTTTCTTACTCCATTTTATGCATTTCCCAGGGCAAGCAAGCATTCTATTTGTAATAAAATAAAACAAAAATTAAAACAGAAAAGTTTAAATTCAGTAACTACATTCTGTGGTATGTACTGAACATTCTGGGAACTGATCTTATTTTATTGTCTGGATTATAATTAACCAATGATCTCAATCAACAAATAATTTTGTTTCGGCATTCTACCCTTAGGGAAAAGAATCAAGCCCTTAGAAAATCATTTCATGCGAAGGACTTGAGGAACAGGATCAATCACCCACAGCAGGCAGACTTGGGGTATGACCCTCATCTTTGCCTCTGAATAAGGCTTAGAGGAGTGCAGTCCATCAGCACCCCAATTCCCTAGGAAAACAGTCCAGGGGCTTGGGGTTTAACAAGGTCTCCAGGTGATACATAAGGATACATAAGGACTTTATGTCCTAGATTCTCTAGTCCTGAAGATTAACCCAGAGAACCACCATGACAAAGATAAAGATAATTGATTGGCCTTATAGTCTCCATCACCAAAAAAAAAAAAAAAAAAAAAAAGGAGCTGGAAGTGGCTCCATTGGTTAGTGCTTACCACCCAAACATGGGAACCTGAGTTCAGATCTCCGGACACAAAGAGAGATGGATAAAGCCATAGGACCTGCAATCCCAGCATAGGGAAAATGGAGATGAGCAGAGTCCTTCAGTCTGCAAGCTCACAAACCTGCCCAAAGGAGTGTGCTCCAGATACAGGGAGATCACGTCTCAAGAAATAAGATGGAGAATGGTTGAGAAAGATAACCAACATCAATTCTAGTGTCTACACACAAGCATTTGTGTACAGGTGTGTACACATGAACAGGTACAACACCCATGCACCTCACCCCTACAAACATGCACCCAATAAATAAGTGCAGAAAAGTGGACATTTTACATATTTGGCAAGAACTGATAAATATTGAAAAATAAGAAAGTTAACTAGATATTCACTCAATTCACTCCTATTACCCCACTGAATTATGGGAAATAACGAAACACAAGGCAATAAAAGACAATGGAAATTTTTAGTAACAGGCATGTCTGAGAAATATAATTCTCTAACTATTTAAGCTATCATACTGTGCTCAGATGTTATCAGGAAAAACTAGTATGGCAAAGCATGACATATTCATACCAATGATACACAACATCACCAATATTGACAACAGACATCACCAATCAATCATAGTCCCTTCTTCTCCCAGTCTCTCCATCCCTAGCCAATGACAGACATCACCAATCAATCAGGCTACTTTCTTGTCCCCCTATCCACAACAACTGAGATCTACTAATCAATCATAACACTTTCTTCTTCCCCCTCCCAAGATGATACACAAGAATCCATCTCAAAGCCTATTCTAGACTGCAGGGGCCCATGTACCAGAGTTAGCTCTTTAGAGATCTTTCTACCACTTTTATTTTAAACTTCCAGACTTACATAGTAAGCTGAAGAAGGGCTGCTGCAGGACGAACGATTTGAGTTAACGTTGTTTAACTCAAACAACGTTTAGTTTAGTGTTTGAGGCACTTCAAATATTAGGTATTAAATGTTATCAAAGACTACTTTCTACATAGAGAAACATATTCCTCTCCATCCCCAAACTGGTCAATGGAGAGTGAAGTTAGTTGTCAGGATCACTGAACATCAGAGGCACAAGGACTCGTCTAGAAGACTTAGCTTGACTTCTTCCTTTACATGGGAAAAACAGGCCACAATGACCAAACTGCATGGGAATGTGTGGCAGAGGCCAACAGCAAGCAGATTCTGTTTGATCTCTTTTCTGCCATTACATCAGATGGCTCTTAAACACACAGAAGACCCTGGCAAAAATAACCTGGCTACAGATACATCACAGATGTACAAATGAGAAGGAAATGACTCCTCTCATCCTAGGGGGACACTCATATAATGGCAAACCGTGCTTCAAATAAGTCTTTAAAAGCTAACCATCAGAAGCCTAGCACGGGGATTGCAATGGTAATATACAGGTGGAAAATCTCTTCCATATCAATGACAGGCATCATCAATCACTCATGCTACTTTCTTCTAGTCTCTCCCCCATATGAGTATCAGACATTACCAATCAATCATGCTGTTTTCTTCTTTCATCCTCCCCATTCCTTGCTATTTCTAGAAGCAGTAAGTTCTTGCATGTCTGAGAGGTACTCAGATTTAACACACTCAGACTTAAACTCTTGAGCAGCACTATAAAACAATAAGCAACTAGTCCCATTTTTTCTTCATGAGAACACTACCCAGTGAAACTGAGTATCAATCTCATACCCAACCATCATAATGACATCCATGTTATCCCTACAAAGGGATGGAATCATCTATCTCTCCATATCTATCCTGTTAATATACTTGTCAGAAATACTGTCATCTCTTATGTATGTTTTTATTAGCTTATTAAAACTAACCTCCCACACTCATTATGCCTAACTTCTCAATCACTTCACCACCCCACAAATACAATGATTATTTTCCCCAATCAGAATTCTGTCACTCACTTCCACTTAAAACCATTCAGTACTTTGTTGGTTTTAACATGACACTCAAGTATCTATATAATGCCCCTCATAGAGCTTTCTGCTACGGTCCCATTCTTCCCACACTATGAGCAATCTCTGCATTCTGCCCAGTTCCTGAGAATTGGCCCTCTGCACAGAAACCACCTTTTCCTGAATAGTTTCCCTCGCTCACATTTTGGATCCTGACAAGAAAGACTTTATAGATTCCCACAGAAGGTCAAGTCTCACACATTCTTCCCTTAGGAGACCTGTGGCTATTTATAATTATCCCTCCACTAGGGCATCACTTCCTTCCTTCCTGTCTCCTCATTCTCAAAAGCCTGGACACCCATGAGAACAGGCTCCAGTACTTTCAGCTCACCGCGCTATCCTCAGCACTTAATTATAAATGCCCTCAATGAATACTCAGTGGATAAGTGATAAAGGAATGAATGAAGACCAGATGCTTAAGTTCACCCTACCCTTTACTGTGGTTGGAATGTGGCTCATGTGTTTGATCAACACTAGGTCCCCAGCTGGTAGTTCTATCTGGGAAGGTTGTGGCACCTATAGGAGGTGGAGTCTGGCTGAAGGAAGTGGGTCACAGAAGCAGGCCTTGAGGTTTCTGAGTCTGGTCCCACTTCCTGTTCATCCTCTGTTTCCTGATTATAGAGGCAGCATGCTCATTTCCCATACTCCATGCCCACTCCTGCTTCCCTTTCATGATAAACAAACCTTGTTTATCTGAAACTGTTTCTTGTCAGGTGTGTGGTTACAGCCATGGGCAATGTAATGAGTGCACAGAGCAACCACTAGAACAATCAGACACATGGTCCAGGTACAAGTAAGAGTGACAGACACATTCTGGGTCCCGGAGGGGAATCAGTTCAGTGACAGTCTCCATCTAGAAAGCCTTCCTTCATAGACCCACAAAATGTCCAGTCTTGGGAGACACATACCATCTAAGAGTTAGACCACGGGTTCTACTGGGCTCAGACATATTGTCAAGACAATGTGTCTCCTCAGACTAATGTGACTACTTAGGAGTCATGTCTCATACTGAAATGATGCCAAGCCTATAGACACCAGAGTTAGCCCCAGGTAATAGGTAATAGCTAACCTGAAAACTAAGAGCTAGAGAACATTCAAGAAGGAAGTTGCATATGTTCTGGTATTTATCAGAGACTGGACGTGGAACAGTAGTGGTGAACCCACCATTCTTCTGCAAGTAGTACTCAACATCACAGCTGATCATTAGCTGACCCTCGCGGTCCATTGATTTCTTACCTGGATCACAGACAACTGGATTACAGCATTTCTAGTAGAGTTACAATAATTACAAAGAACAGTGCATATTCACATGGGTGAAGGTCTGAGTTCTCCTGCATTAATTTTTATTTTCATTCTATGTCTCTGTCTCTGTCTGTTGGTCCCTCCCTCCCCCTTCCTCTCCCTTTTTTCTTTCCCTCCATCCTTCTTCTCCCCTCCCATTTCTCTCTCTCCTTACTTTCCATTTTTCAGAGAACTCCAGTGTTGGTCTGACATGGGAATCCCCTCTGTGTGCTGTGAATACCATTGATTATAATAAAGAAGCTGTTTTGAGTCTGTGATAGGGTAGAGCAGAGCTAGGTGGGGAAAACCAAACAGAATGTTGGGAGAATGGAGGTGGAGTCAGAGGGAGAAGCCATGTAGCCCTACCAGATACAGATACCAGAACTTTACCCTATAAGCCACAGCCACATGGCAATACACAGATTAATAGAAATAGGTTAAATAAAGATTTAATAGTTAGCCAATAAGAAGCTGGAGCTAATGGGCCAAGCAGTACCTTAATGAATACAGTTTCTGTGTGGATATTTTGAGTCTGAGCAGCTGGGAACAAACAAGTGGCCTCCTTACAACATTGGTCAGTATGGTGGTTAGTATTGATAGCCAATTTGACAGGGTCTAGAATCACCTAGGAGACACACCTCTGGGCATGCCTGTGACTTGTTAAATTCAGGCATAGAACCAAGAAAAGTCAGTAGCATATAAAATGGCTAGTAATAATCAGTCATAGTGTCCAGGTTATTAACTGAGGAGGGAAGACCAAGTCTAAGTGTAGGTAACACCATTGTGTGGGCTTGAGTCCCAGAAGGAATAAAAAGGAAAAGGTGAGCTGAACACCAGAATTTGTCTATCTACAGTTCCTTGACCTCAGTGAAACTATTTACAGTTCCTTGACCTTAGTGTGATTATCTACAATTCCTTGACCTCAGTGTGACTATCTACAATTCCTTGACCTCAGTGTGACTATCTACAGTTCCCTGACCTCAGTGTGATAATCTACAGTTCCTTGACCTCAGTAAGACTATCTACAGTTCCTTGACCTCAATGTGACTATCATGGTTCCTTGACCTCAGTGGAACTATTTACAGTTCCTTGACCTTAGTGTGATTATCTACAGTTCCTTGACCTCAGTGAGACTATCTACAGTTCCTTGACTTCAGTGTGACTATCTACAGTTCCTTGACCTCAATGTGACTATCTATGGTTCCTTGACGTCAGTGTGACTATCTACAGTTCCTTGACCTCCTCAGTGTGACTACCTACAATTCCTTGACGTCAGTGTGACTATCTACAGTTCCTTGACCTCAGTGTGACTATCTACAGTTCCTTGACCTCAGTGTGACTATCTACAGAGTTCCGTCCTCTGTCAGCAGATTCCTAAAACTGAAACTGATCTTCATAATTTCTTGGGCTAATGGTATGGTGGTGCAGGAGAATTGTCTGTAATCTGTCAATCATATTTTAAATAAATGCTGATTGTCCAGGCAGGAAGTATAGGCAGGAAAACCAGACAGGAAGTAGAAGTGATGCAATGAGAACAAGAGAATTCTGGGAAGCAGAAAGCTCCCTCCACCATTCCTGCCCAGATCACCGAAGAAGCAACATGTGAGCTGACAGCTGAAAAAGGTACCAAGCCATATAGCTAACATAGATAAGAATAATGGGTTAATATAAACTACAAGAGTTAACAAGAAACCTGAGCTAATGGGCCAATCAATTTTATAATCTTATGGAGTCCTCTGTATGATTTTCTTTGGGGTATGTTGGTTGTGGGGTGCCAGGCGGGACAGATACACCAACAAGCCAGTCCCTCATGTTACAGTATGGCATTCAGATCATCTGAGTAACATTTTGAATACGACAACTTCCTCTCTGGATAATACTTGATATATCCCTATCAAATCCTCAAGATTAAAGTAGCCTTTGATCTCACCCCTAACCTATACTGCCAACTACCCATACCTGAAATGTGTATGTTGGGAAAATTTCCTCCCTAGGGTGGCACAAACAACATCTGCCCCTCCTTGAAGGGTCCCGAAAACAACCCAAAGAAGGATTCTCTCAATGTGCACCCTGGGAAAAACAATGTGTTTTTCAGGACTACTTATGGAGTATGGAAAGAGGTCTGGCAGGAGCATGGGTGACTAGAAAACCATCAGAAAAAAACCCTTCATACAGCATGGAGAGCATGGACAGCATGGATGATGGCTTTGCCATAGCCGAATAGATGAAGCCTCCTTCAATTAATCTCCCCCAGCCTATAAACTCCAGTCCTTTGGGAGACTCCAAGGTCATGTACAATTATGGGGAAACTGTGTACGAATGGCTGGGAGGAGTAGTTTCAGTCTGAGGTGAGGCTCTAGTGACAGTCTCTATGCCTTCTTTCTCTGGAGGAACTTCAGCAGTCAACAGTCCTTGTCTGTGTGGATTCCACAGAACAAGTCCATATATGGTATCTTTCCAGGCCAAAGAGGGCAATGCTGTTCCTGGTAGCTTCTGTCTGACAGCTGGAAACTGCTGTAACCTTTGGAATGCGTCAGAATACCAGCCAATGACCATCACCTCCTGAACTGTCTTGGATCACACCCCCACGATGTATATACAAGAGAGACATCCAAGCCACAAACATACAACCCCAGGCTCCAGGGACAAGATGAGAACTCGTTCTGAAGCTTCTCCATAGAGAGCCAGGTTCAGTTCTGAACAAAGAACTGAGCCTAGAGCCTCCCTGTCAGAAAGACAGTTTTCCTAATGAGGTAATTACCAAGGCTGTTGCTCACCTCCGAGCCGGTGGCTGCTCACATGGTCCCACATTCAAACCAACCAGCTTTTTCTGGAAGCTAAACTCATGGATGTTATATCAGAGTTAGGAGGTGTGGGGTAGAGCTTTCCAGGGAGAAATTAGACATCATGCTTATTTTATGGGAGATTTAAGTGGAAGTCACTGAGCCATGGAGCAGTAAAGTCAGTTTGACCTTGTCCAAATCCTACACCCAGCAGCACTTTTGAGATCTAGTTGGTTATGCCTATTCGTTCCAAGTTGTTTGAACTTCAGTTGAGCACAGGGACGCCCTCAGTTATCAAAAATGTGCTTATACATGCATATTATTTCACGTTCATCTGCACCTGCCTCACAGCCACCACCAGAGGCCCTAGAAATATTCAGAGAAGCACTGAAGTGTGAGCAACGGTTAATAAAAAATTCCTGCAGTTTTAATTACAAATAAAAGCAAGCCCACTCTAACTCTATAAACTAGATCTGGGAGACCCAGAGAACTGCTGCTGTTTATTAAGCAATACATAAATTATATTCATCTTTCACATTGAGTTAGTACACAATTGCAGACACATATGTGTGTACATGCACATGCACATATACATGCACATAACAAACATGAAAATAAGCTCAAACAATTACTTCTACTACCTCTTCTGAGAGTTCTAGCTAACCCAGACGACAAAATGAATAGAGTTAATAAATAACAACTTCATCCACCTCGTCACAAGGGTCTGTTGCTGTGTAAGCCACCTAATCTATGAAGGAAAGCTCAAAGTCAATAAGCCACCAAAAGGAACCAAGGAGCAAATCAAGGGCTGGGGAATGGTGAGCCTGTAAACGACCTGAGGATAGATACTTGGGTACCATATGAAAAGCTGACTGCAGCGGCTTCTATATAATCCCGGCTAGGGATGGAGATGGAGACAGGCGGGATCCAACAAAACTACTGGGTCTCCATGATGTTCCAGGTCAATAAAAGATGCTCAATAAGCACCTGTGGGCTGACACCCAAAGCTGTCCTCTGATCTCCACATGAGCACTGTGCACAAGCACACCTATAACCATACATACATGTAGAGCCAAACACATACCATTAGTCCCCCACACCCATACAAAAGACTATAGCACCACAACAGACAACATAAGGCAAAATGCATGGAGACATCTCACAGAGTCCTTCCATTCTGATGCAGAGGTCAAGGAATAGTGTCTTAGGAGATGCAAAGAGGAGTTGTGTTTACCAAAGGAAGGAAATGGCAGTGAGGGTGGATGCCTGCAGGTTGAGGCCCCTGGAACCAGGATGGACATGGTACATTATTACAATGTGAAAGCTGGAACTGTCCCATTCATTCCATAAAGTTTTAGGCTATATAGTGATCAAAGGATATTAAAACCCTTGGGCGCAGGCTTTGGTAATTGTTACTCCAACCCTACAAATGAATGAATCAACAAACAGTAATGCATCTTCGTACAAACTATTTTATTAGAAACTATAGGACAAGATTAAATGATCTGAAGAGATAGACGCATCAATTGATCAATGAAGTCATCAGAAAGCTGACCTAAAGCAAATCCTTAGTCTCCATGGTAGGTCCATGGAGATGGGATTGAGACTTCAAAACTTTATTTTTAAGTGTGTGTGTATATGTGTGTGTGTATGTGTGTGTCTATGTACAGATATGTGCACTAGTGTGTAGTGCCCACACAAGCCAGAAGGCACCAGGTCCCCTGGAGCTGGAATTATAGAAAGCTGTGAGCCACCCAACAAGTGTCTTCTGCAAGTACAAGTGCTCCTAACTGTTAAGTCATCCCTCCAGCCTCATGGATCCAACTTCGAATCACTGTGAAAATGCATAACTCTCTGAGGCAGGCCTCAGAGAACTGAAATGCTTTAACAGTGGACCCTGAAATAGTAAAATTGAATGCTTCGGTCATTCCCTCTGTGAGAAGAATTGAAGATACTTAGCAGTACGTCCCTGTGGCCTGGAAGGTAAAACTGTGCTGGGCTCCTGCTGGCTTTGCTGGTGACCTTGGTCATTTCTTGACTTGTAACAGAGTCACCTTGGTCTCTACCATCACCCTTGGGGAGTGAGCTCCTGGACAGACCTGTGTTCAAAATTACCAAGCTGACAGTTAACAATAACCATCAAAAGGAGTTTGGAGGCTCGCATATCAATGTTTAGGGAGCATAACTGAATCCACAGCATGTGTGTGTGTGTGTGTGTGTGTGTGTGTGAGAGAGAGAGAGAGAGAGAGAGAGAGAGAGAGAGAGAGAGACTGAGCCTCTAGAATAACCTAGAGCTCATAACCTTATCCAGACTGACGGACCTGCAAGCTCCTGGGATCTTCCTGATGGCCTCCACGGCGCCGGTACTGCAGTGTGCCCCTCTGTACCCAGCCTTTTTCATGTGGATTCCGGAGGTGACAACCCAGGTCCTTATGCTTGGGTAGCAAACACTTTACCAGCTTAGCTGTTCCCTATCCCAGTCCTCAGGTTCCCCTCTGAAGCACTCAAAGTCATCCAAGTGAAGTTGTTAGATGTGTGCTAGGTTTCTCCCAATTATTCTACGAGTCTCTTCCTGGTGAGCTTGAGTTTGTCTTTGCTTGGCTATGATGTGAGGGGACGATCAACACCTTTTCTAGGGAAACAGTCCTCTCTCTGCTCTTACGTCTGAATCCAGTGGCAGAATGTCATCCAGAAGGAAACCCCTTGTTTAGCTGTCTTTCTTTGTAGTGAGCGCCTCCCTGGCACAGACTTGCAGACTCACCATCCTGACCACAGCTGGACTCCATGAGCTGACCCGGAGAGACAGCTGTTTCTGGTCGAATTCTTCTGCAGATTCTCATATCACGCCCTCACAGCATTGTTACTGAAAACTGCATCTGCTTGGCTTTCTTTACCATAGATCTCATGGCCCAAGACTCTTCCAATAAAAATTCCACGTAAGATTTATCAGCCACAAGGCCAAGGCTATCCCACACAGCGTATCATGCAAACTATAATAAGCACTTCTAATATACATAAAGAAATTTCTCTTAATGCACAGATGTGCAACTCCCTTCTAGAAAATTGTCATAAGAAATGTAAAGTTTTGCCATATTCAAACTGGGTCACTATGTACTCTGTCACCTGCCCAGATATTACCCAGCCCCAAGAACACTTTGTTACTTAATTCCCCAGAATGCACCAGTTCCTTCCTGCAAGCTCATTTCTAGAATGAACACCCCAGAAGACAGCCAGACTCCCTGAGCCATCAGAGGACAGGAGGGTCAGTGAGAGAGAGCTCTGTAAAAAGCAAAGGCACCTTTCACCACTCACTAAAGTGCCACTGAATTACACGCAGAAGGTACTTAATAAAAAGGCTGTTTTGAAAATGGTTTCAGATACCATTGGCTATGCCATTCTATTCTAAACACAGAAACGGTCAGTGGAGTGCAAATAGGAAAAGATGCCCAAGAAGGAATCACGGAGATTGATTTCTATAGGGCTGAATAAATAACCATAAGGGAGAAAACGGTTTTTATTGCAGTATTCAGAGTATTGGATATGAGATATTTGAGGGATTATTTTAAATTATCTTAATGGGAGCTCGGGAGATGACTTAGTGGATACAGTACTTGCCATGCAAGCATGAAGATCTCAGTTTGAATTTCCAGAATCCACAAAACTGGAAGCAGTAGCAAGTGTCTGTAGTCCCAGTACCCTATGGTGAAGTGGAAGGCAGAGCCAAGAGAATTTCTGGAAGCTGGATGACTAGACGGTCTAATGTACATGGATGTAAATAGGAGACCCTGCCTCAAACACAGAAGAAGATGAAGATCAATACCTGAGGTTGTCCTCTGACCTCCTCAGGCATGTTGGCTAGCACACACAGGCACACACACAAAGGTACACACACATATAATGCATGTACCATACACAAACCACACACACCACCACCACCTTCACCACCAAGTTTAAACTGAGGTCAAGGTATTATTTTGGCAATAAGGTGAAAAATTAAAGTTGGTTTTTTGATACCTGGGCTGTAAATCAAGCAAGTTGGACTTCCTATGAACTGCCATCAGTAGTATTTGGCTTTTGGTGATCTGAATCCTTTGGGGGCTTTTTCCTTCGAGAAAATCTTTACCCATTTAAATGTCCCAGCATTCTGCACAGTGGAGATTTCATCCTCTTCTTTTCTAGGTGGGAAGCTCAGGGCGCCTGGCTGTGCAAGCCTATCTCACTACGAGCTGTTTTCCTCCCCGCTCTATTTGCAGCTTCAGTGGCACAGGCAAGTGGTAGCAATGCACAGCATGTTCACCTGCACACACATATGCACACAGAAAAAGAGCGCATATACACACATCCATGTGTGTGCACATGCACACACACACACACACACACACACACACACACAAGAGCAGTTTACTGTTGAATCACTAGAATTATCTCAATAGCAAATGTCATCTGGCCAACAATACCATACTAAAGACATATCTATTTTTTTAAGCTGTAGTGAGCATAAGTAGACACAGTTATCTAGTCTAGAGATTTTTATTCATGTGTCTACATGTGTGTCTATGTCTTTATGTATAATCATGAGCATGCAGGTGCCCACAGAAGTCAGAAGGCATTGCTAGAGTTCTATGGTCATGAGCTACCATACGGGTGTGCAGAACTGAACTTGAGTCCTCTGGAAGAGCAGCAACATCCTTAACCACTGAGCTACACCTCCATTCTCCATGTTTGTCTATTTTAAATGAAATATTGTTCCAGCCAAGAATCACTAAAAACCAGCAAGTATTAAAATTCTAAAGGAGGCAAACCTATTGGTCTTCCAAGAAACACTTACAGAGTGACTAGGAGCCAAGCCCAGGAGATGGAAAGTAGGTAAGAGGTCAAATGTACATGGGAAGGCAATCCAAGTTCACCACTTACAGAGCAGGAGAGAGAGGACCCCCCGCCCCGACACACACACACACACACACACACACACACACACACACACACACACACACACATGAGAAAATTCAATGGTTCTGAACACCTGCCTCATTCCCAGCCAGGTAGTCAATGGGAAACGAGTGTGTGAGTGAGAGATTCTATAGCGGGAGCTGCACTTGCCATCACAAACATTCTTATGGCTTGGATGTGAAGAGTCTCCCACGGGCTCATTGTTTGAACATTGCAGTGCTGACGGCTCTATCTGGGAAGTCTGCAGAGCCTCCAAGTATCGGAACCTTGTTGGAGGAAGTGGGTCCCCAGGGCCAGGCCTCACTTGCTGTGGATGCTCTACTTTCTGACCGAGAAGGCCTGCCCCTGACGCCATGTTTTCCCCACTGTGAAGAAATGCATCCCTGCGGCCTGTAATCCAGACTAAATCCTTCCTTTCCCAACCTGCTTCTTATCAGGTGACACGAAAAGTAAAACAGTGTCCTAGTTACTGCCCTGTTGATGTGATGGGAATACCTGGCAGATACAACTGAGGAGACAAGAGGCTCATCTTCCACCTCAAGGTTTCAGAGGGATTTGGCCATTCTGGCAGAAAATGTGTGGCTGCTGTGTCCTTGGTATGCCTGATACATCACGGTGGATCAGGAAACAAGAGAGGACTGGGTACAAGGATACTCTTAATCTTCAAAGATGTACCCTTAGTGACTAAGGACCAGCCTCCAGGCCCCCAAAACTCTACAGACCTTCAAAACCATATCATGCGTAGGACACTGAGCATCTAAAATATGAATCTGTGGGGGGCAATTCAAAAGCAAGGCACAGCAGCATGGCAGAGAGGCTACTTGGAGAGAGCAATGGAGAGGGAAGAAAGAGGCTAAAGGAATGATGAACAGAAACTGAAGACACAGAAGTGTCACCAGAGATAGCCTGGTCAGTCACCAGAAGCCACCTCTACAAAGTACTGACTGTGGGGAGCCCCGAAGACCAGAGACCACTTGGCCTCATTCTGGATTTGAGCCAGCAGTTTCTGCTGTGAGGTTTTTGGGTTTCTGCTTCAAAGCATCCCAGCTTTGTAAGGAATGGTAATGGAAAGGTAACAGAAGACATAATCTGGGAGCTGGAGACAGGGAGGGTTGCTGCTGCTGTCTTCAGGGGAGAAGGAACTGATTGGGTCATGGGGGAGCTCTGATAAGCAGAGGAGGCTCAACACGGTCACTACACAGATGAAAGGAAACTCCATCGCTGGAAGACTGCAATAAAAAGCAAAGGAAAGGAAATTGTCATTACTGCAGGTTGGAAGTGATGTATTTGGATGTGGCTAAGGACTAAGATTCTGTATGTGGGCTGGGGAGAGGCTGGGTTAGAATTGTCACTGTGCAATCATGAGGACCTGAGTTTGAAGTCCAACATCTATAAAAGCAGTGCATAACAGTGTACATCTGTAATCTTAGGGCTAGAGGCAGGTGATTTCTAGAGTTCACTGGCTAGTCAGTATAACCACTGAGAGGAGGCCCAGGCCCAGCAAACAACCCTGTCACCAAAAAACACGGTGGAGATAAATTGAGGAAAACAGCAGACATTGACCTCTGGCCTTCACACTCTCACATGTATCTACAGGCACACGGGCATACCCACATTAACACACACATACCTACACACACACACACACACACACACACACACACACACACACATGAGCACACAAACACAATCTTGTACCTTCTGGCAGGTAAGAATTCACATTGGGAAAGCCTACCCAAGTGTTTTCTTTTCAGCATTTCATATGTAGCTTTCAACAGTTTTCCCCCTAATGTTTCCATTGAAGAGAAAGCCTGTTAGCACATTATTAAAAGTGAGTCGTGAAACCTGCAATAATATTTGGAAATATCTGCAGGAGAACTAACTCAACTTACTCACCACGTTTTCAAGTACTGGGTGTGGACTCTTGCCACACAGCATGGTATAGCTAGACCATTGTGGAGTAAACTTAATGAGAGAGGATGGACTCGGGGGGCTTGTCAGAAGTTCTCCCAATTGAAACAGACCTAAGCAACTGTGAAAACTCGTCGGTTTACACATGAACCCATGCCAGTTTAATGCAGAAAAGCCCCATTGATACTAACCACATTTTTGTCTCCTATTAAATTGCTATATAAATATATAAAGCTGGTCTCTAATACTATATGTCGACACAAACACATTTTTGGCCAACAAAAGTCTTTTCCATTTTTAATCTCAATCTTTCTTGCTCTGAATTCTTAAATTAAAAAAAATCAATACAGTAATTTATGGGAGGGTGCATGCTACAGTGTGTGTGTGTGTGTGTGTGTGTGTGTGTGTGTGTGTGTGTAAACAACTTGTAGAAAATGGTTCTCTCCTTCCACAATGTGGGTCCAAGAGCTTGAACTCAGGCAAATAGACTTGATGGCAAGTTCCTTTAGCCCTGAGCCACTTCAATGGCCCAGAATTCTTAAACTAATGCTTACCTGCTAACAAGCACAAATATATACTTATACAACTTACATATATTCTCTCTGTATGCACACACACACCCATACACACACTTGCTTGTGGTCAGAGAACATGCTCAGGTGCTGCTCCTCAGGCACTATGCATCTTTTTGAGATAGGCTGTCTCACTGGCCTGGAACTCACCAAGCAGGCTGGCTGGCCATTCAATCCAGAGATTTGCCTGCCTCTGCCTCCCCAGTGTGAATCACCATGCTAAACTTCTTTGGCATGTGTTGTGGGTCAGATTTGGGATCTAAAGCACTTCACTAACACAGCTCTCTCCCCAGCTCCCCCTCCTGCCCTTTTTCTTCCATTTTGTACTTAACTTTTCTTTCTGTTTTTCATCAGGTTCAACCACAACGTTGATTGAGGTTAATGGCAACTGAGACAGTCAGTTTCTCAAAGCCCAGCTTCCATTTGTCTCTGGACCATCAGTTGAAGCTAACTGTCATGGATCTTAGATGGCTGTGGTTTGAAGGGCCCTCTGAAAAGCTATGCCCATGCCCCAGGTCCTGGAGTCTTCCAGGGTGTCCTTATTTAGAAGTAGGGTCCTTGAATATGCAATTAAGTTAACAATACACAGATTAGGTCACCTTGTAGCAAGGCCCAAGTCCAGTGGTAAGAATTCTTAAGGGAGACTCCAAGAGGACAGAGGTGGACAGGAGAAGACAAAGAGAAGGAGAAAGAAAAAGAGGAGGAGCAGAAGGAGGAGAAGGAAAAAGGAGAAGGAGGAGGAGAAGAAGGAGAAAGAAGAAAAACTGAGCAGAAGCAATGAAAGAGGCACTTGCGGTCATCTACAGGCTAATTAATACCTGAGGGCAACAGATAGAAGCTGGAGGAGGCGGCAAGTGTTCTCCCCTAGAGCCCTCAGAAGAACAATAAAGCCAACTGAAGAAAAAAAAATCTCATTCCTGAAGGAATTAATGCCAGCATAAATCCATTAAGCTTAGGGCATTCATTTTATAAAGGAAATAATTAATGAATAATTAAAATACCACATATCGCTGATTATGGTTGCAAGAGTTTATTTCCATGGTACTAAAATATACAGAACTTGACCTAATTCACCTTAGGTGGCACCTCCTGAGAGGACAGCAAAAGACCTGAGGCAGTTACACAGGTAGCTGCCGTTAAAATTCTTTCTTGTAGGGGATGATGTGATCAGTCGAGTCACCAGCGTGTTACTGAGTTTGTAAAAGCATGAGTGTCTAGTGTTTAATACAAGGTTCTCAATTTAAATAGCTTTATTTCACAGCCACGTGACCTGTCTTGGAGTCATCAGGAGCATCCACACATTGATGGAACTGGAAGAACTCCAGGCTGACAGCAGATCTGATGGTGAGCAGTGCAAATGTGCAAATTCCTTAGCAACATGTGCTATTTAAATGGGCAGTCGGTAGGGTTCCATAGCTGATCTGAAGTTATGTGTGTGTGAAATGCGTGTGTGTGTGTGTGTGTGCGTGTGTGTGTGTGTGTGTGTGTGTGTGTGTGTGTGTGTGTGAAAGAGAGAGACTCATACACCTGCTACTGACTTCCAGAGACAGACAGACAGACAGACAGACAGACAGACAGACGGACAGACAGTCCTGCTACTGACTGCGCTGCGCTGGGGTGGGCCTAAGCCACTGCCCATCAGTCTGTGTTCTTGTGTTCCTAATCTCTCCTGGGCACCTAGGGACACTACACCTCACGTTTCCAAGCACAGGTACCCCAGCTATTTGTACCTGTGCTTCCCTTACCCCTCTGGGATTGTAAATTGTGTAAAGAAAGTTCTTTCCTTCCAGTCTCCTTAGCTGAGCATCTACTGGAAAGAAGCAATAGAGAAGATGGGAAATTGTGCTTTTGAAGTGTTGAAAGAATAAAGGGTCTGAAATTAGGCTGCATATATCCAGAACACACATACATGCATGTGAAACACAAAAATAAAAGAATCTAGGGCTCTGACACATGTGGGTATCTAAAGTTCATTATGTGTGTGACAACAACATGCCTGTCTGCTGTTCTAGCTCAGAAGTAGCTCTGCTTCCTTCCATCTGGGGATCTCTGATGCTGTCTTGGAGGCCCAGCAGAGGACCTAGCGTCCTTTGTCGTTGTCCACCTGTGTCTGACCTAGCATCCTTCGAAACCTCTTTGGATGCACTGTGTCCCTACCTCCCACAAACCCAGAGGTTAAGCAGTCTTCTGGGACCTCCAGCAGAGACTGCCCTGCTTTGCTATCTACCTTGGAGTCCCTCCTATGTAGCTGAAAACTTCCTTGTTTTATGGATCTCTTTTATTTTGTTACTATAAACACTCGATGAAACTGTTGCCGGGATGAACCATGGTATTTGGGGCTGAGTCCCCATACCCAGGCCATGGTGAGTTAGTTTGGGTTTCTGTTTCTGAAACACCATGAACAAAAGCAACTTGGAAAGAAAAGAGTTTATTTGGCTTCTACATCATAATCTATCACTGAAGGAAGCCAGGACAGGAACTCTAATGGGACAGGAACCTGGAGGCAGGAGCTGATACAAACACCATGGAGGGGTGCTGCTTACTGGCTTGCTCCTTGTAGCTTACTTAGCCTGCTTTCTTATAGAACCCAGGACCACCTGCCCAGGGATAGCACCACCCATCATGAGCTGGGCCATTCCTCATCAACCATTAGAAAGTGCCCGACAGGCTTGCCTACAGCTAGATCTTACAACTAGATCTTAAGGAAGACTTTCCTAGTTGGGGTTCCTTCCTCTCATGTGATTCTAGCTTATGTCAAGTTGACTCAGAAACCGGGCCTATGCATGATCACTCACACTTGGCTCAAGAATATACAGACTCTCTTCATGGCAAGGCTCAGGTTTCACTTTAATAAAGTTACATGGATAAGAGAGGACCTAAAAAAAGTCTAACAGGAAGAAAAAAATGGAGGCAGGAAGGCTTCTGAGCCCAGAGCTTTGGCTATAGCTGGACCTGCCTCATTCACTCACACTATGGCTTCAGTTTGCTAAGATCAAGCAAAATAAGAAAGGAACAAGGAGGAGGTAGAAGGGGAAGGGGGAGGGGAAATAATGAACAGAGAGAGAGAGAGAGAGAGAGAGAGAGAGCACAAGAGCAAGGGACAGCAAAAAGGACGTACAGAATAAGAGCTTAGTGACCAATGAAGGCCATGAAAGATAAAAATTGTCCCATGGGGTGGGATGGCAGGAGTGACTTTCTTTCCATTAACTGCAGTTCCCACTCAGATTCAGGAAGGGTAGCCACTGACTACATAATGGAAAACCTCCAAAAAACACTGGCCCTGAAATTTAGCTCCCCTTCAGTAAAGAAGTCCACACTGACGCTCTCACACATTCTGTTCCTGGGATCTGCCATCTGGAGTAAGGGAGGATGCTTCTCACTAGTGCAGTTTAAATGTTTTCAATTTGTTTTACTTTCTCATACTTTGCAACGCTTATGGTTTCTGGTCTGTGTCATTTTTAGATATATTTGGTTTTCTCTGCCCCACCCATGCCCCATTCTCTCTTCTCCCTGCCTCTATCCCGGTGCCTTCCCTTCTGCCTCCAGTACTTCCCCTCCCACTCTCAGATCACGAGTGTTCTGCCATCCTCCCCGCCCTTCTCCCTTACAGCTCCTTGTTTCCTCCTCTCATGGGCCCATTTCAGATTTGCTGACCTCCACTAACACTTAAAATCTACATATGGTAGAGGAAAGAAAGCGCTCTGTTTCTGGACCTCAGTCGCCTCACTTGATAGAATAATCTCCAATTCCACCCACGTTCCTGAAATTTCTGTCACTTTGTATTCCTTTACAGTACAGTTTTTGACAGGTCTCAAACTTTCTGACACCTTTGAGATTCCAGGGTTGGCTTGAAGAACACTGTCTCAAGTGTGAGGCTGTGTTTCAATCCTACTGTTCATGATAGCCTCAACCGTCTTGCCGAAGAGGTAAGCTCTGGCTACTTCTGCGAAGCATGGGGAGGTAGGGTCCAAAAAGGAATGTTCGTCTGCTGTGTATTCCAGATGAACTGAGGGCTCTGGGAACTCAGCCTGAACTTTCAAAGAAGTAGGCTGTTGTGTTCAACACATAAGGGAAGATATTTCAAATTTTCTTAGAAACACAGAAATGTTTGCTTTCGGGATAACTGTTGTTTTCTCCTGGGGCCTATCTGTACACAGTTTGAAAACAGAACAAATACACTAATCCTAGCCCCTTCTGTTGGCTTCTTTTAAATCCTTGAGTGATTCCTAGTCCAAACCAGATTTGCCCAAGTTTCCATTTAAGAATAATCCATTTACCACAGCATTCAAAACAATTAGGCGAGCCAGGGAAGATGGGTACATACCATGGGGGCGGGGGTGAGTTAGGGGAGGAGAAGGCACTGCTCCCACTAAACACATCCCTCCACCCCAGGCAGTAAGTGTGCCTCACACTTAACAAGCTGAGCTTGGGCCTTCTTCGCTGCTGTGAATGAGTGTCCCTTGAGGTCTCCCACTGGCTATTTTGAAATCTGTGTCAAACTGAGGCAACCATGAGCAAAATTGAAAAGTACCGTGTGCAAACCAGCACAAAATACAAAGACCATTATAAGCAAAGTGCAAGTGCTTGGTCAGTTTGAAATCACAGAGGGCAAAGGAAGAAGAATCTCATGAGGAGCTTGAAGGAAAAGCAAGTATTTTGTATGCAAATACCAGTGAGCTTCATTTCAGTCCAGGCAGGAAGAAGAAGAAACAGAAGAAATTAGCCAGTGGTGGGAGGAACCTCACAATGCATAGACCCTCGCCTGTCATTCCTCCTTAGTCAGTCGTCTTCACAGACCATTAGACTCTGTACATTGTACAAACTGAAATCCAAACTGAGTGAAATGGGTAGGACTACACTGTCTCCTCGAGGCCAGGACCAGGGCCAGGTCAACTAACGGATTTCCCATCATCTCAATACTGAAGAGAAGGCCAAACGCTTTTCTGAAGGCATATCTATAGAGGGAGGAGCCTTGGCGTATCCTCTAAGCAGTGTGGGGTACCACAGAACAATGGGTCAAATATTGCCACCCTTTTACTAGCCTTTGAATGGCAGCAACTTTATACTGGTTTTTTTGGTTTTGTTTTTTGTTTTTTGTCTTTTTTCAGTTCTGGGCATGGAATCCAGAGCCTATGTCTGTGTTTGCTGCCACCACTGAGCTAAATCCCTATTTCTTTGTTAGTATGGAGCTAGCCCTCTGCATAAGTAGGTGTGATAACTGATTAAAAAAATATTCAGACAGGTCTGAAGATATGGCTCAGCCATTATGAGCAGGTACTTTTCTTGCAGAGAAGTTCCCAGTATCCACATTGGGTGGCTCAAAAATGCCTATAACCCATGCTCCAGGAGGACCTAGTGTCTTTGGCCTTTGTTGGTGTCTTCATTTACATGGACAAATCCATACACATAATCTTTAAAAATTAATATTCAGACAAAAGTCATGCCTGTACTGAACACTTCCAGATTGCTTTCCCCACTGTTAGTTCCTAAGCAATACACTGTAACAGGTATTTATACAGCATATGTATTGTGTTAGGTATTATAAGTAATTCAAGGTGATTAAAAGCATTTGGGAAGACATGCATAGTACACAAGTTGTCTGCCAATATACAATATACATAAGTGACTGTGCATTCAGGGATTCGGGTATCCTTGGTGGTTTAGGAACACTCCCTCATAGACAATGATGAAAGCAACTATTTTGTACATCTCTCTCTGCGAGCTCTCCTATATTACGGTCCAACGTCTTCAGCGGATGGCACCAGGTCTCCTCTCTGAGACTATAAAACCCTCCAGGCCAATGCTTATTCCCTCTGCATTTGACTTGTGCCCATCTCATGAGCGTGGGTGATTCACACTACTTAGTTAATGCTTCCAAAGCGAATTCGTTGACATCTAGTCATGTCTCACACGGACTGCTGCTCTGGCAAGAGCTACAGTTGCCAGGGAAACATCTGTGGGCTTATCTGGGAGGGATTTTCTAGGTTTGGTTAATGAGTCGGAAGGCCCGTCCTGAATGTGGCCAGCAGCAGTGTAGAGGGTGGGGTCCTGGACTGAATAAAAAGCAGAAAGAGAGCTGAGGTTCAGTAGTCATCTCTCTCTGCTTCCTCATGGTGGGTGCGATGCCTGTCTCACAATGATGAGCTAACTGTATCGCCTTGAACTGTAAGTCAAACAAACCCTTCCTCCTTTAAACTGCTTCATGCCAGGCTCTCATCAGAGCAATGAGAGAAATAACTAACAGTGTCACCCAGGCTCAGAGGCACTGAGTATCCCTATCGTTTGCCTTAGCGGGGCAATAATCACATTACCTACTTGTGATTCTCTTTGCCCTTCTACTCCCGCAGTGGGAGACAGGTACAGCCACTCTCAGCACACCAGTAGCACGGGCAGATGTGCCTGCGTACCAGTTCTAGACAGGTCCTTTCGCCTGCCCATCTTGAGATTCGGCCTCTGCCAGGAGAACAACACGCCTAGTAGCTGGTTTGACTATTACAGAATCTGGCCTCCGAGATAAGATCAGAAGAGACCCCACCCTAACAGCAGCCTGGCTTCAAGCCCAGCCAAGCCCAGTGGGACATAGCACAGCCACAGCTGACAGGCAGAGCCACGACTGGGAAATACCCGTTGGCTACTATAAGCCACCACGTATTCTGAGCTGCGACTACAGCAAAGCTATTATCAGTAATCATTCTGATACCAAACTCTCCATAGAGTGGAGGCAGAGTCCAGTTCTGCATCAGTTTGGCTATAAAGGCCCAGTTCTTTTTGACATGAGGGGACAACTGTAGAAGTCTGACTTGCTACTGGCTGTTGTGGAGGCAAACCTTGGACCAGATTTCCCTGCTCATATGTAAACATTTATTAAATAAGCATGCTCTGGCAAGCAGGCATAAAGAATGGTCCTCATTTCCTGTTGCATGCGCTCAGAGACAGCCTAGCTGTCTGCTTTTCCAGGTCCCTGCCCAATGCTTTTCATGAAAGGCAGAGGCCAAACATCTCAGAGGCTCAAGTCTCTTACCCCTTTTAGTCAAGTATTAAAATTCTTCGTAGCAGAGCCCATGACAGAGGAGACACAGGAATTTAGATGGAGCTGCTATCCTGTAGGGGCAAGCCAAGCCTTCCTAGACTCTTAAACCTTGCTCATAAAACAACGGTGATTATCTCTAAACTGTATGAAACTAAACCACAGCTGTCAAAGACTTAATGTGCTGAACTTCACCAATAACACTAAAACCCCTTAGCATAATTAGAAATCCCGCAATTTCAAAGAGTTATTTTCTATTCTGATTTTATGTGTAGGTGTGTTTTGTGTGTGTGTGTGTGTCTATTTCAATGTTGTGCACATGCATGCATGCCTGTGGGTGCCTGTCTGTAGAGGCCAGTAGTGGGTGGCAGAATCTCTGGAGCTGAAGTTACAAGTAGTCATGAACTGCCTAGCAGAAGGGCTGAGAACTGATCTCAGGTCCCCCGCAAGAATACAAAGTGTTTTAAATTACTGAGCCACCTCTGTAGTTCAAACGCCTGCAACTGCCGACATGTTCAGACTCTGGCACTGGAAGATACAGCAATGGTCCCAGTTGCTGCAGAAGTGTGCTGCCATCCCGAGATAACCCTGCCTAACCACTCATGAAATGAGGATTTCCCATAAGAAATTTGGTTGTCCTAATGGTTTGGCTTCAGAGGGAGAAATGGGGCAGAGAAGAAAGTGTATGCAATAAGCCCATGATCCCAGACAGTGCTGAGAGCAGAGCCTGCGGTCAGGCTGCCTGAGGACACATGCAGAGATAACCAAGTCCAGATGGAAGAGAAGATCAATGTGCAGAGATGGACAACAGGACAAGGGGACAAACCTGTCAGAGGCACAAGGAGGGGAAGATTCAGGAACAGCCAGGCAAGCTGTATCTCCCACCAAGGTTTTCACTCTCTTGGCAGGAATGAGGCATTGTAACAGACTTATGCTCCTCCCTGGGACTATCACACTATTAAAACAATGAATCTCAAGAAATTGGAATCCCCCTTTCTTTCCAGGAATTTCTTGCTAGGAAAAAGGACAAGGTGAAGACTGGGATCAGTCAGAGGAGGAACAACTTGCAGATCAACCTGTAGCGGCGAGTGAAGCACATACAATGAAGGTCAATGATCGCTGAGTCACACCTTGACCAGGACCCCTTAGCTATTGCGTGGATCTGGCCCACTATTTAAGCCTAAGGCTCATGTCAGGGGTGTCAGAAGCCTGCCTGTCTCGGTACTTGTTCCTCGTCCCAGTGTGGCTGCACTGGGTACTAGTCCTTTCTCGGCCCTTCACTATTACCTGTCTGTTTGACTGGCTGCTAGAGATGGGGCTGCCAGAACCCAGACTCTTATCTTGACAATGGTGGTTACAAAAGCAGACAAATGCCTGAATCCAGCTCGAGACACTCATTGCAGTCTCCAGAGTCTCCACATTGCCCTTCTCCACCCAGTCTTCTTCATTCTATGTGTCACCTGACAGGTCCCCACAGACACTAGACTTCCCCATTCACTTTAAAGTGGTAGAGGTGAGACTTGGTGACCTCAGAGCTCACCTGAGTTTGTGCCGTTTGTCTGGAGTTGAACACTGTATGGTGAATAGGATTCAAAGACCTGTGCCAATACTGGTGTCCTTGGGACTCAGAACATAATGGGTATCTATTATAAAGAATCATCTATGATAGCAGAACCACTTGGGGTGGCTTCCAAGAACGATCAATGACCTTTCCAATGTCATACCATTTTTATTATATTTTTTGTATAATATTATATTATATTTTAGGAACTCAATGAAAAATAGTGAATTCTTAAAAGTCACTTAAAAATCACACGAGTACACGCACACACATACACACACAAATACACCTGAATTTATTTATGAAGCAGAGATCACACAAAGTTTATAGACACAAACTGAAATTCTATAGATCCACTGTCTCCACTCCACTGGTGATGTACATGCGTACACCCTGTGACTAAGAAAAAAGGTGTCACTCCAAACTGAGCCTGCCTTTTTATTTTATGAGAGTAAAACATTTTTTCATATGAGAAATCTGTTCCCTTGGATTTCCACATGGTAAATAAGTCGAGTGGAATCATTTGCCCCAGGGACAGCCCTGTGTCCCCCGTTACCATCGAGCAGCAAAGGACAAAAAACAGAGGGATGCAGTGGGGGATGGGTTCAGCGCATTCCTTATCAGGCCAACACATGAAAATACACTCTGGAAACCAACCTCCTTATCCAGGTCCACTGTTGAGTCAGTTTTTATAGCCTCTAGTCTGTCCAACATATGGCCCAGCCTCCCTACTTTAGCCCATCCACAATGCACGGAAGTCCTCATTTACAGATTTCTCTCCCCGCTTACACTATTTATTTCATTTTTTAAAAAGCACATTTAGGGGTGTGTGTGTGTGTGTGTGTGTGTGTGTGTGTGTGTGTGTGTGTGTGTGTGTGTGCGCGCGCACGCACATATTCCTATAAGTGGAGATTCACATGCCTGTGCACATGCGGTGGTCAGAGGACAACCTCAGGTATGGTTCCTCATTTTCCACCTTGTTTGTGATCAGAGTCTCTGCTAGTCTCTACAGCACTCGAGCTAGCCGTGAGCTGCGAGGGATCTGTCTTCACCTCCCCACTTGCTTCAGGAGCACTGGGATCACACATGTACATCACTGCTACTGGCTTTTACAGGTTCTAGAGACTCAGAGGAAGGTCTTCATACTTGTATAGGAAGTATTTACCCACTGGGCCATCTCCCCAGCCTCTGGTTAGGTCATTTTAAATAAAATCCTGTTTTGTAATTCTATCATGCAAATAGATTTCTTTTTTCCAAATAAGAGCTTCATTAGAGGTGACATTTTAAAGCTCCCAAACTGGGTAAGTAACAAATATATTCTTACATATTCTTTAAGACACAAGTTAACTTCTCAGGAGAGCTAAATGGCATTTAGTTGAAGGAGCAGATGCAGGTCCTGGCTAATGACCCCACCCACACAGTCTGCGGAGCCATTCACTGATAGGATTGTCTATTTCTCCCTGGCATTGAACTTTGACCTACAGTATGCTTGCTCTCCTCTTACCTGTTTTACAAATCAGTAAATACACAGACCAAGCTGCTTCTGCCCATTGTCCTCGGAGTGACTTTCTTTGGCTATACAGGTTAATTAGATCCAGTACTCCTCTAATGCTGCCTTGGTTTCTGCTGCAGAAATAAGTCCTTTTGGGCCTTACCATAGCCAAAAAGATATCAGGTCTGGGGATGGCAAGATGGCTCAGTGGGTAAAGGTGTCTGCTGCCAAGCCTGAGGACTTGAGTTCAATCCGTGGGACCATAATCCCATATGCTAGAAGGAGAGCACGTACTCTCCAATATGTCCTCTGACCTCCAAAAGCACACTCTGACATGTGCACACATGCACACACACACTCACTCACACACACACACACACACACACACACACACACACAAATCAAGAAATAATAAAATTTGAAATTTTTAGTAAATGATAAAATTTGTAATAAAATAAGCAAAAAACAATGAAAAAAGAGATTATACACCTGGAGTTCCTTATGAAGCTCTTGTACTCTGCAATCTGGCTCTCACCAGTAGCCACAGATCACACACACAAACATAAGTTGCTCCCTGGGCTATATTAAAAGAATCAGCTGTTGCACTTGAATCAGGTCACCGTATATAAAGCACAAAATCTGCTCGCTCTGTGTGGGGCATCAACTGGGCTGTGTGATAAGGCATCTGGCGAGGCCGTGAGGCCCTTCCAAGTTTGCTGCTGCGAGCGTGTGACAGCCAGCTGGCGGAGCAGCTGCAGGCTCGGGTCATCTGGGGAGCCAGCTGACCATAACTCTCTCAGCTAATATATTCATAGGTCAAAGGGGCTCTGGCTCTTCCTTTAAACAAGTGTGTTTGGTCACCAGGGGATCTATTGACCAGTGGGGCTGCGGAACACACTAGCAAATTGCAGCTACCGTAATTAAGCTAAACTGCAGCCCCTTCAAGGACAGGCTGAACCTCGGGAAGGTATTGCTATTTCATCTTCAAACACTTGCAACCACACCTCCTATACACCAAAGTTCTCATTAGGAAGCTTTCAAGAATAACTGATTTTCTTTCCATTTTTCTAAGTATGAATTCTTTTGAATGGCTGGACTAGTGCAATAGAAATCAACTTCAGTTCTTGCTCCAGAGATGTATGCATCCATACAAAAATAATATACTGGACTTAGGAGATTGCTCAGAGAGCAAAGGCGCTTAATGCTAAGGCTTGGTGACCTGAGTTCCTGGGTTTGATCCACATGAAGGAAGGAGAGAACTGACTCCCACAAACTGTCTTCTGGCCACACACACACACACACACACACAGAGACACACACACACATACAGACACACACGCCTGCATATACATTTGCACTCATGATAAACAGAGAGATAGGGTCCAGGGAGATGGCACAGTGGGCAAAGGCACCTACTGTCAAGTTTGACAAGCTGAGTTTGATCCACAGGACTGTGGTCAAAGAAAAGCACAGATTCCCACAAATTGACCTCTGACCTTCATGTGTGCACCACGGCATGCAAGCACAAAAAGTAAGTCCAAATGTAATAAAAAAAATACATTTAAAATGTTTTAAGTAAAATATTCCATTGAGGGCTGACCTGTGAGCAGCACAGGTTTTGAGGATGGTCTTGTGTGCCCTCCCAACAGTGGCCTGAACAGAACAGCTCTAGTTTCCACAGAGAAACAGTTTTCTCTGCTCTTGTGCAATCTTGAGACTCCAGGGGCTGATCATCCTCAAGTCTCCTCTGCCTCCCCATAGTACAGTGGGTGATTATACACTCAATGAACACCCGGGAAACCTTCCTCTGTGCCAGGCATTGAGCGGGGCTCTGGATCCAGCCAGACGAAGTGTCCTGTCTAAAGGTGCCCTGAATGAAAACACTACTCTAGACATCTTTCATTAGCTCGCTCTCCAGAATCTAGGAGATAGGAGGCGTTCTGTGCGAGCTTAGCAGAAGGGAATTCTGCAAAAAGAAAGGCATCTCTCAGTTCACCAAGGAAAACAAATGTCAGCATTCGCAGCCACATCCATGTCTTTACCTCTGTCTGAGTGTGTACCTGTGTCCTCCAAGGTAAGGGAGGGCACTGACTGTCCTCCATCACTCTCCACCTGTTCATCTGAGGCCGGGTCCACACTGAACCACAGGCTTGAGTTTTCTAGCCCTGGTTGGAAGCCAGCATGCCCCAGTGATCCTCCTGTCTCCCCAACATTCTGGAGCTACATGCACTGGACCCCCCCACCTCCCCGCTTGTCACATGGAGTCTTGATCCAAGCTTCAGGCCACAGATTGTACAGCAAGCCCACTTATCCACTGAGCTATCTCTCTGGGGACACAACTTCCTTTTTGTGCTCTTGGGATTACCTTTAGGGTTTCTGAAATTTGGTACCTTTAAAAGGGAAAACCTGTCCTCTGTGCTCTTAGGGAAAAGGAGCCCAGAAAACACAAGGCATCTCCAGTGGGTAGAGATGGCTCTGCGGGCAAAGTGCTTGTTGTACAAGCTGGAAAATCTAAGATCCTCAGCACCCACGTAAAAGCCAGAAAGACATAGTGCAGTACATCTGTAGCTGTAACCCCAGCCGTTGAGGGAGGGGGACAGGCACAGGCAGGCCCTTAGGTTTTCTGGCCAGCCAGGCTAGCTCACATACTCAGTTCCAAGTTCAGTGTGAGACCCTTTCTCAAAAACACAAGCAAAAGATGGTGGAGCTAGAGACAGCTGCTGTGGACCTCTGTGCAGGCACAAAGGAGCACACTGCTCACAGGCATGCACACACGGAAGTCCCAAGAAGCGGGTTCCCCTTCACTGCTACAATGAAGCTGTAGTTAAGGCTCTGACCCTGGGAACTTGACACTGAAAAGTTCCAGGGCGGTTAGGACTGTTGCACAGAGAAGCACCGTCTCGAAAAAAACAAACAAAATAAAACGAAAAGCAAACAAAAAACAGTTTTAGTTTGGTATTGTAAGAAAAATGTCATGAATTATAGATTTTTTTATAAGCTGGTATTTTGTTTTATTGGTCTGTAAGATTGCCACTCAGGCCAGACCCTCCTAAGCTTCACATGACAGATACTTAGGACCCTGAACCAATGGCTTATCGTGGAGAATACTCTCCGTTCCTGATGTGAAAAGTCTCGGGTTCAAGAAAAGAAGGCTTCTAAATGCAATAACTTTTCATTTTATAAAACAAATTGGTGAAAAATGCAATTTTTATTGAAAGATTGCTAGATATCTCTCTTTTAAAATATCACTTTAGGGCCGGGCTGGTGAGATGGCTCAGTGGTTGGCACCCCATGCAGCTGATCTGAGTTGATTCCCAAGTCTCCTGCGGAAGGAGAGTGCTGACTCCCAGAAGTTCTGTAATTTCTATACCCGCACACCGGCACGTGAACACATACACACTAAATAACCATATGTACATAAACACACATAAATAGTGCAAAATAATTAAAAACTGCTAAAAATTTTAAATCACTTTTGATTTTACTCCTTTATAAATGAATCATGGGAAATAATTATTTTTGTTCCAGATAGCATATTAACATATTTTAAAGCAAAGAAAGAAGCTTTTGTCTCTTTATTTCTTTCCTCCCTCCTTCCTTCTTTCTCTCTCTCCATCCTTCCTCCCTCTGTCCCTCCCTCTCTGCTTCCCTCTCTCTCTCTTTCTTTCCACTAAGGACCATAGGACATTTCCTTCCACTTGACTCGTCTGTGTTCCCATAGTGACCCCCAACAGTTGGCACTCTGATTAGATCCTCCCAGAAGGCCAACTCCTGATTTTTAACAGTCACACAGGACAATTTCCCATTAACCCCAATTGCCCCACCTCCGGCACATGTGCATCTGTCTCGCAAGGTGAGCCTGCAAGGCTCCTATTAATATGTCACAGCTACTCATCAACCCTTGACCCATTTCCCCAGGTTGATTCTGCAAGTTCACTATGTCAGTCAGACACACTGGCCCAGAAACGCCCCGATTGCTGGCAGGTGTCTCTCCCAGTGGAGAAGTGCCACCAAACGCTAATCAGTGGGTTTGAAGCGGAAGCCCGAGGCTTTGTGAGCTCACAGAGAAGAAGCTATTGTCCTCGTGGTCCTTCAATGGAAGGACTGTGAGAAACACGGTGTAAATCAAAAGATGGAAAAGCCAGACCTGGGAGCAGAGGCTAAACAACCCTGGTGTGATTTTGCCTGGAGAAGAGAAAGCCAGATTCCAGGGGTCAAGTGGGCCATAATGGTGGAAGGGCCATTATGCCATGAATAAGGCCAGCTGTTCAGCCATTTCACGTGAGAAGAAAGGGGGTAGATGAAAATGGGAAACAGATGCAAACCTCAATGTGAGAAATCTGGTTGACATAGTGGGGCATTTTACATGGCAGGGCTATAAAGTATGTGGAGTGCTGACAGAGGAACACATTTCCTACACGAATTTTAACATGAAGGCCTTTTTTTTTTTTTTTTGGTCAAGGTCTTTAAGATCAATTTTCCTGAATTCAAAAAATAAAGCAGGGGTGGATGTCCAGGCAGTGGAGAGAGGCTGAATCAGTTAAGAACTTGCTGGACAAGTGCGAGCGTGAGAATCTGAGTTCAGATCCCAGCACCCATGTACGAAGCTAGGTACAGTAGAGAGGGGCTTTAATCTCAGTGCTGGGGAGGGTCCTTGAGCTGGCTGACCAACTAGCCTTGCTGAACCAGTGAGCTCTCGGTGTGGTGACAGGCCTGTCTCAACAAATAAATAAGATGATGAATAACTGATGAGAGCACACAAAGCCAACATGCATATCCACCCATACATGTACATATGCACCTCCCCACACAAACATGCACACAAACACAACATGCATATCCACCCATACATGTACATATGCACCTCCCTACACAAACATGCACACACACAACATGCGTATCCACCCATGCATGTACATATGCACCTCCCCACACAAACATGCACACACACAACATGCGTATCCACCCATACATGTACATATGCACCTCCCCACGCAAACATGCACACACACACAAAGATGTTGGTACCCACTTAATTTTAAGCATGTGCAATCTAAGATCTTGGGGATCACAAACTGGACTTATCAACCAAATAGTCTCTGAGAGGGATGCTGTTAGAAGTTGCCACCCCTTGACTTCCTTTAACGATTTAGTGGGAACTGTCTCTGTGGCTAAGTGATTGACAAATACCTTAGGGGACAGACATCTGATTCCACATCTACAGCTAATCAACTATGAGACATTGAACATGCCCAGAACCTCAATTTCCCTCACTGACAAACAGACAATAGTTTCTGCCTCCTAGGATGACATGGAGGACAAAGTTGTGAGAGAAATAATAATAATAATAGCAAAAAACATGGAACCCAGGTGTGATGTTTAGTCTCCATTGCCAACTTGATGAGAGAGGGAATCACTTAGGAGACCTGGGCAAACCTGTGGGAATATCCTGGGTTAAGATTACTAAAGCGGGAAGCTTCACTATGGTTGGCCATGCCTTTTCCTGAGCTGGGGTCCTGGACTGGATCTAGAGGAAAAAGAAGCTAAACACAGCAGCCCTCAACTGCTGATGCGGTGTGACTAGCTGCCTCATATCCTGCCACCGTGATTAACTGGGCCACCGAACTGTCAGCCAAAACAAACCCTCTCATCCTTAAGCTGCTGGTCTGGGGTGTTTGTCACCGCCACAGGAAAGGTGGCCAAGGCACCAGGTGTTCAGTCATCAGAGTTCAGATCTTACAGCTACTGCAAAACAGAAGAACCGGTCTCTTGGAACTGTTTCAAGAGCTCACTCAGATGCCAGCTCCAGGAAGGATCCAGGGGCGAGCTGAGGTCCAGGAACACATTTCAGAGGGGTCTCTGTTACAGTCTTGCCTTTTCTGACCAGCCTAATATGAGGGAGCTGGGTGGCATGTGTCAGCTCATACAGGTCCTATATCCAAAAGAAGCTTCTGTGGTTCTCATGCTCTCAGTGGGAAATTTTTCTACAGGAGGTCCTGGAATAGCAGAATTAGAGAAGCCTGCTGCCCCATGTGCTTGCAACAGGGAGTTTTGAAGTCAAAATTTGAGAGGACAAATATAATGAATAAATGTAAGTGTTCCAGCATAGAAACAAAATTGAGGAATTTTGTACCCCTCAGGGTAGGTTCAGGTTGAAGACAAACTGAGTCTCAACCAAAAGGAAAAAAAAAAGCTTTGCCAAAAGATTCATTTTTCTACAGAGAAAATGCAAAGCTCAGATGTCTCAGGCTCAGTCATAAGGAGCCCATGAAGGCCTCGAACACATTCTGGACCCACATCTAAAAAAAAAAAAAAGAAACCTTGGCAAGGCCTGTGCCTATAATCTCAGCACTGAAAAGGCAGAGACAGGAGGATATCTGTGGCTCACTGGCACTGGCCATCTGGGCTACCTGAATCACTGAGCTCCCCGGGATCAATGAGAGACCTGTCTCAAACAAAAGGTTTCTGAAGAACAACACCTGAAGTCACGTGGTGGTGGCTCAAGCCCAGTACTCAGGAGGCAAAGACAGGCGGATCTCTGTGAGTCTGAGGCCAGTCTGGGCTACAAAAGCTACTTCCAGGACAGACTCTAAAACTACAGCAAAACCCTGTCTCGAAAATAGATAAATAAAAAAAGAACAACACCTGTAGCTGACCTGTGCTTCCATACATGTACGCACACAACACACACACACACACACACACACCTGTACACATAGGATGATGTATACATGTGTGCCGCACACAGAGTAAATATCCAAAGACCACTTGGTTGTATTTTATATTCAGTAGACTGTGATGGACGTGTTGACATTTCCTTTCCTTTCTGCTGAATAGTACTCTTCCCTATTGCTCTGCACTGTGTTCTCTCATCACACCTTGGGGAGGTGGGGTAGGAGAGTATAGTCTTAAAGGGATATGGATAAGGTTAGACAGATATGTCTAACCCCATGCGTGTCCATAAAATTCCCCTGGAAATAGAAATGGAGTTCATAAAGGCAAAGCTGCTTTAGCTGGATGCAAACTGCCTCGCCATGTTCCTTTCCCTTGCTGCTGTCTGATGGCAAGCACATGCCTGAGCCCCAGCACTGTTGGGACCGGAGGGAGGAGGGTCCCTGGGGCACACTGAACATCAGTCTGGTTCTAGGTTTAGGGAGAGATCCTGTCTAGGGGAATAAGACAGAGAGGTGATGGAGCAGGACGCCTGAAGACCCCTTTTGGCCTCTGTGTGAGTGCATGAGGAGATACACGCACACATATGCACAGACATACATGTACATGCATGAACGCAAGTGTGAGTGTATGTACACACACATACACAGAAGTGAATAATCAAAATGGAGCTGGCCCGGGCTGCTTCTACTAGTCGCCTGGAATGATTTAGTTACAAGTAAGACACGGGCTCTTGTTTTCTAAAAGGCTCACCTGAGCTGGGCCTGCATTTAGAGTCTTTCTTTAATTTCAAAGAGCCATTTCCCTAGTCCAGATGACATGTAGCCCTGTTCTCAGTTCAGGGCTAGGCTCACTCCAACCATCTTGTTTGCTGTCTGCTGGCCTTTTCTCGCTCACCCTCACACAACATCCCTCCCACTCCTGTTATGTGCCATCTTTCCATATTAAACACTTGAAGTGTCGCCTAAGCTCCCCCCCACCCCACACCCTCCCCATCCGACTTTTAAATCTGTAAAACAGCCCCAGGTAGGAGCGAACTCGTTTCTGCCCTCCTAATTGGAATGCTAAGTACATGTCTCTAATCATTACCATCAAAGTGCACTGGCAAAGGAAGGCATGTGGATGAACTCCTGTCCAGAACATCCAGGAAAAGGCCCGGGTGTCAGTCATTTCTCAGAAGGCACTGAAGCGCAGGTCTTCTGTGTGAGGTGGCATTCATGCCCCTTGCCTTAAGTAAGGACCGGCTAAGGTGCACAAGGTAGCCGGAGAGGTCATCTCAATTCAAGCTATCACCAAACCACAGGTATGGAGACTGTGTTCAATGGCTTCTAGCCAACCTTCAACTCCCCAGCCTGACTCCGAATGCTTACCTCTACTGAAGCAACAGAGAAATGTAGCAAGTCACCTTAGCTGGGTCCCCAGGATCACCACAACCACTTTCAGCCTCACTGCTGGGATCTGACAGGCCCTGTCAGCCAGTGCTTCCCTGTGTGTGACCAGCTCCGGTGTGCTTCCTCCTGCCTGTCAATATTTAACTACCCATCAAGAGCTATTACATCACCCGCATTCAATCCCACCTCTCTGACTTGAGAGGGTGTGCCTGCTCTATTCAATCCAGCCCAACACGTCAAGACTCGGCACCACCATTCATTCCTAACAGTACAGACTGAGAGTCTATGCACTCAGCAGTGGGAGCTCAGAAATGAGAAATCTACTCCTTGAGGCCCAGTTCAGAGCCAGATGAAATTAAATGGTCAGTGCTGTGAGGACAGAGTACAGAACACAGGGAGACTCACCTTCCTTACGGAGCGACTGAGGGAGAGAAAGAACGTGCGGGAATAGAGTCCCCAAAGACAGTGGTTGTGGTGGGTGATGCTGACTGTCAACACGATAGACTCTAGAATCATCTAGGAGACAAACTTTTGTGCATGTCTGGGGTGGATGGAATTTTTAAATTAGGTGAACTGAAGTAAGAAGACCCATCCTAAGCAAGGGTGGCTACAAAGGCTGGGACAGCAACATAAAATGAGAAATTAAGATGAACACCAGTGTTCAACTCACTATTCCTCCTGAGTGCAGATGTGACCAGATGCCTAAGGTCCAGCTGTCACGATTCCACAGCATGATAGACCGCACCTTCACACTGAGTGCTGAAATAAACCCTGTCTTCCTTAAGGTTGCTATTTGACCACAGCAACCAGGACAATGACATGGAAGGTGACATCTCTAATAGGCTACATTAGGATGCGGTAACCAAAGGATGAGTGGACAACATGGCACTGTGCCCAAAGATTCAGCTCAAAGGCACAGATTAATTCCATAGGTAGGTAACATTGCCAGGTAGTGAACCAACAAGGCTGCCCACTTCACAGGACCTCATGAAAATTGGCTCAATAGCTCTATCATCAGTGAGCATGTCGGGACTGGGGGTGTAGCGCAGTTAGTGGAGGGATTGCCTAGTGTGCAGGATGTCCTGGGTTCAATTCCCAGCACCACAGAAATCAGGTGTGATAGTGGACAGCAACAGGCACTCAGGAGGTAGCCACAAGTAGATTACAAATGTAGGCTGTTCTTGGCTACACAGTAAGTCTGAGGCCAGCCTGGGCTGCAGGAGATCTTATCTAGGGCGAAACAACAGGTTGCGTGTCTAAACAAAGGTATCTTGGGGTGAAAACTGACTATGTTTTATGAACTTGTTAGTGCTACACAGGTAAGTGACTGTTCGGAGAACTGAACAGATAAAGCTAATGATTAGGGAAATTGCGGGGGCTAGCAGGAGCTCAGCAAGGGCGCTTTCTTCAAAAACCTGCGGGATCTGAGTTTAAGCCCTGACACCAAGATGAAGGTGGATGGAAAGAATAGACTCGAAACTTGTCTAACCTTTACATTTGTTTTTTGGCGTGCATGCACACAAACACCCACACCAAGAGAGAGGGAGAGGGAGAGGGAGAGAGAGAAGGAATGGAAGAGGAGGAGGGAGGAAGTAGCAATGCCTGGGACTCATTCTCAAGATAAGCAAGAGGAGAATTCATGTGGCTAAGCCACATTCTTTGCTGGCCAAAGGAATGAGTTTGAGACTAACAGGCTTGGCCAAAGGTAAACAGAGGCCTTTCAGATACATTCCTGATCACCATAGAACTTTTCTTCCACCATGGCATGGCTGACACTTAATAAATGGATGATGGCTCTCTTCAATAATGTAGAGAGAATGGTAGAGCCACAGGACAGGGCCACAGGGCAGCGCCAAGCTGCCATCTCGGCTCCATCAGTTACCAGCCGCCTTAGAAGCTACTCACTTGGGACATTTCTGTTTCCCTTCAAAGTTTGCATTTACCACCAAAGCACACCTCTTAAATGTATGCACACAGACCTCTTTCTACCCAAATTCCCTTCAGCTTCATGGTCCAGAGAACAAAGATTGCCATTGATGTGTGAACATTCAGAGGACCCCACCACTGGAGAGCCCCTGGAGAGGCCGCCTTGGAAAGTACTGGTGTATTTGAATTGCAAAACACAGCCGCGGGGATTGTAGTATGTCTAATTTGGGTCTTGTTCCAAGCTCAGGAGACTATGGAAGCAGATCCGCTTGTTGGTATACGAAGTGATTTTCTAGTTTTATGTGCATACTTCCCAGAGTATTTCCAGAGCCAATGGCATCTGCAGCTGACTGCAGGACTTTAAGGTTAGGGTTTGACAAACACTGACACTGCCACCATTCCAATATAAACCCACGACCCATGGCTAATGCCCACCCTTTGACTGTGGCTGCAGACATTTTTAAGTCAATCAATGACCCCTTCAGGAAAGTCCCTTCAGGATCGGCCCATCAATTCCAGGAACGTGATTTAGGCACAGTGTGCTGATACTCTACAATGAATGCGAAATTGCTAGGAAACTGAGTTTGTCCGCATTCAGGCACATTGTGTCTCTTTTGGTTGTTTGCTTGCTTGCTTGTTTGCTTAAAAAAACAACAAAGACAAAAAAGAACAAACAAACAAAGACAAAAACTTTGTGTATGTGTACCCATAGGAATGCTCCCCCAACTACAGCCATGCACACGTATGACAAGACAAGGCACGTGGAAGTCAGAGGACCACCTTAGCTGGTGTTGTCACCTTCCACCTTGCTTAAGAGTCTCTTGTTTTCCCCTGAACACTGTCTGGCTTTCAGACTTCGGGGGATTTCTCCCTCTCTACCTCCTGTCTCACTGCAGGATTACAGATGTAAGCCACCACATCGGGCTGCATATGGTCACAGAGGTTCTGAACTCAAATCTTCATGCTTGCGTGACTCACTGAGCAATCTCCCCACCCTCACGATGCTTTTGAACCTAAATTTTATTTTAGAATTCTGACACAGCAGCACACAGCACACATGGCATTAAGAACATCACACATTAGAAATCGTGTAGCTGTTGCTACTAATTGCTGAATGCCCAGGAATTTCTAGATCCAACTAGAAATGGCTTGCATCCTTTATCACGTCATATAGCCAGAAGGATGAAGTGCTACATGACCTCTGGCCTCCTGTTTGTTTTGGTTCTGTCTTTTGAGATGAGGTCTTGCTATGTAATCCATGTATACCAACTCGCAATCCTCCTGATTCCATTTCCCGTAGTCCATGGATTACAAATATGATCTCCCACGTCCACCCCACTCTCTCTCTTTAGTATGCAATCTTGACAGATTTCAGCACTGTGTGGTCCACGTTCAATCCATGTGGTCCATGGATAGCGTACTGCTGACTGCAACTCTCAGCCCATCGAGAATAACTGCCAAGGCCGTCAACATCCCCAGACCTTCATCTTGAGGGACCTTCCTTTTTAGAGGATAGGTGAAATGTGTCCATTTCATCTCTCGTATGCCTATATTTTCAGAATAAAAGGAGAAGGAGGGACTTGGGTTTTAATAAGAAATCATAGAGGTACTGTAAAGTAGAGCATTACTCCAAAGTCACTTTGCTGATGTCAGCACTCTGGGGTCTACCTCTGCCTCCACATCCTAGGTCCAAGTCTTTTGCAACTTTTCTGGGCTACCAGTTTCTGCTTCTTTAAGATCCAGCTGAGTCTTCGAAACAAACAGTATTTAAAGAAGGGTTTAATAAATAATATGATTTCTCATTTTTTAAAAAAAAATTACATGGGCACACATATGTGTACACAAAGAGATCAGAGGACAGCTTATAGAGTTAATTCTCTCCTTCCACCTCGAGGGGCCCTAGGGTCAAGCTTAACTTATCATGCTTGGTAACAAGAATTTTGACCCACTGAGTCATCTTGCTAGCCCAAGAATTTATTTTTTGATGTAAAAAATAAAACAGATATAGAGATTTAATTTTTTCGCTATGGAGTTCAGAAATTCCAACACAAAACTGGCCAACAGCTGAGAAGGCCTTCAAGTCCCAACCCTCTAAGACTGCTCTGTAGGGTCAGGAGTTAACACCCCCAAGAGTTATTACAAGTGTACAAGCCAGGCCTCCCAGACCTCTTAATTACAGTCACTAGGGCACTGGGGAAATGCCTCAGGTAGTTGAGTGACTACACAAGCATCAGGACCTGAGTTTGATCCCAATAAACCACATAAAAATTCCAAGGGTGGTGGCGCATGTTTAGAACCCAGCCACTGAGAGGAAGAGACACACAGATTCCCTAGGACTACCTGCCCAGCTAGCTCAACCAAATCTGCAAGCTAAAAGCCAATGAGAGGTCCTGTCTTAGAAATTAAGGTGGATGGTGACTGAGGAATGACACCTAAGGGTGACCTTTGGCTACACATGCATGTACCCACTCAGGAGAATCATCCCCCATTTCTATAAGGTCTCTCTTGGCTCTGAGACAGGGGAGTAACACTTTTTTTTTTCAGAGTTGGTTTAAACCTGAAGGGAGAGGACTAAGGCTCCATCAAACATCTGACATTATTAAAAGGATGGAAACATTCTTCAAAGCATTTTCAATGAGAAAACAGCAGGCATATTGCAATGAGCTTCTGATAGGTCAGACAAAGGTTGATTCAGAGTCCAGGAGGCCATCGGAGAGAAAGTCCAGGGAGACCCGCAGTTAGGTTCATGGTTACTTCAAATTCCCGCTTCTGTGACAACCCCACCATGATGAGCTTTACTCTTGAACAAGCTTTTTCTCCCATATGGTTGCTCTGTCATTATTTGTCACAGCAACAGGGTGGGGGAGGGGAGAGGGAAGATCTAAAACAGAGGCTCAGGAAGCGAAAGGCTAGAGACCTTTGGATTAGATGGCTTGCCTAAAACTTTAAACTGTACAGAAGACGAGTTTCCACATTAGGAAGTAGGATTGCCTGTGTGTTTCTCTGAGATTATCCCACACACACATAGTTGGGCACTGTCCTTAGCTTCTAATACCTCCCCGCTGGAAGATTAAACTGAGCATCCCTGAGTGATGTCAGAGCTTTCTATTTACACCTCAGCAATCGTTACATGGGTAAGGAAGGGAGAAGGGGAATTTCTGAAACACAAGGGCACTGTTTTGAAACACAAGGTTTGAGCTACCTGACGGGCACCTATACAGAATTTGTGAAGTTGGTATTTGAACAAAGTGACTTCCAGGTAAGCAAGTCAAAAGAGTCGCTGAATGCTCTTGGAGAGGGCTCAACCATTGTGGGTGCTGAATCTGACATACTGAGCAAAAGAAGCAAGCCGCCAAAGCCACAGTTGATGAGCGAAGATTCCCAATGGTAGAGGGGACACTGAGGCAGGACACGGACAAAGAGTAATTCAAGTTTCCTTCCTGAAGTTACGGATGTGATTTATTTATGGAAAATGCATTATCTGAAGGCAGAGTTCTAATACGACCAAGCATTTCTTTTATAAAGTCATGCGGGTGGGTAGTGAGAGGTTCTTTGGGACCCGATGCGTAGAAAATGAGCATCCATCTTTTATGCCCATGAGACAGAGGAGTCACAAGAAATGACTGTGTATGAGATCACCCCAAAACATGGAAATTTCCCTAGAGGAAACAAGGAAAGGGTGGAAATGCTGCAAAAATAAAAACTTAGTACAGACAGTAAGTGAGGATTCAAGGCAAAATCACTTTAAATTTCCCATGGAACTTAAGACTAGAGAGGAAGGAGGAGGTGGGAAGAGGGAGGTGGGGAGGGGGAGGTAAGGAGGGGGAGGGAAAAGGGAGGCGGGGAAGAGGTGGAAATTTTTAATAAAAAAAAATTTAAAAAAAAATTTCCCATGGAAGAATGAATACACAAAAAATCCATTCCAAAGACCCTTGAGAAAGTCTTGTGCTACAAGATAGTAAACAGTTCCGAAGCTGGAGCCCCTGGGCTGTGCTAGAACAGAGAAAATGAGCTGAGCACCAACATGGATGTGTTGATCCATTGCTCTCTGCTCTTCACTGTTGCTGTAACAAAACTGGTTGCTTCAGGTCCCTGCCATCTTGCTTTCTTTGAAGTAATGGACTATAACCTGGAACTATAAACCAACACCCTCTTTCTCCATTAAGTTGTTTTTGTCAGACTATTTTACCTCAGCAACAGGACACAAAACTTAGGCAGAATGCTATGTTGCAAAAGAAGGTCTAGAACCAAGTCCCTCACACATTATTAGATGTATATTCATAGACAAATTTAAAATATTCAACATGAAAAGCTGGAGAGAAGGTTCACTTGGTAAAGTGCTTGCTCTGGAAACCCGAGGACCTGAGTTCCATCCCCCAGAACTCACAAAAACCAACATTGATGGAGAAAAGAGACAAAGGGACCCTGGGCGCACTGGCGAGCCAGTCTAGGTGAACGAGTAAGCACTTAGTTTAGTGAGAGAGACCCTGCACAACATCAATGGTGGAGAGTAACCAAAGAAGACTTCTGGTACCAACCTCTGGGACATGCATGTGTGCACACACGTCCACCACAGTTTTACTTCAAAGAAAAATCAAAGTATTATGTAGCTAGACAATACTCTTATCTTCATGTGTTTCCCTCTCTCCTACAGTATGATTTCCAAGGTCAACATGAGGTCAGAATCAACCACCTAATAACATCAATTTAAATATCAAAACTTGTAGAAATGTAAGATAATCTTTCCTTGGTTCTTCTACCTCTGCTCTCAGGTCTGACAAAGGTATATCTGTCTTTTCTTTAATGAACACATTCATTAAACATATTGACCAAGAAAGATAAATACACAAATCATGGAATTTAGCTTGACAGCATTTTTCTACATTCGCTTATACATTCTCAGGTAAAATCGATTCAGCACAAATTTCCTTCGCTTCTATTTTAAGTTTTGTTTTCTTTTTAATTAGGTGTACATGGGTGTCTGTGTGCAGATATGTGCAAGTGAGTGCAATACTCACAGAGGCCAGGAGAGGGCATATGATTCCCCTGAAGCTGGAGTTACAGGTGATTGCGAGCTGCCTGCTGCGGGTTATGGCAACCTAACTCAGGTCCTCTGCTGGAGCAGCAAGCACTCCTAACAACTAAGCCATCTCCCAGCCCCCAAAGCAAATTTCTGTAAATACCTAACGAAGTCCTTTGTCTTGGGAAAGCTCATTAAACTTTGAAGAGCAGACAACCGAGCTTACGAAAGAGCGGCCCAACTAATACACCGCATTATTCGTCTCCCATCATTATAGTTTCATGAAATACAATAAAAACGCTCATCAATTATTCATATCCTTTCTACTACACAAGATTAAAAAACCAAACAAAAACAGTGTGGAGAGCAGAAATGCCCTTAACCAAAACAGCTCGGTCAAACAAAATAAACCACAGCAGAACTTCAAATGCTGGGTAGTGGGAACCCTGCTAGACCTGAACACTGAAGTCCGTTGAGTTTCTAAAAGAGAACACTGGAGAGCTGTGATAGGCCCACTTTCTTACAGGTTCATGGAAAGAATGTTCTTTGTCTACTGCTGTTCAATCTTAGATGAAGTCAGTACCAGGGTCTCCCACCTCCGACACTAACTCAGCTCCAAGCACAAGCCTACCAAGTAGCCTGACCAAATTGGACTTTGAACGGTTTTTTAAAATCAATGTTGATTTCTTTTGCAATCTTATATTACCATGGGGGCCGCAACACCAAAAATTTTGTTTTTCTTCTTTTATTTTGTGCATATGGCTTATTTTTATAACATTGTATATATTTGTGGGGGTGGGGCACACACATGGAGACCAAGCAATGTGGGACTTGGTGATCAAACTCAGATTGCTGGGCTTGGTGGTAGACGTCTTTACCTGCTGAACTATCTTATATCTTGCTACAAATGAGCTTAAACATGCTAGCTTCCAAATGGGATTTTTATGCATATTATTTTGGTTGATTCTGCTCCCTATTGCCCCCTTACTTAGTTATTGTACCCACTGGGTCCAACATCGCCCTTCTCTTCCCCACCTCCTTCAAAGCTGTTCTTTCTCCCCAGTATCATGAGCCTCTGAGGAGGTTTTCCTCACTTTTACTGCTCCTGTGTAGACATGTCAGCAGAGGCCAGGACCACATATGAGAGAGGACAGGAACTGTTCATCTTTTAGACTCGGTTACTTGCTTAATCGAATCTTTCCCATTTTTATCTGTTTCCCTGAAAAATTTCTAATTTCACTTTCTTTATATGTAAGTAGACTTACATCAAATATATGAACCACATTTTCATTATCACCTCATCCGCCGATAGATACCTAGGTTGGTCGCATTTTTTTCTTGCTATTGTGAAAAGAGCAGCAATGAACACGGATGACCCAGTGTCTCTGAAGTAGGGTGTAGACTCTTTGGGGTATATTCCCAGGAATGGTAAAGGTGAGTCAAATGCTATTTCCATTTTCTGCTTTGTGAGAAGTCACCATACTGACTTCCAAAGTTGTACATTAGTTCACACTCCCAGCAACACTGCAGAAGACTAGTTTTTACTTCGTATATTTATTTTTTGCACATGTATATCCCAACGTGCACAGAACCAGAGAAGGACACTGAGTTCCCTGCTTTATCACATTCCACCTTATTTCCTTAGGACAAGGCCTCTCACGGATAGCCAGCAAGCCCCGGTGGCCCTCCTATCTCTGCCCCCCACTCAGCTCTGGGGTTACTGGTGTGTACACCACCGCACCTGGAGCCTTATGTGAATGCTAGGAATTTAAACTCAGATCCTCATGCTGGGACAGCAAGTGCTCTTACCCACTGAGCCACTCTCTAGCCCCATAAGACAAGTTTTAAACCAGCAATCAAACTCACTTCATGTAAAGATCCAGATGTGAAGACAGTATGCTAATCTCACTGATACCAAACTCTCCAACACGATTCTCTGCTTCTAGGACTCCGTAGCAAATAGCAATGATACAGTCATCAATGTAGTCTCAGAACTTGGAACACATCCCACACTTATGCCGAATGTATTACATGACAGTAATTTCTCCTTTATGCATCTGATAACATTCTGAAAATGGAGAGAGTACTTCCTTAGCCATGGCTGCACTGCTGGGCATCTTATTTCTATAGTATTTTAAACAGTGTTGTGGGTCTGCAGAGATGACTCAGTGGGTAAAGTGCTTGCTGCACAAGCATGAGGTTGTAAGTTCGATTCCCAGAACCAACATCAAAGGCTGGGCATGCACCAGTAACCCAGTGCTGGTGATGGAGGTAAGAGACTACCAGGGACTTGCCTGGCCATCCATCTAGCCAACTGATGAAGTCCAGTGCCAGGGAGAGACTCTAGACCCTGTCCCAAGACAATAAGGTGATGAGAAGACAAAGGAGACACCCAGTGCCAACTCTGGCCTCCACATGGGCATGCATTGTCCTACCACCTCCCAAACACACACACACACACACACACACACACACACACACACCATCCACAAACACACAAATGCCCCACACATACACACATAAACACACAAATGCTATGCCAAGTAACTTTATATGGTTTCCCACATGATAGATTTCCAATATGAGAACAGCTCAAAAATCAGAACATTATTGTGGTTCTTGATAAATATGCTGCACAATTAGTTCTGAAATACATGAACAAGTTCATAAGCTAAACAGGAAGAAAAAGGCTTTTTATTTGCCCATGAACACCAGCTAGTACATTTTTTTTAAAAGAGTAAATTACTTAAAGGAAATGAATGTTATCCACTATTTTGTTAAAAATTTTAATACATTTAATTTCATAGGTTGGACCTTAACTGACTCAGCTAATTATTGCATTTTCTCTTTTGTGCTTCACCTAGGAATTATCTGAAATGTTTACCTCTTTCTGGATAAGGACCTTTCTATATTCTTATTCTTACATGTGCACATACAAATTCATGTGTCTAAACATGCTCACATGGACATACATGGTCATGTGTGTGCCTGTTCACACGTGCAAATACGCTCATGTGTATGAAAGTGAACATGTGTGCATTCACATATGTAGAAGACAGGGCTCAACCACAGTCAATTTTGAGGCACCACCCACATTTTGAGACAGGTCTTTCACTGGCCTAGAGCTTACAAAATAGGCTAGGCTGGCTAGTGGGACCCAGGGAGCCAGCTGCCTCTCCCTCCCCAGTGCTGGGATTACAAGCACTTGCCAGTATGTCTGGATTTTTTAAATGTGGGTTCTGAGGCTCAAACTCTGGAGCTCATGTTTGCTTGGCAAGTTATGCATCCCCAATGTCAATTCTGAGATTGTTAGAGAAACCGGGGACAATACCTTGGTTAACAGTCTGATGCCTTTCGTTTTTTAATACTCCTCGGGAGAATGACAGAAACCTTAAAAACTAGAAATGCAGTCACACTTCAACTGGCCAGTGATCTCTCTACTAAATGGACTTACAATGGACCGCGAGCCTCCCGGCGATATTACTTACAAGGGTGTTGATAAATATCTTCGGAGCTTTTCATGCTGGAAGAATTAGCGAGTTATTTTGCAGAGGCACACCAGATTTATGGGCCAATAAATAACAGACTAAATAAGTTACAGTCAGAGATCAGCCTACACAGGGAAACCTGACACCTGGGAGCCGACTCTGTGGTAATGAAACGGAAGGCTGTCACCAAACGCTGTTATCTGTCTGGGTGGGAAAGTGCTCAGTAGAACAGGGAGAGCCCAGAAGGCAGAAAACTGCATTAAAGCCAGGGAAAACGTTGAGTGGATGGCAGATTGTGGACAATGGCTGTGTGATAAAATAAAACTTTCTCAGGAACTCGAGTCTTTGAAACATCACCCCGCAAGTGCTCTGTGGCTTGGATCTGGTGTCTTTATGTTCTTGGGCTCTGGGTCTTTTGGATTGGGCAGTAGGTGCATTCAGATGTGTGGGCAATCTGGGAACACGAGAGCAGGGTCCACGGTGGAATCTGGCTTGTGCGTCCCCATGAAGGATTTCACAAATATTTGTAGAAGACTTTCAAACTAAGCAGTCCTTCATTGTTCTCCCTCCCCACGGCTTACACATTGCAGCGACATTCCAAGAATGCTTACAAAGATACTTGAGATTAGGAGGGCAGAATTTCCAAACGATAAGCCCAGATGCCTGCGGCGAGCTATGTGTTCACCTCTTCCTTCCTTTCTGTCTGTCTGGGCCGTGGGTGATAAGAAAAGACCCTTATCTTAAGACTGGTTCCTTTCAAGCATCATTAATAGAGAATGCAAATGCTAACAGAGATGAACCTGTGACCACTTTCTGTAAATAACTACAAAGGGAGCTTTCTTTTGGTCTCCCAGTGGACACCAGGGCAGAGCAGGGGACAGGAAGTGAGACACAATGCTTAGGGACAGGGACGGAGTTAGATGGCCTGGGTCAGATGCTCAGATTGCCCCTACTAGCTATAGCACTGAATGTGTCACCCAACTCCATATTCCTCAGTTCCCTCAACTGTCACGCAGTGTTGGAGAAAGACAGTACGTTATTGGGAAAGCACTGTGGGCGATTCCTAGAAGCTAGCATCACTTGATATGACACCCCAGAACCCAGCGTCTATAACTGTGTGTCTCAGCACCTGATCCACGCCTCCAACACACAGGGAGTAAACAGAACCCTGCCTCGGTTTTGTTTTTTCTTTTTCTTCTTTCATGTATATGTACATGTGTTGTGCATGCGTGTGTGTGTGTGTGTGTGTGTGTGTGTGTGTGTGTGTGTGTGTTGTGGAAGAACACGTGTATGGGTGCACATGTATGGGTGTGTGCATGTGTAAGCCTCAGGTCAATATTAGAAAACTTCCCAGGCCAATCTTTCACTTTATTCTTTGAGGCAAGGTCTTTCAATAAAACCTAGAGTTCATGGACAAAGCTCATCTCACAAGTCAGCGTGCTCTGGGAACCTCCTGTCTCTGCCTTCCCAGGCTGAAGCTATAGGCAAGATGCCATGGCCACCCACATTTAAGCAGGCTCTAAGGACCCAAACTGTACGCTCTTGCTTGTTTTGAACCACTAAGCCATCTCTCCAGCCCTCTTTAGTTTTCTGAGACAGGCTGTCAAGTAACTCAAAACTGGCCTCACACTCCCTTGCATAGCTGAGGGTGACCTTCAACTCCTGATCCTCCTACTTCTACCTCCTGAGTGCTGGGATTCCCTGCTTGCACTACGACACCCAGTTTGTGTGGTGCTAGGAACGGAACCCAGGGCTTCCTACCCAGTAGGCAAGCACTCTGCTAACTGAGCTACATCCCCAGTCTCCGTAGTAGGCTTTTGTTAAAGGAGAATGTTTCCTTTTGTCTTCAAAGTGTGTTGTAATTCAAAATGGGGCTGGCAGACACCTTTCAGAAGGAATTCCAAAGTGAGGGGTCTGCACACCTGGGTGGTTCAGCAGCATGCACAACTACAGAGCCATGCACAACGTTCTGTGTAAAAGTCACACTGCCAGAGAAGACAAGCAAAAATCTCAACACCGGTGCAAGCCATTTGGGATAAACGCATGCGTTATTTTCTTGATGAATCCCTGATCTACTTCTGGCTGATCAGACAATGACTATTACAATATCTAGGATGAGTCAAGATTAAGACGGGATTCTGGGAGCATCCCTAATTACTCCTTCACTCAAGTAGGGTGTGAGCAGTGGGTGAGAGTATTCCAGGGAACGGATTTCAGAGGACACAGGCTCACTGCCACAACCCCCAGGAGCTGTGAGCTTACTTCATGTCTAGGACATCTGAGATCACGATGTCTCTGGAATGACATTTATCCTATAAAACCCCAGAGTCATTTAGGTTTTTCTTCTTAATCCATCTACTTAGCAGTCACATCACTCACTACAGACATTCAGTTCTGTGCCTGGGACAAAGGAACGCAGTGATTTTAATAGGTGTGGAAGATACCAGGAGGAGAAGACATACAGCTGACATCACAGAAATGGGGACAGACAGGGCTTACAGAGCAGGAAGACAGCAGCCTCGTAGGAATCACAGCAGCCTGCACATACCACCCTTTGTTCCTTCTTAGACAGCAGGGGACAAACAAGAGAGAGGCTAAGAGACGAAGTGAGATGTGGATGGAAGGGCTAAAGAAACATATGCAGTGAATTTAGAGAGGGCACTTGCCTATAACAGCTTGTTTGGGGATGCTAAGGTGACGGTTCAGTCAGTAGACGCTTGCCAGAGAAGCATGAAAACCTGAGGTCAACCATAAGGAAAACCTGGTGTGAAGGCATGCCCATGCAATTGCAGCACCAGGGAGGGAGGGACAGGCAGGTAGGAGCTCCCTAGCCAACAACTTAGTAAAAACAGTGAGCTCCAGGCTAGTGAGACCCTGTCTCATAAAGCAAGGTGGGAGCTGGAGAGACGGCTCAACTGTTAAAAGCTCTTTCCGCTCTTACAGAGGACCCCAGTTCATTCCCAGCACCTATTCGGAGCTGCTCCTGTAACTTCAGCTTAATAGGATCCAGCATTTTCCTTATATCAGAGGGTTCCTGCCCTCATGTGCACACACCCCACCTCCACATGCACATGTATTTTTTTTAAAAAAGAGGGGAGCATGCTGAAGCATGCACGGGCAGCCCGGACATGGCAGTTCTGTTGAACTTGTCCATGTTGGGTTTCATGGTCTAAGTTGATGAGGACAACTGACCAGGTCTCTTCCTCAAAGGGCACCAGATCTCATTATAGATAGTTGTGAGCCACCACGTGGTTACTGGGAATCTAACTCAGGACCTTTGGAAGATCAGGCAGTGCTCTTAACTGCTGAGCCATCCCTCCAGTGCCCACACACCCATATACATGATTTTAAAATAAAAATAAGTCTTAAAGATTTTCTAATGAAACGTGTTGAACGCACTTGAGGAATCCCCATGGTTGACCTCCGGCCTTCACATGTACAAGCACACATGCCTATGTGTACTGCACACACATGTACACCCACAGTAATACTAACATAAATAACTGAATTATTCATAGAACAATCATCTTCTTTGATTCTCAAGCCTACCCTAGGGTGGATGATACGCTGGTGTTTACTTAACCGGTGAGGTTACTGGCATTAATGCTAACATAGTTTTAGCTGTACTATCAAAGGAAATGTAAAAATAAATGTAAAATCAATATCAATACATTTCTTAAACATTATGTAGCTTTCTTTGTTCAAAGAGTAAAAGGAAGGGATCAAGGAAGAAATGAATAAGTGGGGAGGCATGTAGGTAAAACACTGTAGTACCCCGCAGAAGCACAGTGAGGCAAGCCTGTTGAGATTACACAGGGAAACAAATCTTTAACCAGCATCCATCACATTTTTAACAATGGGCTTTGGTGGGAGGCAGCTGGAGAGAGGACTCAGTGATTGAGCACAAATACCTCTCTTGCAGAGGACCCAAATTAAGTTCCCAGCATGCAAGGTGTCCAGCTAGAATCATAGTCACGTACAACTCCAGGGGACCCAACATTCTCTTCTGGGTTCCTCGGGCACTTTCTTACTGTTCGTGTACCCATACAGACACAGATGCACACACACATACACACAGAAACAGACACGGGGGGGGGGGGGGGAGAGAGAGAGAGAGAGAGAGAGAGAGAGAGAGAGAAGATAGATGATTGGATGGATGGATGGATGGATGGATGGATGGATGGATGGATGGATGGATAGATACTTTAAAAAATAAATCTTAAATATTCTTTAAAAAGAGACTAACATTTTCTTTGGCAGTCATGGGTAAATCACTGTGCCTTTTTTGTGCTCTCTGTGGCCTTAGGGGAATGAGAGAACTTCTAGATTGTGTCACTGAGTAGGGACCAAAAAATTCCTGAAAGCAGTTCAACCAGTTCTGTGGCCTCCGGTATTCACTCTGGCTTTAGAAGACCTGCAGGTACATTGAGATCATTCACTTAGAAGACAGTGACTTTGGAAAGTCACTTAAACTCTAAGTCTTCTTGGAAAGGTATGTATAAGAATCCTCATATGGGCTGGGAATGCACCTTAGCATGTCTGAAGCCCTGGCTTCCATCCCCAGCAGCACAGAAACCAGGCATGGTGGTGCATGTCAGTAACCCTAGTACACAGGAGGTAGAGGCAGGAAGAACAGAAGTTCAAGGTCATCATTAGCTACACAGGGAGTTCAAGACCAGCCTTGGCTACCTGAAATCTTATCTTTAGAAATCAACAAAGCTTTCAGGGGACTTGGGGTCAATTCCCAGCACAGAGCAGCTTACAACTGTCTGTAACTTCAGGGCCAAGGAATCTGGTACCCTCACAGACATACATGCAGGCAAAGACCAATGAGCATGTGTGCACATATGCATGCACTCACACATATACTCGCACACACATACACACACACACACACACACACACACACACACACAACACTTACCTCGTGCATTTATTCTGAGAGTTAAATAAAATTGTGTGTAGAGTTTAACACAGTATGTTTTAGACAATGCTTGGACTATTTACTGATCCTTATTATTATGTCTGTTTTTCTTGTTGGATTTGCAGATATTTTCCTTGAAAAAATTCGTCTATAGTTTAAAATGCTTTGAGGAGCTGGACAAATGGCTCAGTGTTTAAGAGCATATACTGCTCTTATACAGGAAGGAGTTCATTCTTCATCCCTTCATCCACAAAGGGCAGCTCACAACCACCTGAAATTCCAGTCCTAGGGATACGACGCCCTCATCTGGCCTGTGCAGGCACCTGCACACACGTAGCGCACAGACAGACATTCAGGCAAGCACACATACACCTAAATAAAGCCTGATGATTTTTCAAAGAAAGAAAAAACTTTGAAACAAATCCCTGTACAGGTCCTGGCTCAGTTCTCCTCCGGGATGAGTGTAACCTGAGTGGCTAAAGCAGCCAGTGTGATTCCTTCACTCAGCACTCCAGACACAGACGTCCACACCTGCCTGCATGCTCACGCATATCAGCAGCAAAGAAAATACCAATCTGGACTCGGATTCCAGTGTGAGCCACAGGCGGTATCAAGTGCCAGTTTCTGACAACGGGGCATGAAAGAAATCAATGTTCTTGCCAGTGGTAGAAATATTACCACAGTGTGTCTATTACAAATATTTACTCTGTTCACTGAAATACCAGCAGGCACCAGGGCTCCTATTTGAACACTGCTTTGAGTAGAACTCATTGAAATGACAGAGAAGCTTTGCCTAAGAACATTGTGATTCTACTTGTGACATACCACACCATCCAACACAAAAGAAAGCTCAGGGAGACAGAGGGATCATAGCTATCCCCACATCACCAGTCCCCCCAAAGAGACCTCTATGAAGCCTTGCAAAAAGTTTAAAAGAGATACTTCAGTGAGGCAGGTGTGCGAGCAAAGGCTAAGGGGCAATGCCATTGGCAAGTTGCAGGCAAGGTATTGAGTCACTTTTGAGGTCAAACACCTAAGATGGAAAAGTTGAAGCACTTAAAATATTTTTTAATTTTGTATTTATTTTTTAAAGATTTATTTTCAATTTGTGTGTGTGTGTGTGTGTGTGTCTGTGTCTGTGTCTGTGTGTATGTAATATGAGTGTAACTTCCCTGAGACCAGAGGATAGTATTGGATCCCCTGGAGCTGAAGTTACAGGTAGATCTGAGCTATCCACTGTAAGTTCTAGAAAGTGAACTGGGGGCCTCTGCAAGAGCAACCAACGCTCTTAAAGACTCTGCTAAATCTCTTAGACCTAAAATAAAAGTGATAAATCTCTCCACTGGTAGGAATGATAATATTTGTAATTATTTATAATTTCTGGGAGGGTATGTGGCATACTACTAAAGATGACTAGGTTGCACTTTAGTCTAGCCTAGTCTTGTTCTCTGTGTATGTGTGTGTGTGTAAGAGAGAGTGTGTGTGTGTATGTGTGTATACATGTGTGGCTAACTACTCACATGTGCATGTGGAAGTCAGAAATCAATGTTCAGTGTCTTCTTTGATAGCTCTAGGTCAGTTTTTGAGACAAGGTCTCTCACTGATCCTGGAGCGCCCCTGCAGGCCTGGGGACCCAAGGGCTCCTCCTGTGTTTTCCCCAGCCTTGGCATACAGGGACGTACGGCCAGACCCAACTTTCTATGTGCGTACCAGGGATCGGATTGTAGCCGTCAGCTTATCAGTCAGCTATCCCCGATTCCTTTAGTTCTTTCTTTGTTGTTGTTTGTTTGTTAATTTGCTATTCTTGTGATTTTTTCAAAAAAACAACTCAATACATTTACTCATATTTAAAAACCTGACTCTGATAATCTTGTTTCTTCCGAGGAGTTGGTAGATCAACACAAGCGTATGGAAATGAAGCCGAGGTGTCCATGCTTCCTGACCAGGAGGCATGATAAGTCATCTCGAGACCGTTTGATCTTGTTGCCATTTCTGCTGAACGCTCCCAGTCATGTGTGGACACAGAGTGCCTTTTATTCCAGAACTTCTAGAGAGGAGATTGCATCAACAGAAACTCAGCCACAGCCCCTGAAAGGTGGCATTAACACCCATTCTGGGATATTATATTAAATATCAGACTGGAACCCAAATTTTCCTGTAGTCTCCCACTAAGAGGCCCATTTTTCATAATTTTAACTATGAGAGGAGAGGGTCTGATCTTTCACAATGGAAAGGGTGAACTAATTGATTTGCCTTCTTTGGTTTCTTCTCAGCAATGAGACCAGATGGACTTGGGTTCAGTGGTGACGGTGGGTGAACTGCAGGAGCTCTGGACAAACAAAGCTGGAGAAAGATGTAATATGGGCAGTGGTGCCAGCTCGACACCTAAAGGACCAGACAGCCCAGGGACACTTAGATCACCTTGCAGCACCACGGGTCATTGGCAGAATGTCCATCCCTATGCAGAAAATGAATGGCAGTGACAATAGCCCCTCTCACCTGTCCCTTCAGGGGCCCGTGTACCAAGCACAGTGATTCTTGCTGTTGACAAGCTTCTACATGCCTGTCATGGCCCCATCTGGCCTGCCCACCCGCCCTCCACAATGAGGCTCTAGCTCAACTGTTCCTTCCTTCATAAGTGGTTGCGCAGCTCAACCAGTCACAGGCCACATGCTGCAGACTGATATTTCGGATGTCAGAGCTCAGGAGGAGTTTATACTATTAGCCCAAATATTTTAAAATCCAGACTGACTGGCCAGAATAACAACTCCCATATAATGTCAATTTCCACAAAACTCTCCCTTTTGGGGGGTTTTCTGGAAGTAATTTTTCTCTTTGGGTTAAGCACTGAAATTTCACCACAATAGATCTCCACATTATCTGCTAACTGCCTTGTCTCCAGTGCAAATTCCCTCCACACTGTACGTGTCTGCAGGGCACTCACAGTCTTTCACTTCTGTAGTGCCCACTTGTTGACACCTCTCAGACACAACAAACCAACACACACATGCATACACAAACACACATACATGTGAACACATGAACACATATACAACTATCCCCAAATATACAGACTACATGTGCATACATACATCTACATAAACATATGCACATGAACAAATGCACAAGTAAACACATATACACAAATGTATCTACATGCACACATATACACAAATGCACACACATGTACTCATGCATCTACACATATGCACACACATACTCATATGAATAAGTGCATACATTCACATGCATAAACATATATACACGTTCACATATATACATAAGCAAGTATATAAAGTATGCTTTATATACACATGCATATACACACATTTATATACCCATGTTCACACATATATAATGCTCATGTGCACACACACTTATGTACATATATTTGCACACAGGTGTACATATGCACTAAGACGTATATATATATATATATATGTACACTCATGTATAACCGTATGTATACACACATATATAATCATAGGAACATACATGTTCCACATATACACACACACGAAATTCGTCCAGATGTAACTTCTTTCCTCTCTCAAAACTAATAGTTGCTACTGACTAGCTGAAATCCAGACTAATTTGTCATTTGCCAGAGAAGCAAGACCATGTGACTAGAACAGAAACCTGGAGTCATGGTTGGTCCTCACTGGAAAGACTGTGTGACCATCAGTTCTCCCTAAAGAAGGTCTGAAAGCGGGGCATGGCAGATGACTAAGGAGGGTAAGATGTGTACAGGTTCTGCAGTGGGCAGAACTGTTGGGTGTCTTCTCACCAACGGCATTAGTTCTAAAATGAGAGCCCTGGGGCAGGAGATGCTGCCTCGGTTTACACCGTGCCCACAGCATGCACAAAGCCCTGGATTCCATCTCCAGCTCTGGTTAAGGCAGACAATGATGGCGGAGCCTGTTATCCTGGCACTGGCAAGGTGGAGGCAAGAGAATCGATCAGGAGGAGTTCATTCTAGCACTAGGAATGGGAGGGACAGAGGTAAGATGACCAGGAGTTTAAGGTCATCCTGGCTACATGGTTTGAGGCCAACCTCGGCTATCTAAGATCCTATTCAAAAAAAAAGAAAAAAAAAAGAAAGGAAAGGAAAGGAAAGGAAAGGAAAGGAAAGGAAAGGAAAGGAAAGGAAAGGAAAGGAAAGGAAGGGAAAGGAAAGGAAAGGAAAGAGCTAAAACAATTTCATTGAGAAGTTCTACAGCTGGCGCCGAGAAAGGTGAACTGCCTGGAGGTAGCCTGCAGCAGTCCCGGGAGCATCAGGTGGATGTCACATAAAACCTTTCTTCATCAGGCGTAAAGCATGCTGTCACACACTGAAAAGGCAGGCATTGTGCCACCCCTGAGCTCTGTAGAGTGACGAAGAAAGGGCCAGGTCCCCAAATTGAGACAGAAAGGAAGGAAGGGCCAGGAGGGAAAGAAGAGCAGCCTTATGTTGATCTGGCTGAACTAATGAAAGCTCCACACAGTCCTACAAGTTAGAGGCAATGATGATGAACCCAGATGCCCTCTGTGTCCCCTGAGACTGCTGCAGCCGAGCAGTAGGCGTCGATGTCAGCCTTGCCTGTCAGTGACAAGCTACCCACAGGTCGCCCTCTAGCCCTTGATGGCCTCGTTATCCTAAGTGCTCCTAGACCAAGGAGGAGCTGTGGGTGTATAAGTACGCATGCACATATGTGCATGCTGTCTGCGTAGACACATGCCAGGGCATACGTGGAGGCGAGAGGACAACCTCAGTGTCTTCCTCAGTTGCTGTCTGCCTTGATTTTGAGACAGGATTTCCCACAGACCTGGAGCTTGCTGAGTCAGCTGGGCTGGCTAAGCTGTGAACCCTGTCTCCACCTCCCCAGGCCTGGGGTTACAGTTAGGCACCACCACTCTCAGCATTTTAATATGTATCCTGGGAGTTGAGTTCAGGTTCTCATGTTTGCAAGGCACCTCCAGCTCCTCTCTGCTACCCTGGCGGACAGCACAGGGTCCATAGGCATTTCTGGAAGCAGTTTAGAAGACTCGTGCTCCTCTGAAAGGGGCACAGGCTTAACTAAAAGGGCTGGTCGAGGCAAACAGTTCCTGGACAGCTCACGCTGTGCTATGTCAGGCAGCTGCCTGGGAAAGGGGTCTTCTAGAATGTTCTCATCACAGAAAGGAACGCTGGCCAATTGCGTGAGCATATCTGAATTTTACTTCTAGCAAAGATAAGATCATTCTAAGCTGAACCCAGATGTTGGTTTTTTTGAAGCACCCCCCCCAAAAAATGTGCTGAGACACAGCTTCTTTCCCTATGTATTTTCTCTAATGGCACACACCAAATTGAGAACCTTAAACTGGAGACTACTGACTGTCTCAAAGCAATCTAGTGTGTGTATGTGTATGTGCATGTGCACAAGTGTATATGCAGGTCTGTGTGAATGGGTATGTGTCTATGCATTAATGCACGACTGTGGAGGTCACAGGTCAAACTTGAGTGTCATTCCTCAGGCACCATCCACCTTGATTTCTGAGACAAGGTCTCACTCTTACTGACTTTGAACTCACTAAATAGGCTAAAAATTAGTAAGCCAGTGAGCTCAGTGCTTCCCCTGCCTCTACCTCTCTATTGCTGTGATTGCACGCATGCCGCCCACCGTGTGTGTGTGTGTGTGTGTGTGCGTCTGTGTGTGTGTGTGTGTGTGTGCATGTTGGTATTTGCATGTAAGCACCAGTGCCCATAGAGCACAGAAGAAGACAATGGATTCCTTGCAGCTGATGCTGCTACAGGTAATTGTGAGCCTCCTGATACAGCTGCTGAAAGTCAAATTTGAGTCCTCTGCAAGAACAGTATCCATTCTTTGCTGAGCTATCTCTCTAGCCTCACATCTGATATTTTTATGTGGTTTCTGGCATCAGACCTAGATCCTCATCCTCATATTTGTAAGGAAAGAGCTGTACAAATTGATCCATCATTCCAGCATACAGATGACTACTCTTAATTTCTGAAGATTATTAATCAGCACACAGCAAAAGACCCAGCTAGTGTGATATCTGTGACACTCCAATCCACATTAAGTACAGAAAACTGCTTTTGTACATGGTTTTTTTAAAGAATTTTTTTTCAAAATATCCTGCTTCTCATAATTGATCTACTCAAGGTTTTAAGGAGCTCTGTCCAACAAAAATAAAGCAGATTACAGGTGTTGTTATTGTTTCTTACGGTGCACACATTTCCTGGTATTACTTTAAAACAGTGGTTTAGTAGGTGAAGTGGAGAAGCTGGTCCTCTCTTTGCCATCCCTCCCACCTGAGCTGATGACCTCTGCCCTCTTCATCTCTGCAGCTGTTAAAGGGACCCGGGAGCTAAGGATGTGAGGTCCCACCTAAAGCAGGGAAACCTTAGCGGTCCCCAGACGTCCTCTGCCGGGCCTGGCCAGGTCACTGTGATTGCTTCCTTTCTCTGACTTGTACTCTCTGTCTTTCTATTTTATTGACTCAAGAAGAACAGGAGTCAGGTCTCACCCCAAAATTGCCTGGCACTGCCTCTGAGCTCACCCCAACACTGGGGCCCAGGGTCACCATGGCTGAGCCAGCCACCTGTCTTCTTCGGCGTTCCCTCAGTAGCTCCTCTATTTTCATGCACTGTGCAAGCGTTTCAACTAACGTTTCAACCTTTACAATCTCAAAAATGGGCAAGCGAATTGGCTCAGCAGGCCAAGGCATTTGCTGCCAATCCTGCCGGCCTGAGTTCAAACCCAGACAGTGACTATTCCACAAACCTGTCATCTAAGCTCCACACCACGGTATCACACATTCGATCTCTCCCCCTCCTCTTCCCCTTCTTTCCCTCTCCCTCCTCCCCCCCTCTTTCCAGTATGAACTCAGAGACCAGCAAGCAACTAAAGTTGATTACTGTCAAACCTCACAATCTGAGTTTGATTCCCAGCCTCACATGGTGGAGGGAGAGAACTGAGTCCTGTGGTTGTCCTCTGACCTCCACATACACACTACAGCATACACGGTAGGGGAGGGGCCATACACACTAAAGCACACAGTGGGGGAGGGGCAAGCGGGCATACATAAAACAAACAAATAAAATGTGATTTTTAAAAACTTGGAGAAGCTAGAAATGGGTACCATCTAGCTTTGGATGACAAAGGCCAAACCTCCCAAAGTATTTCATGAGTTTCACATGACGATAGTGAATAATTTTGTGATTAAATATGAATCAAATGAAATTAGAATTCAATACACAGGGAGGGAGGGAAACACTTCTATAAAGACCAGGCAAGGAGACAAGCGGCACACAGTTTTGTGTAATTTAACTTTTACTCATCATGTTTCTCTACTTTGAGACAGTTCCAAAATCTAGGCAGTTCTCAGTCAACATCAGAGAGAGGTTTCTGCGCCGACATTAAGAATGTTTGTAAGCTGGATCTTCCAGCCCTCTGCATTTACAAACAATCTCAGAATCTGGAAAAGCCGACACTGTAGGCTGCTTTAGAGGATATAAAGATGTTAACGATAAAATACAAAGGAAAAAACTTAAAAAAAAATAAAACTAGGCTAAATATTAGTTTTGAACTAGTTCATATCTATCTGGTAATTCCCATCAAGGTCGTACGGTGGGGTAGAACCAGGTTTCCTTGGGGCAGAGCCTGGGAAACAGAAACAGAGACTCCCTGGAACACTCACGCTCTCTGCTGGGATACAGTGTGACCTTCCACGGCACCTCAGTACCACGTCTTCCTGGAACGAAGCCGTCTCTGTCTTTAAGCTGCCTTGCTGGCTTTTGCATTGCTATGGCTTCTTTTCACAGCAATGAGAAAAGTTTCTGATATACAACTGAGCATGGCCCAAATCACCAAACCTTAACCCAATGATCTTTAGACACAAAATGAACCTTTCTTCTTTGTAAATTGATTATCTCAGGTGTTTTGCATCAGTGATGAAAAAGTTAGCTGGTGCAACAGTCTTGATGTAACTGCAGAAGGCTGAGTTTCACACAGCACTCCCTAATGCTCTTAGTTCACCTCACTAAAGCACACCGACTACCCACTAAGCACACTATAAACATACTGACATGAAGCAATGGACATAGAAACCTGAAAAAAAAACTTAAGTCTGGATTCTGGCCAATTTTATGTCAATTGGACACATCTGAGAGGAGGGAACCCCAACTGAGAAAATGCTCCCATAAAATTGGGCTGCAGAAAAGCCTGTAGAGCATTTTCTCAAAGAGCAGTTGATGAGGGAGAGCCCAGTGTGGGCAGGGCCTGCCCTGGGCTGGGGGTCCTGGGTTCTGTAAGAGATCAGGCTGAGCAAACCGTGAGGAAGCTAACAGTAAGCAGCGCGCCGCCATGACTTTGTCAGCTCCTGCCTCCAGATTCCAGCCCCATTTGATTTCCGTCCTGACTAAAACCAAGGAGTGAAAGCACAATATATGAGCTTCCAGCACCTCTGAGTCCTTCCAGCACGCGATGCTCATGGATGACTGGTTGCTGAACTACCAGGAACCCTCACTGATGCCAGAAACTGCTCTCTGTCACAGGTCCATGCTTCTTCTCAACGCCAGCGTGAAGATCCAGAACTCAGGCTTGGGGAGATAACTCAATGCATGAAGCTTTTGCCATCTAAGCAAGGGAACAGAGATCTGACCTGAAGCACATGTGTGTAAATGCCACCCGCTCCTAACGACAGCCTCAGAGGATGCCTGGGGCAGGGCACCTAGCAAGACTTGTTGGCAGGCTCTGGCCTCAGAGAGTCAGACAGAGAGGGACTGAGAAAGACTCCAGATATCAACCTCAGGCCTCCACATACACATGTGTGCATGAATGCATGTGCACACACGTGCACACCACACTCACAGACATGAAAAGATCCGAAGCGTGTGGGCTCTCAGGTGGAAGCAATTAGAAATAATGGATTTTTGCTAAGAATATGTAAAGGAATTTTATACGAGAGTCATGGGACAACAACAAAATATCTGAATGAGATTTTACAGACCATGGGGATATAGATTCTTACTTGGCTAGGAATACTAGACCCAGATATAGCTGACATTTGTAGCAGTCCAACATTTGGGGCTCTCCCTCCAGTGAGAGTCTCCTGTTTGTCAAGCAAACAAAGAAACGCATTTGATTCCAGGCTAAAAATATTCTGGATAGGGGAATACAGAGGATTTTGCGAAAAGGTAGCAGTTCCTTTTAATGATACGACCTAGATTTTAAAATGTTCTGCTCACTAGATCGATGCAGGTGGGGGATCATAGCCTTTAGCTCCTGACCTCACCCCTTCCTCTCCTGGAGGCCATATTGGTTTCAATGACAGAGATTGAACCATGCAATTGACATAATTATACCTCGTCAGATCTCATCCAGAAGTTTTACACAATTTTCTTCCAAAACGAGGTATAAAACTTGAAAGCAAGGGACTCTCAAAGGTTGCAAAGTATTGTTTGCACTGGTTTTCTCGTGTGCGCGTGTATGCGTGTGTGTGTGTGTGTGTGTGTGTGTGTCTATGTGTGTGCTTGCTCACTCGCAGCTACAAGTGTGTACACATGTGTAGGTCAGAGGACAACTTCTGCTATCATTCTTCACATGCCATACACACTGGTTTTTGAGACCAAGTCTCTCACTAGCTTGGATCTCATCAAGTATGCTCGGCTAACTGGCCAGCGAATTGTCCTGCCTCTGCCTCCCCAGCACTGGCATTACATGTGCTTCCCCTCTTGCAGCGTTTTATTTTATTTTATTGAGCTCTACATTTTTCTCTGTTCCCCTCCCTAACTCTACTCTCCCCTTTAACCCTCTCCCGTGCTCCCAATTTACTCAGGAGATCTTGTCTTTTTCTACTTCCTATGTAGATTAGATCCATGCATGTCTCTCTTAGAGTCCTCACTGTTGTCTAGGTTCTTTGGGATTGTGATTTGTAGGCTGGTTTTCTTTGCTTTATGTTTAAAAACCACTTATGAGTGAGTACATATGACAGTTGTCTTTCTGGGTCTGGGTTGCCTCACTGAATATGATGTTTTCTAGCTCCATCCATTTGCCTGCAAATTTCAAGATGTCATTATCTTTTCTACTGTGTAGTACTCCATTGTGTAAATGTACCACATTTTCCTTATCCATTCTTTGGTCGAGGGGCATTTGGGTTGTTTCCAGGTTCTGGCTATGACAAAAATGCTGCTATGAACATAGCTGAGCACATGTCCTTATGGCACGATTGAGCATCCTTTGGGTATACACCCGAAAGTGGTACTACTGGGTCTTGAGAAAGATTGTTTTCTAATTTTCCTGAGAAATCTCTTGTAGCTTTTTGACTTGGCTCCCAGGACCAGGAGTGGGTTTCTCGTGCATGCACTGAAAACACATTACTGACTGAGCTGTCATTCTCCAGCCCAGCACACTCTCCATTCATCAGCCCAAGCTCCTGACTATGATGGAAACCCCTGTTCCTCTAGGCTTGGGCACTACAAGTTCAAGCAGCACATCTCCTCTCATGCAGTCCCTGGAGTCCTGTGGAAAGTTCTCATCACAAGGATGGAAGAGGAACCTCACAGCCACACCCAAAATATCTAAATTTGGCCTTTGGGGCCAACACTGGCCTAGCTGTACATCTCCCAATAAACACATACCCAAACAACCTTTGAAGATTAGCAACTAAAAGGCTTATTTGTTCAGCCCAAGCCTGCCCATAGTCTTCAGGCTAACATTCCAAACTCCATCAACTAAGCCTCAGGTAATATCACCTTGCATTGCTTTATAATCTCAACCATTACTTTCTGAATACATTCCAGTGCATCCATCAAGCTCAGGAGCTGATCCCTGCTGAACACGCCCATTCTCCGCATAATTGGACTGATCCAATACAGAATAAGACGAAAACCTCCCTCGTCCCATTAATGTAGCCTCCGGTAATGTTATCTTTCTAGGACACAGTCCCATTAAGATTACTGTTAAGTATTTAAATATATATTGTGGCAAAGCAAAAGCCTTCTGATGATATGGATTTAGAACCATGCCAGACTTTATTTGTTTAAAATATGCTTCTAAAATATATTTAACATCTTGTTTTGGTTAAAACTTTGTGTGTAGGGGTATGTGCACAGGAACGTACGAAGATGGACTCCGGACAGGCGAACAGAGAAGGGTATCTGATGCCCCATCTATCACCATCTGCCTTGTGCTCTGGGACTCACCATGGTTACCTGACCGGTAAGTCTAAGGACCAGTCTGTCTTCATGTCCCCAGCGTTAGGATCACAAAGGTGTGTTGCCGCGCTCAGCTTTTGCCGGTGAGCTCTGGAGATCAATGACAGGTAGAGGGGGAGAACTGCCCATGTAGCACATGTTCCTTCAGTCTGCCCAGGCTCTAAAGTACTCCAGAGAGGCAGGGCCTGGCACTAGCCCGGAGCTCTCCCCATACTGCACACTTAATCACGTCAGTGCAGACAAACATTGATCCATTAACAGAGAGCAGATGCACTAAATTCACATATTTTAAAGAGATTTTCACTGCAACCATGTTGAAGCATGAGTATATGAATGTGTATGGGCAAACATGTAAGCATGCATGTGTGTGTGTGTGTGTGTGTGTGTGTGTGTGTGTGTATGAGTGTAGACATGCTTGTGTGCATGTATGTACATGCATGTGTTGGCACACTTATGTGTGAAGGCCAGAGGAGGACTCTGACTGCTGCTTCTCTTTGCATGCTGTTCACTTTGGATTGTCTGGTTTCTCACCTGGGGCTCACCAATTAGGCTCACCAGCTAGCTAAGGAGCCCAAAGGATCCGCTGTCTCCACCGCCACAGTGCAGGGGTTCCAGGTGGACATGTACTCTGCCATGCCTGGCTATTTATAGGTTCTGAGGCTCAAACTCAGGTCCGTGTGATTGTCATACAAGCACTTCCCTGACTGAACAATCTCCCCAGCCCCAAAGAAAAAGTTTTAACTGATCTCTGCACTCACTGGGGACAAGGCAAGGTGTCCTTTTCCTTCCTCCCTGGTCTTTTGTGTGGTCCTCGTCTTGATTTTTAACTGAAATGAATGTTGTCTCCCTGGGTCGATGTGTCGCTGAAGCTCTGCTCCAGGCAGACGGTCCGGCAGCACCGAGGGCAACCTGCAGAGCAGGAAAGCTTGCAATCAGCCCAGTGCAATCAGGGCTACTTACAAAGCCCTCCTCACTCTCGCCTGACGGTCACAGAACTGAACCACCTTTATATTAGCGGTGCTCCGTAAATACAAAGCCAGTTCACCGAAGACCATATCTCACCACACTATTGGCTGCCGTTCACATTGCAGGGAACTGAAGGCCAGCATTCCAGTGAGCTGGGTCAGGATGTAATCATGTGCAGACATCTGAGGGGCAAAGAGTGGCCTCTCCAGCAATCAGCTTCATCATTGCAAATCAAGTATTTTCTGCAGAGAGGTGAGGTGCCAGTCTTCTAGTTGAACATTTTCCTAGAATGCCACACCACATATGGCCATGTACCAATGACTCTAAGGTGCCAAAATTTTCTTGTGTGTGTGTGTGTGTGTGTGTGTGTTGTATGTTGTGTGTGCACGTGCTCATGTACATGTGAATGCAGTGCCCAAGGACACCACAAGATGGTATCAGATCCCACAGAGCTGGAGTTACAGACTGCTGTGAACCTCTTGGCCTGGATGCTGAGAACTGAACTGAGGATCTCTGGAAGAACAGTAAGCACTCCTAACTACTGAGCCATCTCACCAGACCTCCTTCCTCACTTCATCTGTTACAGCATATCAACTTTACTGAGAATGCATCATTTCAATGGGGTTTTAGCTAAATCTTTCCTTCTATAGCCAGAGAGAGAAAGAGAAAAAATGAACACACAGAATCTATCAACCAAATAACTCACATTTCAGTACACCCACAGCTAAGACACTCAACCTGGAAAGTTCCAGATGCTTCCTGACTGCTGCCCTAGACCACTTACATGGTTCACCAACCAATATGTGACTCAGAGCATCACTGAGAACAAGGCTCTTCTACTCAAGGGATGATGGAAATGCTCAACATTTGCTTTCCGTTGTGATTTGAATGTGAAATAACCCCTACCCCACAGGCTCATGTATCTGAACACTGTCTTTAGGTGGCAATGTTGTTTTGCAGGGTCCCAGATCTTTAGGTGGTGGAACTTTGCTGAAGGAAGACAGAGGGTCACTTAGAATGGGCCTTAAGGTTTATAGCCTAGTCACATTTCACATCTGCTCTCTGATGCAATGTGACCTGCTGGCCCCTGCTTCCATGCTCATTCCATCCCTATGGTGACAAACTCACGCAGTGACGGATACACCATATGACATAGACCATGACAAACTGTGTCCCTTTATAAGTGTGAGTCAAAACAAACCCTTCTTTCCTCTTGCTGCCTTCACCAGGTCCCCTTCTATGTGTGTGTGCCTTCATGTGCATAGTCATGTATGCACACCTGTATGTATATGAATGTGCATGCATGTATGCAGGGCAGAGATCAACCTCAGTTGTCACTTGTTAGATACAGAGAATTTCGGATTTGAGTCGACATGAGAACCACCTGGAAGGTTTATCACAGCACAGAGATATTCAAAAATATCTCTGACTTCCAAATGAGTATTTGGTATAAACTATACCCCCGATACATCCAGGGTCCTGATCAGCATCACATGCACTATCCGAATGAGGACTCCATGGGGTGGAGACATGTTGGTAAAGAGCTTGCTGATCAAGCATGAGGAAGCCCTGAGTGTGATTCCCCAGAACCCGTGTATAAAGTCCATATGTGGTGCTACATGAACTTGGGATCCCAGTACTGAGGAAATGTCACTGCTGATGTGGTGTCAGCTCTACGGGATGAAAATGGTCCTCTCTGAGATGTTTCTCATACTCTCAATGTTCCCTTTGCAGAACATCATGGAATGAGGACATGTCTAATTCCTTCACTGAGTAACTTTAAGTATCAGTGTGGTTGAAAGGAAATGGATGTTATTCAAGAGCTAGACTACACTTTAGAGTTCCTCAAAAAGAAAAAAAATACAAAAGAAAAAGAAAAGCTCCTGATGGACTATCCAGTCCCAAATCTCAGACCTAAACAGAGACATACAAGTAATACCAACTGAACTAGGCTCTCTCTTTCTCCCTCCCTCTCCCTCTCCCTCTCCCTCTCTCTCTCTCTCTCGCTCGCTCTCTCTCTCTCTCTCTCTCTCTCTCTCTCTGTCTCTCTCTTTCTCTGGTATAGGAGGTCCTTCTGTATTTGTGTTGCTTTCATTGGTTGAATAAAGAAACTGTCTTGGCCTTTTGATAGGGCAGAGTTGAGGTAGGCGGGGAGGACAGAACTGAATTCTGGGAGGAAGAAGGCAGTGTGGCAGATGCCATGGTTTTTCAGCCCAAGACGGATGCTGGTTAGACTCATGCTGGTAAGTCACAGTCAAATGGCGATACATATTAATGGAGATGGGTTAAACTTATATGTGAGAGATAGCCAATAAAGGGCTGGAGATAATGGGCCAGGCAGTATTTGAATGAATACAATTTCTGTGTGATTATTTTGGGGGTTAAGCTAGCCAGGCAGTGGGACACGGCCTGCTCCTCCTACTATCTCTCTCTCTCTCTCTTCCTCTCTCTCCCTCCATCCCTCTCTCTCTCTCTCCCTCCCTCCCCCCTCTCCCCCACCCCCCCCCCCCTCTCTCTCTCTCTCTCTCTCCTTTCTGTGTAACAATAATCAAAGAAGTTATGAATTTCCCAGGGAGTGGAGGGCACATGAGGAGCTGAAGGAGGAAGAGTGTGAAGGAAATTATGTAAACACAGTATTCATTGAAGATGTCCCAAGTACTCCAGTCTCAATTCTCATAATCAATATTGGTTCTTCTTCCTCTGCCTCACCAACTCTCTTATCAAAATCATTTACTTCATAAAGGAACCAAGACACAACCATTTTCTATACATCACTGTCAAGCTGTGCGCGTCACCCAGCCAATGAAAAGAATAGGTATGTTTGTTTTTAATACTTTGCCTTGTGCTAAAGAAGCTAGGCCTCTAGGATAAGAAGCTAAGAAATTAAGCTTATAATGTTCACTCCTCTAAATGAAGAAATAAGAATGTATCTTTTAGGAGCAGGGGATGGACACTGGATTGTGTAATTTACATAGAATTAGGCATTATGAGGTGATATCAAATTCAAAAACATCTAACTTTCAAACAAGTATTTGGTATGTATTATATACATACACTCAGGGTTTGGTTCAACATCTCACGAATTATCTGAATTAAGACACCATGGCGCTGGAGGGATGACTGAGTGAGCAAAGTCCTTGCTGAGCAAGCATGGGGACCTACGTTTGTGTCCCCAGAACCCAGGTGAAAACCCCAGTGGTGCCAGTTAACACTTGGAATTCCAGTGAAGAAACAGTGACCAGAGGATCCTGGTGGCTCACTGGCCAGTCATACTCTGTGATCTTCAGGTTCAGTGAAAGACCCTGCTCTGCCTCAGAATATAAATTGCCTAGTTATGGAGGAAGACATCTACTATCAGATACACACACACACACACACACACACACACACAGCACAGGGGGTGAGGCTGGGAAAAGCCAAGCAGAGGACTGCAGAATACTGCAGGATACTGGAGAGCCTCCCCTAGTGTTCCTAGCTCTTGATATGTACATCTCAGCTTATCAGTGTTTACACTGAGCCATGTAATGTCTACTGAACGCTCAACCTACACACCATGCAAATGCTGTCACAGTTTATATACATAAACTCCTCTCTGCTCACAGGGTGTTGCTCAGCCCTTCACATTCCAGCTTCTAGTTTCTGTAGAAGCTGAAGTGCTGTTAACATGGCCAAGGTCTTTAAAATAATCAGACCTATCATATCACTGAGACCCAACTAGATGTAAACATCTGTGCACTCTAGACATGTGTAACAGTTCAAGGGTGCCTGGGTAAACAGCTGTGGATCTATACACAGAATTTCTCCAACTTCTTCTTTAAAGGTCCCCAGAGAGTTGAGGATCAAAACTTGGGCTTTTATGTGTGTGCAGCAAACCCTTCACCCAGAAGGCCATTCCCTTAGCCCTCCAGAATATTCTTTGTGAAATGGCCAAAGAGAAAGCTTCACAATTTTGGCATGATCATGGCATCTCAAGTGTTGATGGTGATCTACTGAAGAACCTCAGATGACCCCTGCCAGTACAGACATGGTTCCTTCCTCAATTCCAGAGTGGTTTATCAATATGTCATTATAATATTAAATTATGTCTTTATCTTCTTCCACTTATTAGAGATGATTTTAGTCATGGGCAGATTTAAAATTTTTTAACTTTAAAGGTTTCATCTGTGTACACATTGTACATTGAGTATATACCATCTCCCTATTCTCTCCCCCACCATTATTCCCTCTGTCATTCTAGACACTTCTACTTCCATGGCCTCAATATATATAAGATCCCATGTACCTACATAACATCTAGGAACCACAAATGGCTTAATTCATTTAACATGGTTATTCCAGGTTACATCCATTTTTCTAGAAAAAGACATGACTTCTATCTTAGTCAATGTTCTCTTGCTGTAAAGAGATACCATGACCAATAGAATTCTTATAAGAGACAACATTTAATTGGGGCTGGCTTACAATTTCAGAGGTTTAGTTCATTTTCAGCATAGTGGGAAGCATGGTGGCTTACCTATTTCATGAGCAATGACATCATCACTCTGTGATTCCAAGTTAAGATTCATCGCACACAAAAATGAAGGCCCTAACCTGTCACAGATTCTGGGAGTTCCCTTATAGTTTACAGACTGTCTAACAGTGGTTCTCACCCTGTGGGTCACAACCCCTTTGCCGAATTCTATCCCCCCAAAAATATCTATGTTGCAATTTATAGTGGAAGTAAAATTATAGTTATGAAGTATCAATCAAAACAATTTTGTGGTTGAGGGTCACCACAATACAAGAAACTGTATTAAAGAGTCATAGCATTAGGAAGGTTGAGAACCACTGCTCTATAAGGAAAACCTCTGTGCTGTAGAGATAGCACAAGGGAAGAGGCCATGTCCCAGAATCCTTCCAGGAAATGGAAGAAATGGAGCAAAAGCGACGGGCGTTACCACAGCGGGGCTTCTGGGAGAACTCCTGGAGATGTTTCTATGCCTGCCCCTCTTCTTTATTCTTCTTCCTGTCTAGACATCCTGCCTGAAATAGCAGTGAAAGTGGCTTACAATGTGGAAACCAAAAAAGAATGTTAGGAGTGCTGGGGCAATGACTCAGTAGGTAAAGTGCTGGCCACGCAAGCCTGAGGACCAGAGTTCAATCCCCAGATCCCACATAAAAGGAATCCATGTGCGAGGGTATGTGCTGAGGAAGCAGAGAAAGGTGGAGTCCTGGGGCTCCCTGGCCAGCCAGCCTAGCCTATTTGGCAAGGTCTAGGCTAGTGAGAGACACTGCCTCAAAAAAAGGTGTACAGAACCTGAGGTATGACACCTAAGGTTGTCCTCTGGCTTACATACACATGTGCAGACATGTGTACACATGGTAGGCATATGTTCACAAATGTGTATACCTATACAAGGTGGCACGTACACACACACATACACACACATGCACACACACTCAGAAGAATGATAAGAAGACAGATATAAAAACTGTAGCTACTAGTGACACCCAAGGCCACAAATACTGTCATCCTCTGAAACTTCTGTTATACAGGAGAAGATCAAATCCTTCTACATACATAAACCACAGTATCTTAGGCCTGTTGCTTCAAGGGGTGTACAACCCATAACTGATATAATAGCTTCATTAGCCTGAGAATTAGAAGGTGAAGCTGATCGTAAATAGGAAACGCATCAGCTTCAAACTGTTTCCTCCTTTTCTGAGCACAGACTCGATAAAGCAAACACAGTTTCTCAGCTGTATCAGTTTATTTTATTTTTTCAAACACTGGCCAAACTGGAAAGGCAATTTAGTAGTCGTTGCAGAAGTTGCACGCACATATTCAACCACATTGCTCTCCATGGCCAAACAGAAGTGAACAGGACAGTAGATACATTGCTAGAGGGCCAAGATATTTATATTCCAGTTCCTGTTAGGACTCGGCGGTGTCTTTTCTGACTCCCCAGCAAGGAGCTTCCCCACAGGCGGCACAGTAGGGAAGCATTCTAATGCAAGAGAGGACACTTCCTCCGGACTGAGAAGCCTTCTATTTCATACACAAGAGGGGTTTGACGCCCCTTGGGAATTATGTGATGAGAATACAGCTTCCATCAGACACAACAGTTCCCATGGGGCCTGCTGGTGCCGGGGACGACTGGATTAAATAGTTTCTGATAGCCTTATCAGGGCTCCAGTCTCCATGATCTTTATTAACCTCCACTAATCATGCAATCATCTATCCATTCTGTGAGTGAATGCACAGCACTTTAAGATAAGAGCTTCCAGGGTCTGGAAAGCCGAAGGTAAAAATGACCTTCGAGAGTCCCCTTCTGAGGGACATGAAAGGCTTCCCTGAAAATCCCTATCCTGATCCCACACCACCACCCCCTTCAGAAAAAAAAAAAACTAACAGCCTACAAAAGGAAGCCACCAAAGAGAACTCGTAAAATTGTGATAAGGATGCTGAAGTGTAGCTCTCCACAGCTGATGGTCTCTGGTGGGGGGGGGGGGTGCAGGTGGAGAAGGACTCAATTTTCTTCAGGGGGCACACCACTGGAGCTTAACCATGCTCCAGTAAGTATATGGCCAACACAAATTGGATTTTTTTTTTTCTAAATTTTGTTGTTGGGGCGGTTACAAAGGCAGGGAGGGCAGACATGGATTGGGAAGGTCATGTGATCAGAGAAGATGAGGTGTAATTCCCAAAGTATCAATGAAAATACTATTTTGAAAAAAGAAAAAGACTCTCTTTCTTCTCTTGGTGAGCCACTAAATCGCACCACTGAGCGTAATTTCCATCCGGTGTTTCCGGAAAGATACTCACCGACACAGCTGTGCTGCCTCCAAGGAAGGACAGCAATGTAGCCTCCCTCCACACTAGTTAGCATGGAATGCTCCAGAAAGATTCTGGAGCTAGGGCTGGGGAGATGATTCAGCTGCTTAAATACTTGCTGCTCATGCACAAGGCTCTAAGTGTGGATTCCCAGCACTTACACTTATTTATCTACTGTTGTGTGTGCATTTGACCTATGTGTATACGGTGTACGGCCATGTGTTTGGGTGCGTGCTGGGCCTGTGCACTCAAGAGGCCAGGGAAAGATCTCTATCACTTTCCCCCTTCCCCCCTCAAGACAGAACAGTGCAGGGGATACAAGTTGGAGCAGCCAGTCCTGGCTTTTTGTGTGGCCGCTGGGACAGGAACTGAGTTCCTCAGGCCTGCATAGCTGGTGCTCTAACTCACTGAGCCACCTCTCACCGCCGCCTGGATTTTAAAAGCCATCTCCTAAGCATCAAGTACAAGCTAAGAATGTGAGGTACGCGATATATTGAGCATCCAGATGTTTCAGATGTACAAAGCCAGTTGAAAACTTGGAGAAGACCACAAGATCACGGCCACCGAACAGAAATAGTTGGAGACCGGAGTAGGAGATGGGGTCCGCCTCTTCCCTTGTCACACACTTGCCTTCTAAATCTACACTGTGACAGAGGAATTTGATTTAAGAAAAACAGTTACCCCAGGGGAAAAATAAACTCCTAAGAAGGGAAATGCAGGACTTTCATTATTAAGATTGATGCGCCAAAGTAAATGGATCCAGAAAGGGGGTCTCTGAGTTTCAAGAAGACACGCTTAAACCTTGTTAAACGCTGAGATCTTTGATGTTGTCAAGGTGACATCTGGAAATAAGATCAGAGAAGTTCCTCTCCACACAGACAGACGTCACGGCAAACATAAATCTTTAAAATAGGAGGTAGGGAGATGGCTCAGTTGGTAAAGTGCTTGTCATGCCAGTGCAAGGGTGTGAATTCCACCCACAGAACCCACATAAGACAATCTGGGAAGGATGGCGTGTATTTGTAATCCCAACGCTGGGCAGGCAGACACTGAAGGAGCCTGGGGCACACTAGCCAGCCAGCCTGTGCGCACTTAGCCAGTTTCAGGCCAGTAAGAGACCCCGTGTCAAAAACATGGTGGGTGGTTCCTAAAAAACAATACCTGAAGTTGACCTCTGGCCCCCACAGGCATATGCACTTGCACATATAGATACATACGTGTGCAGACACACATACACACACAAACACGCCTTACACATGCACTAGTCATGGCTGATGTAAACCTTCTATAGGAGACCCGGGGACCACTGCCTTGTGGACTCTGAGGACACAGACACTCCATCATTGAAGTGGCTCTCCCCCAGCTTCACTGTGCTCTCTTGTGTGCCCTTCTCTGTGAGCTTTAGGGAAGAGGAGCTCATTCAAATTCAATCACAGTTACAGTACTTGAATACAGCCCAGGAAAGATTCTCTTGGAATCTTCCCTCACAAAACTGGCATCCAGGATATTCTAGATGTTCCTAAACCTGAGAGTCTAAGCAGAGGCTTAGACCAACACTTAGGTCTTTTGTGAGCTATAATTTTTCAATGGTTTCCCTGGACCTCTCAGAGGAATGAGAAAGGGCCATCCAGTCCTCCCTTTCAATAACAGTTTAAATTTTAGAATCATCCCCCTTTCAAACATATTTTATTAGAATTAAGTATACAAAATACTGAATTTTATTATAGCTTCCAAACTTCAATGTATGTATCACTCTACCAAACTGAAACTTCTATTGTGATCTGTAAGTAAAATTAAGTCTTTGAATAAGAAGATACCTGTCAGGGCTAGGAAGTGGCTCTGTCAGTACAGGGCTGACTGAATACACGAAGCTCTGAGCTCGGATTCTCCAGCACCCATGGAAAGAACCAGGAGCAGGGGTACACGTCGGTAACCCCAGAGCTGGGTGTACAGAGGCCGAAGGATTGCTGGGGCTTGCTTGCCAGTTGGTCTTTCCAATCAGTGAGTTTCAGGTTCACTGAGAGACACTGTCTCAAAAGCATATGATGGACAGTGACTAAAGAAGGCACCTAATATCAACCTCTGGCCTTCACATGCCCATACACAGGCAAGCACACCTATACTCACAGACCTACACATGCATGCAACTCACACATGCATGTACACACAAACTTATCGGTAAGAACCGAAAGAATCCACAATGATTTTATTTTAGTTACTAAAATGAAATGGTTCAATTGCAACCCAGCTTTCCCCACTAGTCACTAGCTCCACATTGCTTAGCATGACAGAAGGCCCCCCAAACTAAGAGAGCCTGGGCTCTGAGTCGGTCCTCTGGTGGTTACAGTAACCACGCCACCAGCGATGACAGTGGGCTGTCTACAGGAATGCCCAGCTGCCCACTGCTTCAGGAATGAGTAAGGGAATAGGACCACGATGAGTGAATGCCATCTTCTCTAAAGCGTGGCACTGTGGTGAGAGGCCTGTGCATTCAGGTCCCACACAAGATGAACGTGGCAAACGTGGAAACATGGAGTTCAGTATTTTAGGGGTTGTTGTTGTTGTTGTTATCTCTAAAAACATTCACGATGGGCTGGACCATCGAGATGGTTTAGTAGAGAAAGTGTTTGCCAAGCAAGCAGAAGGACTAGGCTCTCCAGAATCCATGTGGAAGCCAGCAGAAATGGCAGCTGCCTGGAAGGAGCCAGGGGTCTCTCAGCGAATGCTAACAAGACAAGTTAGAACTGATGAGCCCTGGTTGCAGGGAGGCACCGAGCCTCAGTCAGAGAGTAATTGAGGAAGAGATCCCAAGTCAACCTCAGGCCTTTAGAGACACACACGCATGTATACACATTAACATATGCTTGCACACATGCACAAACATACACACATATGCACACACAGCATATACCACACTCAAGAAAAAAGTCATTTTTAAGCATGAGGAATAAAGACTTACTGGTCAGTAAGCAGATCGGAAAGAGAGCTATTCAGAACCAATGCGCAGTCTCGTGATCTTGGCCTGTACTCTGTCTGAGTAAGAACCCAGTAACTATTTTCTTTCCTTCCAAAATTAACAAGGAAATTAGCCCACATGTATTTAACCACCCAATATGGTATCATTCTTAGCTACACTCTTTGCCATTCGACAGAGCCCTAAATCATTCACTTAGTGAGTAGATCACAGGGAAGCCTGAAATACACTCATTAATGAATCACTGTATCGCCTGAGGTCTGCTGAGAGCTACCTGATTTCAAAATTAATGATGGAATAAATCTTAAAAGGGAGACCACATAATTTAATTCTATGCATATTGCCAATTTGAGCAATATATTCTAATGCTGGTTTTGCCATAAATATCTTATTACTACTAAGTACCTGGGGGCTAAAACGTATCCTACCAATATACTTCACATTACAAACTTAAATGGAATTAAATTTTAATTTGCACTTTTTAGGATAGAATAATTGTAGCTCATTTACAAGAATGACACTTAACAAAGCACAGAGATGTCTGTAACACAAGCCAGGAACAAAAGTCATTTAACTTTAACTGGAACTGTCATGCACAAGCTACAAACTATTCGTACATAAAATACTTTTCTTTAAGCAACTGAAACTGTGCCAAAGAGAAGCTGGTAACAGTCGAGATCTGTAATCTTGAGCAAACATGAATTTTTTTGTTGTTGGAGAGAAAAATACTCTCTTGCAGATATGTTTATTCCCAGAAAAATCTTTCACAAAAAATCTTAAAAGTGAAGGTCACAATGAAATATTTTTAAATAAATGAAAACATAGAATGTAGAGTATTTATACTACAGCAAGATATAGTTTGTAATTTTTAGTGGAAAAACAAAGCCATTTCTTCAGATGTAATAAAAACAGGCTGTATTAAATGTTTTTAATTTTTTAATTGCATATTTTACTTTCTGTGCTTGTGTGTGCGTGTCTGTGTGTGCACATGTACACGTACGTACATCTGTACACTCCATACATCTGTACATGTGTTCAGTTGTACATATACATGTGAGTAGGTCATGCGGCAGCCAAAGGCTGGCATGGATCTTTATTATTCTCCTCATCTTCTGAGACAGAGCTTCTCCTCCAACCTGAAGTCCTGATGAGCGAGAGTGTTGACCAATGAGCTCTGGACCTCCCTGTCACTTCCTCCTGGGTTACAAATGTGGACAACCAACAGTACGTGTTATGTGGGTAATGGGGATACAAACTCAGGCCCACATGCTTGTTCTACCTTCTCTAAAGCAGATTACAGAGAGCTGGCCATCTCATCCACAACACAGAGCAGTATGATTCTAACCTGTGTTCCGGGCATCTTGACAGCATCTGACTCTGCCCTCTATTTCCTTCCTCATCTCTGAGTCACATTTCCCTTTGCTTTCTGTGGTTGTGTTATTGCTGTTGCGGTTGTGAATAAATATTCTTGTTCTGGAAGAATATATGGCTGACCTCCCACAAAAAAAAAATAATAATTTTGCAATCAATCTTGAGCCCTGCACTGGAGTTGATTTTTTTTTTTAAGAAACATTTGGGTTTTGCCCTCCACCCTTCCAAATTTTTAATTAAATTATTTTCTCAAATTGACCCCCAGAGGCATATATTCTGGCTGGGTTCTTAGTGTGTCTAACATCAGCTATTTTCATTCTGAAATAGCAGCCCTTAGGAACTTCACGTTGAGTGGCGTCTGGATTTGATCTCAGTCCCGTCACATGCTGGAGGAGTCAGAGTGGAAACATAGCAGACTGGCAGAAGACTTCACGTGTCTTGGTGCCCATCTGTCTCTTTCATTGTTCCTATGTAATCTCCACCCTTTTGGAGGCTCCTTGATTTCAGCATCATTTCAGAGGACAACCATGAAAATTGTTTCAGAGATATCATCAAAACCATGAGTATTATAATCACCAATAAGTATTTCTCCCCCACATTTTGGGTGTTTTATGACTGTTGGTTCAAAGTCCCCTCCCTGCAGCACTCCTTAGAATCGACAAGATTTGCCCACGCATGCTCGCTCATGCCATGCTCCCCTCTCGAACTTCTATGCTACTTCCTGTTCTCTGCTCTCCTGTGTTCCTCACGTCTCTCTCTGTGCTCCATCTCCACTACCTCCTCCCACTTCTCTAGTCCTGGCCATTCATGTCCAGTCTGATTTTTTCTCAGTTCTAGACTCTTTCTGGTACCTCTCTCTTACACACAATAAAATTCTCTCCCACAATGGAGCACTGGTCACGATGGCAGTTTCTTTACTTCACCCTCTCACAAATATATGTGGTCTCATGTAGTCCTGGCTAGCACTGAACTAGCTAGGTAACCAAGGATGGTGTTGAACCTCTAATTCTCCTGTCTCCTCCTACCGAGTGCTAAGTCTATAGGTTTAGCCACCATATCCAGCTTGTATGAGGCTGGGGATTGAACGGGGGAGCTTTGTTTCATACAAGACTAGCATTCCACCAAGGATCCCCAGCCCCAGTCCTCAGAACTCTCTTCCTTCACCCTCAGAGGGGATCAATGGCTAACTTAACCTTGCTGATCTATGACGAGACATGAATAGAGGTTTTGGAACACCATTACCAGTTGGAAAGAGGAGGGAGAAGAAACCTATGCGGTGATTCCCAACCCTTTGCTGCTATCCTCCAAAGAGCCTTTCCTGCTGCAGGTTCCACTTCTGAGCAGTCCACTGCCAATGCTGACGTCACCAAATATCTGTCTTGGCCCTCCGTCTGCATTTTATGTGATCTCCAGGAACGATAACTCGCTAGCATCAACAGTGAGCCACAGTCCTGCGGCTTTTATTGCTCCCCTGCTTGGCTTAATGTTCCTGACTTGGTACCATATATTATTAATCGTCACTGGGTACAATAAAAGAAAATGAAGTGTTTATTTTGTTTAGGTTTCCACCACTTCACCTTCAGCCCTTTTCCATTTCATTTGCACATAAATGAGCAATTGCTCCATTTTTTAGATGCAAATCGGGTTTTAACTTTGCTAATCATATAGTTTCCTTTCTGGGAGTTTTCCAGGCTGGTTCCATTGTTACTCTAAAGGAATGTAGATTACAGCAAATGAAGGGATAGCCATGCGCCATGCACTTCATGCTCATTCTTTTGAGATTCACTAATTGTTTTTAGCGGAGAAATTAACTTTGGAAATCCAGTGGCCCTCCAAAGTTTCTTTGCAATTCCAGGTGTGCCTTGGCCCAATTTCAAGCTGAAGTCCAAGGTCTTGTTCCAGATAATTTTCTAATAAGTAGTTGGGAACAACTGCCAAGGAATGTGTCACCAAAGGCATGAAAGAACCATATCAAATAAAGTGCACGGGACCACGTATAGGCAGGATAGTGCCTCGGTTTGAAGCACGCAGCAATCCAAGGTCCACACCATGGGTTTATTCTGGGATTTCTACCCTCTCTGCCACTGCCATGCTGATATCCTTTAAATGAAGTGTTCTCTCTGTCTTGAAAAGACCAATTAATATTTCACATGGCAAGAACTCCTTTATTCCTGAGTGGGATATTTCTAACCTGATTTATAGGTTGGTGTTTAAATGTGTAAAAGCTTTTGTAAGGCAGGTTTTCAATCGATTAAGGAATCTAGTTTCCCCCGAGTCTTTCTTTTTGCATCAGATATTACCTCTGAAAGCCTACTTCCTAAGATTTATAATCCAATCTCTGCTCATGTTACCCACAGATCGCAGTGTGAGCCCCACTGGACCAAGTTTGGGGATTTCAGACTTGTATTAACATGTGGGGTGACTTCGAATAGCACCTGTGGGCTTGTATTTCCCAGCTTCCCATCACGGGGCTCTGGATCACAGGAGACTCAGCCTGTCCACCTGGTCATATATATGAGAGCACTGGGGCTTCAGAAGTCTCCCAGCTTCCACCAACAGATCCCTGTGAATAGAGAACCAGGCAAGGTTCTATAAAAATCCCCATGATATGAACTAAAGGCAAAACCAAAGTAGACGGCCCATCAAGATGTGGATTGCCTTTCCACAATGCCTGATCATCTGAAATATTCCTCCACACCCTGCTTCATCTGTACTGATGGGGGGCCACAGGAAGGGAAAGGAGGCCCTCAGCCAGAGTCTGACTGAAGCCTCTCACCAGTTGAGAAACAAGAATTCCAGCACAATTAATGACATTTGCTCCAGGCCTCTGTCTAATCCCAGCTGGAAACCTACATTTTTGTCTTGTTTTTATTTTATTCTGATTTGTTTTATTTTATTTATCTTTCAGACTCTTCCAGAGGCCTCATTTACAGAAGATGACATGTTCCAAGTACCACCCTAGCGGTGATTGATTTCATCAGAGTAGTAACCTGATAGTAAAGGACTTCCCAGAATCAAACTCAAATCTCAGGAAGAGAAAACAGAAGGAAAATTTATTTCCTAACAACTCTTTGAAATGTAACTTGAAAGTCACCAAAATGGTATGTGTGGCTAATGCTAGGAACTTGAGACTGTCCCTTGAGGCGGCCCTTACCCAAACTGAGGTATGTCTCCCCTTCCCCACCTATCTTTCTCTTAATGCCTGTGCTTAAAGTCTATGTTAAAACTTGCTTTCCAGACACTTCTGATACTTTTCCAACCCATGTTACAGCACGTCTTAAAACGACGCTTGCTGTGACACCCACACCATGCTCTTCCTGCTTTATTCCTTCCTTGAGCTTTCTTTCTCCGTGTACCAAACCCCGGTTCAGCCTAATTTGGGGCCATCCTGAAATTCTCTCCTGTGTCAGAGTCAAGGGTCCTGTTTTTCCTGAACTGAGACCCCTAAAAGCTTAAGCCCAGACTTCCGAGGAAAGCAGTGCCGCACTGTGACCCTGCCCCTGTCATCACCCTTTCTGCCTCTCTGACACTTTGATAAACTTTATATGGAAGCATTTATTTTAATTAAACTAGTCCCATAAATATCCTCAGCACACAGAAGCTCGAAGGTAGAAATTAGGCCTCTTTCTCTCCATGTCTCTGTCTCTCTCTCTGTCTCTGCTTCTCTCTCCCCCTCCCCCTCCTACTCTCTCTGAGAGAGAGACAGAGAGAGAGAGTTGTTCATGTGCCCTCGGGGATGAGCACCTGTAGGAACTAGAAGATGGCATCGGGTGCCCTGCTCTGTTATTTTCCACCTTATTCCTTCTAGACAGGGTGTCTTCCTGGAGCTATGTGAACAAGCAGCAAGCCTAGCCGTCCTCGTACCTTTGCCCACCCAACACTGGGTTACAGGCCTTATGATCCTACCTGGGATTTACCTGGGATCTGATTTACCTCCGCAAGCCCTCTTAGCCACCACGCCATCGCCCCAGCCCCAGCCTTACATTTCCTTTATTCTTATTTTCCAGTGGTGGACATCTGAAATTATCTGTTAAAGGGTGAAAAACACCAGACACCTGGATGAAGGAGAGAATGAAGGCAGACTCTCCCTTGGGTCACAAGCACATCGTTTGATTCCACATATCACAACTTGTTCAGACACTTAAGATAAATGTGTGTGTACAAATACCAGGAACTGAGGTCAGCACCCAGAGCCCATGGAAACGCCTGGATGAGGCAGCGCACGTCTGCAACCTTGGCACTGGGTGAGGAAGGGAGAGGGCTCCCTAAAGCCCTTGGTGAAGTGGCCCAGCACTCAAGCAGACTGATGATTCAGATTAGTGAGAAACTCTGTCTCAAAAATAAAATGGAGAAGGAACGAGGAAAACAGCTGACATTGACCTTTGGCCTCCACATACACAGGCGCACACACACACACACACACACACGAACCTACACACACAGCACACACATACACACACACACATCAACCTGCATACATATAGCACACACATATACATACACTACACACATACACACACTACACACACATACATATACCACACAGAGACACACACATATACACATAAGCACAGAGAGAAAGAGAAAGAGAGAGACTACAAGATCGCTTTCCTGCTATGAGACTTTGGACTTCAGCCCTGCTTTCCCCGACTATCTGGACCAGGTGCATTATCTTGGCCTGTCTTTCAGAGTGGAGACGACAGAGAGACTCAGGCCAGTGAGTAATGGCATCAGTATTTCCTCATAACTCAGGAAGTCTTGCGCATGTGCACCATTAGCCAGTCACAGCATTTGGAAATGAGAAGACTTACATACCACCCCAAACCACTGAATCTACCCTTTTAAATATTAGAAAAATAAAATACTACCATAGAATCACAAAGTGACTCAACAAAAGAAATCCTTTATTAGGACTGACAGAGACAAAGTCAAACCTGAAAATTCCTCTTTACTCCTGAAATGCCTCAGCCTTTCTGACTGGAGATTTAAAAATATTCACAGTTACAAACCCAAAAGTATTTAGGTGAATTTAACCAGACAGTACCCTGACTCCCGAAGGGTCTTTCCTAAGAGCAGAAGGTCTTGCCTATGACATCACACTCCCTGTCTCAGTACAGCTGCTACAGAGCAGCAGGCAAAGCCACCTCCCTTTCACCTTTCACCGTGTATTAAAGCCTGGGGAAAGCAACACACCTTGGAGTAATTGCGATTTTTATCAACTATACACCATAACTTTGTGACCTATATGGCTCTCCATGAGTCCAGGTTCATAAATTCTGATTCTCACCTTGGAGGGACCCATGCCAGGGTAAGAAATGATAAGGGCTCTGCCACCAGGTTCTCCGGGCGTCAGCCTATACCAACTGTAGCTCAGGCATCAAGCCACGCCACATGCATTCACTTGGCATTCACTCTGCCAGAGACATTGATCCCCGGTGCTTCTAACTTGTTCCTCACACATTCTTCCTTTGAGAGCCCTTATCAATCAGCAGAAGAGGACGAGACAAAAGGGAATCAGCAGGTGAAATCATATTTTGAAATGTTTAAACAAAGACATCTATATTTAGCCCGCCTTACCACCTCACCATTCCTGGCTGTGATGCTTCTCAGGAACATGATTCCTACATCATGGGCTAATAACTTTCTTAAGCAAACGCATACACCTTCCCATGCCCCCTTCTGATAATCAGCCTCCACTCTTACTGATTTCTTCTTATGGTTTCACTTCTGTGTTGTTTGCGGATTTTCTACATGCATCTAATAAGAGCATCACTACATTTATCCAAGCACTTTTTAACCCCTTGATACTCTAAATTGAGAAACTGAAGGTTCAGTTAAACCATCTTAGTAATTATATGCTCCTTTCTCCAAAGCTGCTGAGGAACACAGAGCTGATTCTACTTTCTCAGGAGAGTACAACACAGTGCAGAATAGTGTCTCAGTGGACAAGTTTCATTGAGGCCACCTCTTCTTCCTTATGTGTCCAGGGTGGACAGACCGAGTGTCGCCTCACGGAGAGCACCACCCTCCCGAAGAAACCTTGACTGACTTATTTCTGGCTTGCGCACCTGTTCTCGTGGCCCCCGGAGCTTACACGTCTCCCACCTTGTTCCTGGATTGTGTCTGTCACTTGGGAAACGGAGCCTTTGCTGAGCACCCACCTGCTACTCCCTGGCACATGGAACAAGAGAACAACAGTCTCCTTCATGATGACTCCACTTACAGTGGTAAGGAACCTGCATGTTCAGGGAGTTTCCCCACTCATACCAATAGCTGCCTTTGCAATATGGTAGGAATTCTTTCTTCATGTGTTTCAACTGTTTCTTGCATGTTTTCACCACTTGACAATAAATTCCTTCGAGGCAATGAATGACCTCTGCTTCTTCAAAGCATCTCTCCATAGATACAGTGTAACCCTAGGTTCCTGGTCAGTGACCCCAACCTCTAGCACTGGAACCTGGCCCTTCTAGCAACTTCTTCAAATCCTCATTTCTTACCATCACGAGGGATAATCACACCACCTTCCCTGCCGCCACCCTGGTAATGATAAGATGACCTGGAATCTTCCAGGACAGTTTGTAAACTGTTCCTTCTCACTTGAGGTCACAGCAACTACACTGAGGAAGTACTGCTGACTGATAAACTAGCAAAGGTTTCTGATAAGCCTGGTAGGATGGCGGCTTTACCCTTTACCATGGGTGACACATTTTATTGAACATCCCAGGGCTGGGGATGCTCTCTCTGTGGTACACACTTGCTTAGCATGCATGAGGAGTGGATTAAGTCCCCAGCACAGAAAACAAGAAATTAAATAGATGAAAATGATCATTTCTTGGGAGGCTGAGGCTCTAACTCTGTGGCAGAGCACTTGCCTAGACTGTTGTCAGACTTTTTGTCTTTGACAAATACCATCCAGAACAGCTTAAAAGAAAGAGATGTATTTTGGCTCACAGCTTCGGTGGTCTTAGCACAGAGCTGGGCAGTTTCTATGCTGAAGCAAGTGAGGGCATCCTCGTGGGATGGCATGGAGAAGCAAAGCTGCTCAGATCATGGTAACCCAGAAATGAGGAGCAAACAAGGACCTGGGACAAGAGACAACTCTGAATTCCACTCCACTGCTCAGAGCCTCATTTCTTCCAACTAGATGCCAGTTTCTAACATTTCCAGATTTTTTCTCAAAATAGTGGCCCTAACTAGGGACCAAGCCCTTAATACAGGAGCCTTCTAGGGCATATTTAATATTCAAGCTATCATACCCAAAATGCAGGAACCCTGGGATTAGTAACAGCACTCAAAATAATTTCATTTCTTGGATATATGCCAGACCCTTGAATTTAACCCCTAGTACCACAGACCAGACAGACAGACAGACAGATGAAAAATAATGAATATACAAGGAGTTACAAAAAAGGAAGAAGGAAAGAAAGAAAGAAAGAAAGAGAAGGAAGGAGGGAGGGAGGGAGGGAGAGAGGGAGGGAGGGAGAGATGGAGGGAGGGAGAAAGGAACAACTAGACACAAGATTTCATCAAAGCAAGCCAAAGATTGAAAAGGACACATATTAGATAAGAAGCTGCCACCAGATCCAGCTGACAATAGTACTAAGAAGGTTGGGTCAAATATGTGAGAAGAAATTGAAATCTATATTTTAGTGTATTTCTTTGTGGGTGGGGTGTGTATTTCATGACACACACGTGAGGTCAGAGAACGACTTGGAGGAGTTGACTATTCCCTCCCATCAATAGTCCCGGCAAGTAAACTGGGCAAATGCTTTTACTTGTTGAGCCATCTTGCCATCCCTGGAATCCATATTTTATCAATATAATATCTAAATTAAGAAAAAATGATGTCTAATTCTTTTGAGGATAAAGTATAGTCAAATACATAATTAATGGTTCAAGAAACCTCTAATGCGTGTTTTTTTTTTAGGATTTTTAAGTGGGACCTATATTATCGAACTATGGAGCTATAACCCTTAAATGTCATCTTTAAAGTTATATTATCTATTGGATCATAGACGAAAAATTCTACACACACACACACACATAGAGGCACACATGATGGGTATGGCTATTGCTTTGGAAGGCAGGAAACTCTAAAACATCTGGCAGTATTACCAAATGTGTCCTGAGGAGTCAACAGTATGGATGAATCTTACAGTCACCTGTAGAAATTTTTGATGCTCCTGCCAATGCCCACCTGCTATGATAAAGTGCCCAAATCCAGTACCATCGTGGTAACTGCCTGGGCTTCTCTGAAATTCGCTGAGACCCCTATTTACCACCTCTCTTAGACCATTAACATTTTTTCTTTATGTTTAAGAGCTACAGGGACAGCACAGCTAGACACAGCACTGCACACCATAGGAGTTCTTGGAGGAGTGACTTCCAGGTGAGACGCTAAAGAGACAATAACCCTTTACCCACTCATCATGTGGCCTCCCAACACCACTCATTATTACCTCCATTCCCACCTCTCTACCACGATTCATTCATCCATCCATCTAGCTGGATGCTGGATGCCTACCACAGTCTTTCTCTTTCTTGTTATTGTTTTTGTTTTTTTCTCTCTCTCTTCCTTCTTTCTTCTCCCATCCACCCCCTTACAACAGAACCTTGTATGGCCTGGGCTAATCTTGGACTCGTTATGTAACCTATGATGATATTTTGATCCTCCCGCCTCCCTCTCTGACTGTTGGGATTACAGCCTTGAACCACTATGCACGCACAGCTTCCTCTCTCATTTTTCTTCATTTCCCCTCTTTCCATCCTCTGTATTTCTATAATTACCTATGTAGGAAGTGGCTCCACAATACATGTGTAGCCCTAAAAGTGACTATTTTTTCTAAATTCCACATCCCAAATTCATCCAGAAAAAAATCAATACAATTCTAGTACAACTGGTCCTGGTTAATTCTCAACCTGTTATCTTTTTCTGTCATGATTTCACCAGATGTGGGAGTCTGGCTCCTTAGTTAATATCTCGGGTAAACAATGCTAAATAATTACTCAGACAAACTTAAGACTTGGCCCTCAACACGCTCTCTGTACAGGAGCACGCGAAGTCTAGTTGACCAGAAGCCAAACAGATCATAAAAAGCAGACGGAGAAACTTGAAGATGCGTCCATGCTTCCCTCTCCCTCACAGTGTTGTACACACTGCGTTTACAAAACAAAACAGGCTAAAAATAATTCAGGGTTTTACAAAAACTTAACAAGGAACAAGGTTTTGAAAACTTTGCTAATACTTCATAGAAGAAATAGGATTTCTCTTTCGTGTGAGGGTGGAGTGAAGTACAGAGGGAGGGGTGAGTGCGTGCGTGCGTGCGTGCGTGCTAGGTGCGTGCGTGCGTGGGTCCCTCTCTAAGCAGGAGGAGACAACCTCAGGTTTCCTTCATCGAGCACCATTCACCATATTTTTGAGATGTCATCTGTCACAGGTCTGGAACATGTCAAACTAGGGTGGCCAATCAGTGAGCTCCAAGGAGCCACATGCCACCTTGCACCAGCTCCCCAGCACTGAGTTAACAAGCACAGGCCAGCTCGCCCACCCGCTTCTGTACACGGGTTCTGAGGAGCAAAGCCATGTCCTCATTCTTGTTAGACAAGCCATCTCCTCACTGTCTTTCTCTCTCAAACTCAAATCCTGAACCAAGTCTAGCAGCAGTCTCAAAGGTCAGAAGATGAGCGGACTGAGTGAGAGGTCGAAAGCACATGCCGCATTGCAGAGGATTTGAGTTTGGGTCGCAGCTCCCACTCAGGCAGCTTACAACAACCAGCAGCTGCAGCTCCAAGAGATGTGACCTCGATGGGCACCTGGATTCACATGTGCATGCCTCCCAACACGTAACTAATAAATAAAATAAATCTTTTTTTTAAAAAAAATAGCACTAGCTCTTTGGAGAGATCCTGAGGCTGTCTAGAACAGTGGCTTCCAGAGGGGGTGACAAGCAAAACTGTCTAGACGGCTGTTAGGGCAAAACTCCGGGATACCACTCCAAACCCACCAAAGCAGAATCTCACCCTATGAGCAGTGGCTTCAGGAGGGGGTGATAAGCAGAACGGACGAGGTGGCTGTTAGTGAAAGAGGACTCCGGGATACCACTCCAAACCTACCAGAGTAGTGACCCAGTTTCTCCAGTGACCTTGCGATCAGCTCAGTTTGAAAACCCAACACCAATGTCTGGATGATGTCTTATAATGCCTCAGCAGTGGTTAAGGTTGACAATGGTTACGATTTTGTTCTATTAATTTCCTCTGGGTTTGTTTTTCAGAAGAACACAGATAGGGAATGACTGTGGCCATTATTTTGTCTGAATCCTCCATTTTCAACAATAATTTACTTTTTCTGTTTTGAGAAAGAAGCCCTGGCTAGCCTATAACTGGATAACGGTGTAGATGAAGCCTAGAGCATCTATATGAGCGTGCCCTTGAACTTAGGATCTCCCTGCTTCTACCTCCTGAAGACTGAATGACAGGCATGTGCCACTGTCTATGTACAGTGCTAGGTATGGAACCCAGGATTTTACGTGTGCTAAGCAAGAACTATACCAGCTGAGCTAAGTCTCCAGCCCTTGAAAAAGTCCTTGTTAACTTTAAGTAGATCTGCTGGGTCTCTGTGGATGCTGTGGTTCTGGATGGCCTTCTACCAGAGCAACACCACCCACAATGCACGCAAGCCTAGAGGAAGATGGGATGTTGTTTCCATTCTGGCCGAATCACCAGAATTGAGTCAGAGAGCTGGAAAGGCCTAACCGATGACCATCTGGTCCAGTCCCTGTCTCCATGTGACTGTGATTTATTTCTAGAATTTCAAAGGCAAGAAAGTGCATTGTGGGGTTTGTACATCTCAGAGGTGAGTGTGTTCCTCCAGAGAGGCGCCGGGTGCTGCTCTCAAAACAACATGCCATAATTCTCAATGAAGGATAAGGATGTTTCTCCTAGGAAGCCTTGTCAACTGGATATGGCCTAGAATCATCTGAAAGGAAAGCTTAGATGGAGGAATTTCCTAACTCAGATAAGCCTGTAGACATGTCTGTGGAGGACTGTCTTGCTTATAAATTGATGTAGGAGTGACACTTTTAGTGTCACATTCCCTGGGCAAATGGACCCTGGACTGTATAAGAAGCTAGCTAAGACCAAGCCTGCAAACTAGCTAGTAAGCAGCACTACCCATACCCCACCCCTGCCATGGCTTTTGCTTCAGGTTCCTGTCCCGACCTCCCACAGTGGTAGACTGACCTGCAAATGTGAGCCAAACAAGTTCTTTCCTTCTAGAAAGTGATTTTGGTCAGAGTGTTTTATCACAGTAACAGGAAAAAAAAAAAAAACCAACTGAAACAAGGTTACAAGGTTGATTTTTTTTTGCTTCTGTTTTATCGTCCCTCTCTGATTTATTCTCCAGAAACAAAAGGCTACACTTAAGACAACATGAAAAGATGAATTCATTCAATAGGAGTATGATGCTACAGCGAACGAAGCTGTCAATGGCAGGGTTTGCTATCAGGTACTCATTGATGTTCTTGGTTGCAGGGGAGTGGGTGAGGGAGAAGCATTTTCTTCAGTGGTTTATCCGCTGTTAAGTTGCCCATGCTCCTGTAACCAATCCTAATGAAACTCATGGGTTCATCAAAAAACAAGAAACAAACCACAGAAATAACAGGAAAGTAGCAGTGGAACTAGCTGGGGGAGAAAGGCCCTCAGCGGAGTTGAGGAAGACAAGGGAGAGCGATAGAGAAGATTCGATCTAAATATATATTATACATGCAAGAAAGGATCAGGGTAAAGCCAACTGCTCTGTGTAATTAATGCATGATGATAAAAAGTTTAAAAGGAACTTATGGAGCTGAGTAGATGGTTCAGCATTAAAGCTCTTGTCATGTAAGCAAGAGGACTGACGTTCAGATCTGCAGACCCCACATACACACCAAGGAGGTGTGATGTCCCCCCTGTAACTCCAGCCTCAGAATGCAGAGACAGAGTATTCCCAGAGCAGACGGGTCAGAGAGATTAGCCATACTGCTGAGCTCTGGGTTCTACTGAGACCCTCTGCCTCAATGGATAAACTGGAGAATGATCACAGATGATTCCCAACATAGAGGAAGCATATGATGAACATATGACAGACGTCATGATGTGATTCCTCTGGAGGCGTTCCTGTGGGGCAAAAATGTTGAGATGTGTGTGAAGTTTCCACTTAGGCTGTGCTCCTTCCTCCCGCGGAAGGCACATCTGGTGCTCCACTCACTCATGCGTGGACAGGCAGATGGCTCCTGCGTCCCATGGAATTCTCCAAATGGAGTGATTCACGCATTGGCATGAAGCTGACCTGTCTCCATAGATCTGTTCACCTCTGAGGCGACATGTTAATGAGGAAATGTGTAGGTTTGCTTGCAAAGGTGGATATAAGAATCTTCCGAGAAAACCAAGAGGGCTTCCACAGTTCGGAGTCTAAGGAAATGACAATATCAGCGCTCTGCCTCAGTTAGAAATGGGTGGCAAGGTCAAAGTCACAAACTTAAGGTGTAGCTAGAAATAGCAGGTTCACGTAGAAAAGAAAACACCTGCAAAGGGGCTGGAGAAATGGCTCAGTCAGGAAAGCACTTGTGAAGCAAGAGGACAGAAATTTACTCCCCAAAATCCATGTTTTATATAGAGTCCAGCATAGCGGACGTGCTTGCAATGCCAGTGCTGGGGAGATGGAGGCAGGCAGATCTTTGAGACTGACTGGCTAAATGCCCAGCTGGCCCAGTCAAATCAGTGACTTCCAGGTAACAGTGAGAGAGCCTGTCGCAAAATACAAGGTGAAAGGTGAAGTTCTGAGAAGAATACCCAAAGTTGACCTCTGAGCTACAAACACACATGCACACACAATGTATGCATGCATGCACAAGTACATGTACGTGCACACACACATTTTATGGCTACAAAACTAGCTAATAACTTATCCAGTCCCCAAACATTAAGTGTCTGCAATTGAATAGTTACAGGGAGATAGTCTGTATCCCGTTTACCAAACTGCTAAATCGCTTGTGGTGGAGGAAGGTATCCTTCAACATACTTCACTAGCAAGCTATGACTTCACGCTGGGTCAGCACCTCTAACTGTCCAGGATGGAGGCCAGTGAGATGAGTCAACAAGTAGAGGCCCGATGAGCTGAGTTTAATCTCTAGAACTGACATAGTGGAAGGAAAAAACTGACTGACCTCCACACAAGTGCTGTGACATGTGTGGGCGCATGCATGCACACTCACACACACACACACACACACACACAAATATGAGAAAGAGACAGACAGACACAGGCATAGACAGAGAAAGCGAGACATAGAGAGACTGGGTTTCTAGGATGACCTTAGATCATTTGTCATATATTACAAACCCAGTAACTATGAGGCAGGTGGGATCAAGTATGATATCATGTGTCTATCACAGGCTAAGGGAGCTGAATGAATCCCTCTCTGTCATGTAGGTAAATGTGTGCCCATACACTCGTGTGCATCCTGCAGGTTTGTTCCTTTACTAAAATGGCTGATAACTTAAGCCCTATAGGGAGGAAGTCCACAAAGAATAGAACGTATAGAAGAAACAAACCACGGTGAGTCTCTATTGTCTGAAAGTCTCCAGGTCTTTTCCAGAAAACACACCACCAATGACATTAAATGCTGAACATGGTGAGTGTCTATTGCATGAAGTCACCAAGCCTTTTCCAGAGAAATACTGGAAAAGTGCACTGGTGGCACTGAACGCTGAAATCCAAAGGTGCATCCCATACCTGTTCTACACATGTGTTTTTAAAGAAAAGAAAATGTTAGGCAAGACATTTCAACCCTTTGTTAAATTGCATTTGAATCTGTTATTATTATTATTATTCTTTCAATCAACAATATCGCTGTCATCATTTTTATTTCTTTGGGAGGAAACCTCAAAGCAATGTTGGGAAGCTAGTACCGCATCAGAGGTGGTGAACATCCATTCCATCACCTGAGATACACCCTTGACGCCCTCCCAGTCGTCTTTGCAACCTAAAAAAAGGGCCCTCAATACACAGTGTGACTCACATTCAGAAGAGGCAGAAGGGTCAGGGTTAGAAACATACACAGAACATGCATGACAGCTCAGTGGGGAAAATGTTTGTCAGGCAAGCAGGACAATCTGAGTTCAATCCCCAGAACCCAGGTAAAATGCCAAGCTTGAGGGCAAACACCTGGAACCCCAACCCTGGGGAAGCTGGGAGAAGAAGCCTGAGGCTCCCTGGCAGCCAGCATAGCCTATCAACAAGTTCCAAGTCATGAAGAGACCATATGGCAAAAACAAGCCAACTAAGGAATGAGAGAAAGATGGACCTCTTTACCTACCTGCACACACACATGCATCAGCATCTAGACAGAGACACAATAATATGACGGATAGAGCTTGATTTTGTCAGATGAACTGTGCCTACTGGATGATCAGAGATGCTGATTCCATGACAGGGTGAGGGGTGAAGTTTTTACAATGTCATTTCCCCTCAGCAGTTATGAAAAGGGCAAGATGCTGATGTAATGTAATAGGCTCGGGCATTATGAGAAGTCCGTTACTGTTTTTGTTCCCATAAAAACAATTAGTCACCCATTCATAAGAATCACTGACGGACACCAGTTCATTCAGTGGGTCACTGTGTTTCCGGCAATTCAGTCTTCCCACCCTTCTTTTTTCACAAGGGCTGTCATTGGCTGGGACCCTCTGGGGGAGCCAAGCCCTTGAAGAAACCATGACTACAACTTCAGTAAATTATGCCTTGGAAAACGCAGCCAGTGTGGAGGAGTAAAGGGCAAGCAGCCCAGCCCTGCATCTTTGAAAGCATGCTTTAAAAATAGTCATGGGGGCCCTTTCCTGTTTGTGGGGCTCAGCCGCAGCTGTTCATACCCTACATTGCTTTCATAACCCTGCCTGGCCACAAAGAAAATAGGCACCACTACTAGTTGTGAAATGGACACTATTCAACACTATGTGCCTTCAGAAATAGCACAGGAAGCGTCCGAGACACAATGAAAGGGAAGGTGGGGGAACCTCAGGAGGACTTGAGAGAGAAGAGGGGGCATTTTTAAACAATGAGAAATATGAAATAATAAAGAAGGGCAGGAAAGAAAGGGTAGGGTTGGGAAGGGGTGTCACTGGGAAATGGGTGGAAAAGGATCAGTCTTAGAGATCAAGAGTTCTCAAGGACCCCACCAGGCTTCAAGGGATGGTTCCAATACAGGGGTCACACTGATAGCACTGGTTACATGACCTGGGTCATAAGACAAAACCAAATATATGGATGTGGGAAAGGGACAGGGTGGGAGCTGCTAGGGAATGGAGGGACACAGGAGGACAGGGCTGGAGAGTAATCAGGTGTTGCATACATGAATGAACCTGTCTTAAAAGTCAAGGTTTTCATCAGCTCTGATGTGTCTTAGCTATATTTTCTTGAGCACCCTTTTGAATCCTGCCAACCTCCATCAGAAGGGCATGGAGCACATAAGCCAGCCAGTCCCTAAAATTCTGTTCTAACAATGTCCTGTTGTTAGAGGATAAGTAGAGAACATAGGCTGCCAGGCAGTGGGGAGTTGGGAGGACCACTGATTTACTGTACAGATATCTTAACCCATGCTCCTGAAGAAATGAATGAAATAGAATTGAGGCTAACCCTGTGGTAGTACACGTCATGGACCACTCTTCACACACTTCAGGAGGACTGTCTTCAAGAATATGGTGCCAGGACTATCTTACCTCTAAGACTACAGTAGAAACTGCCAGGAAGTTATATGGTCCAATTCTCAGAGACCAGAGGCAGGTTGGTAAAGCATTCAGTAACTGAAGTCATACACACTGTACTCTTAAGTCTGCTAAGTCTGTAAGATTCAGTGATTGTTTTAATCTTCCTCTGAACTTAAAGTAGCAATTATTCATTTCTGGAAGCAAAGAGAAAATGGAATTATGGGTATCAAATGTTGTTACCCAAAAATATGACCAAAGTAAGTATTCAATATATATTATCTATTATTATTTTTCAATTTTATCTTTATTAAGTATTTTACCTGTATAACTTGGGGAAATGTGTTTTGTGTTTTTCTCAGATCCTTTAAAATCATGAATTACCTTATTGGTTTTTATGAAAAAAAAAAGACAACCTCCTTCCAACCCTTCTAGTATGAACTGGCCAAGTAGCCACCATCAGTCATTGGCTAGATAGTGAGGATGGTCTTCAGCTCTTGGGACCTTGAACAGCGTAAGTGCATGGTAGAGTGTGAGCACGGTACCAGCCACTGAGAAAAGTTGTCCTGGCCATCAACACAATGAAGGACAGAGGTGGAAGGGGTTCTAGGGAACTGGAGGGTACAGACACTCAGTTTTCTGAGAATTGCCACCAACTCCAGTTCTATACTCGGTTTAGCCTCAGATCCCATCCTGGGCTAATGAGAGGTGCATTCTATCACCCTCAGTGCATGCTTGGGTTCTCTGGCCATGTTGCACCAAAACTCTATTGCTGATAGAATCACGAAGCTCTTGGCTGTCAGGGATTATAAATTACTCTAGGGTCAAATGCAGGACAAGCTCACAGGTTTTCCCTGAAGATTTGCCAAAGGATCATCTTTTGCACTGCCATCATATTCTGAGAAATGGGGCCACAGTAAATATGAAGATTACAAGATTCTGATTTAAATGGAATTCTGTTTAAGTGAAATGCATGGACAAATAAATACAAGGCAAATAAACTATTCATAATAGAGAAGGCTCTTTAGATGGGTGACTTTGTTCAGTTTCTCCTCAATGAGACACAGTGGTTGGCATACTGACTTTAGGACAATTTTGTCTCATAGTTACAGAGATTATGGCCCATCACCATGGGGAGGGAGCTTCATGTCTTAAGAAATGGAGAAAAGGATGTCTACTCTCTGGGCAACTTGTTCTCATCAACTAGTTCTTTTTTTTCAATCAATAGGACATTGCAAAGGTCTACTCCAGAGTTACTAATTGGCTCCATAGTCTGAACCCTCAAATACCCTTGCATCTTGTAATGCAGATTTATATACCTCTTTAAAATGGAGATGACCAGAGCAGCATCAGTGAATTGCTATGTCCGTTATTACCTCAGGAATCGAGAGGTGGAGGCAGGAAGATGAGAAGTTAAATGTCATCCTGGGCTACATAGAAAATTCAGACTGGGACACATGAAGCCCTGTCGCAAATAAAGAAACATTGAAAGCACAGACTGTAGTGCCCGAGAATTTCTGACCTGTCCACATGATGATGAAAGGGTGAGAGGGAAGACACTGGGGTTTACTCAGAAGAGAGTCAAACAAGGACACAGGGATAGGAGGCACCTTGTGTGTCATCACCAAGCATAAAGCAGGCTTTTTAGCACCACTAGACAGAATGAGTCAGAGCCAGGCTAGTAAGGCCCAGGAAAACAGCCAACAAAGTTGACTACAAGGTTGGCTAGTGACTGGCCCTAAGGAAGTGTCTATTTGCAGCCAGGTCCTCCGTGTGGCCCCAAGCTCCTCTGCCTGCTCTGTGTTGACAAATGCTGAATGCAAAAATCCTGACTTTAGTTCATAATCTGATTTTTACAGTTTCTCTTCAGAGCTGTAAGTTTCTCATGGAGATGTCTAAAGTATAAGTTTGCTTATTTTCTCAGACAAACTAGAGAAAGCTACAGAAAAGGAAAGCAAGCAGAGTTTGGTACTAAAACACAAAGAATCTGAGAAATGTTCATTAAGGCTTCTCAAGCACACTGCACCATAGTCATCCCTTCATCCATTCAATAATTGCCTGTTAGGCACTCAGAATGTGCCGAGCCCCATTGCAGGTATGAGACAAATGGAAACATATGGATCTTGTAACCAAGTGTGGGGGGTAGAACATACACATATAAATAAGAATGCAATGTCATGTCTGGGGCAAAGTTGCTCTGAATGAAACTCACAAGAACAAGTCTTCTGGTGGGCTCTCTGGGAGGTACAGATTGAGCAGAGGTCCCTGTAAAATATAGGGCACGGAGTCTCAGAAGATGGAAAGGCTTGAAAAGGTAAAGGAATTATTTAAAATAAGACAATAAACCAATATGGCTGCCCAATGGGCAAGGCTGAGGGGAAAGAAAAAGACAGTAGTTATATTCTATGCCATTTGTTCAGTCAGGAGGACTCCAGCCTATGGCTTACCACCAAGAAGTCTACAATTTGCTTGTATATGCTTATAAACACTAAGAGAAGTTTAATGTGTCTCTTTGTAAATGTACTTACATTTATTTCCATGAATTGTTACTGCTCATTTTTACAGGCAAGGATGGTGCATATGCACGGGTGTATTCATGCAGGTAGAGGCCAGAGGTCAAACCAGGAGAGCATTCCTTCAGGTGCCATCACCTTGTCTTTTCAGACATGGTCTCTTCTTTGACCTGGAGCTCTGCCATTCAGCTAGGCTGGCTGGCCAGCAGGCTCCAGGGGACTACCTGCCTCTGCTTACCCAGTGCTGGGATTACCAGCTTTCAACAACTTCCCCCAGACCCAGTTTTCTTTCTTCCTTCCTTTCTTTATATTTATGTGTGTGCTGAGGGTTGAACTCCTGTTCACTTGGATAGCAAACCCTCTGCTAACTGAGTGATCTCCCTAGGACCAACTTTCCATTTCTTTTCTACATGAGTTTCCGTAGGAGCTCTCTATCAGACCTCTCCAGCTGGCCCAGGCTGTAATCCTTGCTCCCTCCTCTGATCTGCTCCCCCCCAAGACAACTACTCCACCAGTGCAATGTTGGCTATCTAGTCATGTGTGTACAGTTTCATATTGTTGCCAGAGGCTTCCATAAACCAAACAAACAAACAGGGGTTTGAGAGTGAGGATAACTGCTAATTCCAACCTCTCTGCTCAGGAGTTGTCAACTAAGTTTTCATGTCCACTGTAAAATGTGGACAGAAGCGGGAGAAGCTACTGCCTCTGCACTAGTACAGAGAGATGGTATTTAGAATGTCACGTAACAGAAGGTGCTGCCCGCAGAATCATAGGTTCTTGGAAAGGTGGGTTGTGCCAAGGGTCTAGAAAGATTCAATCCAGTCACATTTCACACTGCGACACCGTGGTCCCTTTCACAGTCCCTTGTCAAGCTTAATTGGATTTGTAGCCATTAGAGACAGAGTTCCTCTAAGCTGCATCACTTATTAGTTATGTGACCAAAGAGAAAAGTCATTCAACCCTCCCAATAGGAGCAACGATGCTGACCTCACAGGGTGTTGGTTATGATATATAGAAAGGAGAAAGCATTTCTTGCTGTAAAAGTCAGATTTGGGGACTCTTAACTCTTAGTGATCTAATACAAAATCAATTTATATGAATCCACAATATCTCTTAGAAGGAGTTCACAGGACTGAGGACACAGTGTCACAAATAAAGTTATTTGCCACGTAAGCATGAGGCCCTGAGTTTGGATCCCCAGGACTCAATCAAAAAGCTGTGCACAGTATCATGTATGGATAACCCCAATACTGGGGTTCAGGGTAGGAACAGAGTCTTAGATCAGACAGGCTAGCTAAAATATACCAGTGAGCTCCAGATTCAGTGAAGGACCCTGTCTCAAAATATAATATGATAAGAGAGACACCTAACGCCAACCTTTGGATTCCACATGCACATACACGTTTACATATGCATATACCCATGCAGACATGTATACACAGTACACAAGCACACACATATTTACATATGTATATATCCGTGAAGATATGTATATAACTACACATGCACAAATAGTAACCAATTAATCAACAATAAAGGGATCCATAGATCAAGTGCTTTAGTTAATGTCTCTCTGACAACTCCTTCGTGGACTGCATGACTCGGGAGTATCTGGAGTCACTGTGCTATAGATCCCAACAGAAGTCACAGGAAGAGGTACACTGTCTAAAGGACAGGTGACTCAGCTCATGCCTAGAAGTCAATGTGCATCCTTCCAAGGTGGACATCATTAATAAACTCTCCAATGGTAAATCTGAAAAACTGCTTTGGATTTATTTTAGTTGAAGATCTACCTGAAGCAGTTATGGGGTGCTACAAACATCTCACTAAGTGGCAGTTCAAAGTTGGGCGTGGCTAGCAAAGATCATATGCTATAATAGGCATAGTCAGCACTCAGCACTTCTTATGCAGTACTAAATGATCCTGTAGCCCTAATAGAATTCAAGTTTTGCCAATCTATTTCAGGTGTATCAGAGTCTGTCTGACAAGCAAGAGTCAAAGAATGAAGCAGGACTGAATGCCAAGCCAACAGGATCATGGGGCAGAGGAAGCTGAACAGGACGCAGGGTGAAAATGTAAGGAGGCTGGAAAGGAACCATGACTGTGGTCACTAACAAAATCTCTCCATAGTACTTTAAGATGGTGACAGTTAATATTGATTGTCAACTTTACAGGATCCAGACTCTTCTTAGAGACAAGTTTCTTGAGCATGACAGGGAGTTTGTACACTAGGTTTGTTCCAGAAATGTCTGTGAGATTCTCTAGATTAGATAACTTGGGGTGGAGAGGTTAAACTTAGCTATTGGTAGCACCATCCCATGTGACTGGGTCCTAATCTAAATAAAACAACAACGTGGTCTAGCAAGATAACTGAGAGAATAAAGATGCTTGACGCCAAGTCTGATGACATAAGTTTGATCCCTGTGACTTGCATGGTAGAAAGAAAGAACCAATGCCTACAAGTTGTCCTCTTGACTTCCACACTTATGTTGTCATATGCATACCAACACGCATGCACACACACTCAAATAAATAATAAGATACAAAGGAGGAAGTGAGCTGAACACCTACACTCCTTCTCTTCTATTTCCCAAAAGTGGTTGCAATGTGATCATCTGTCTCACACTCCTGCCTTCATGACTTCCCCACCATGACAGACTGTGAGACAAAATAAGCCCCATTTTCTTTAAGTTGCTTCTGTCAGGTATTTTGATGCATTTATTGAAAAAATTCAAGTCAGAGACATGGTCATAGAGGAGCAAAGTGGTCTTTTACTAGTGACCCGTAGGAATAAATCTAACTCTTGTTGGTGGAATAGTCAATTCAAGGTTACATTTAAAATACACAGAGAGTGAAACATTACCTTAGTGTTTCACTTACCTCAGACAAAGTCTTATGCCTGCCCCATAAAATATCAGGTTATCTATGATCTAAATTAAATTAGATAGCACACTTTCTTTGACAGATCATGTGTTTCTTAGAAAGCTCATTGCAGCCAACAACATGCATAAAATCTGACAGTAGTCAAGGCCACAGAAGACTATTTCAGGAGTCTGTAGTCAATCAAGCACCCCAGATAATGTGCTTTGGGAAATGAGAGCGTTAACAGGCCCAGCATTCTAGTTCTACTAACAGACAAGCAATATTAGTTATTTGCTTAACAACAAAGCACCTGTGCATCTCCCAAGTCTCTGATGGACAGACTCTACAGCACAAGGATGACAGACTGACGACTACAGTGTGAGTATGACGGACAGACTACAGCAAGGGGATGACTGCCTGACTAAAGTATGGGGATGACGGACAGACTACAGCATGGGGATGACGGCCTGACCAAAGCGTGGGGATGATGGACTGACCACAGTGTGGGGATGATGGACAGACCACAGCAAGGGGATGACAGACAGACTACAGCATGGAGATGATGGACAGACTACAGCATGGGGATGACAGACTGACTATAGCACGGGGATGACGGACTGATCACAGCGTGGGGATGACGGACTGACCACAGCGTGGGGATGACGGACTGACCACAGCAAGGGGATAACAGACTGACCACAGCGTGGGGATGACGGACTGACTACATCATGGGGATGATGGACAGACTACATCATGGGGATGATGGACAGACTACAGCATGGGGATGATGGACAGACTACAGCATGAAGACAATGGACAAACTCTACAGCCTGAGGAGGTCTTGCAGAAGAGAAACCACATTGACCAAGGTACGGCTAACAGTGAGCAACACACAGAAATCTCTGGATCCAAGTTGAACCGCCCTTACTTATTTCCCCTGATGACTCCCTGCTACATGAAAACGACTTTTCTCATCCTTCTGGCTCAGTGCGATGACGCCTGACATCTTTTCCCAGGTTTGTCTGGAGTCCTTCAGCTCACATCCATCAGCACCAGCAGAAACTCTTAAGGATGAAGCCAGGAACCTGTGTGTCAATCACTCTTCCAGGTGATTTGATAGCTCCTATGCTACAAACATAAAGTGTATCTGTCTGGAAAAGCCTTGAATACCCTAAGAAAAGATGGCAGGATTAAATGCGTGGTATGGAATCCAGAAAAATCCAGCTCTCCAACAATAGACACAAAGACAGACTTCTTAAAGAAAGTAAGAACATGAAGATTCGGCACCTACAGACAGATCAGCAGAAACACATGAGAAAGGAGATGTGTTTAGCTGCTGGAGCAACACAGACAATCCCAGTCATCAGGAGATTTCATGAGGCCTAAGTCAATGTAGTTACAACCTCCTGATCTGGTTCTTTTCTGGGGTTGAATGAATGGAAGCACGAAGCTCGTATCTTCTGAAACAGACCTCTCTACAGATTGATAAGACTACAATCCCCCAACAGAACTACAGCAGTCACACACTTGAAAAGACCAGCATTGACAATTTCATGCCACACATTTATTTTTCTGATGCCAGTAGCATGTCATCTGCCTGCAAGGATAACAGACTATCAGATTCGGCTTAAGGAAAAAGAAAATCTTTACTGTACTAACCTCACTACATCTTTGAGCTATGGCCAAAATAGGGCAGAAGCCCCACTTCATTGGCACTGACCTAATTATAAGGAGACAATGTCCCTATCAAACTAGTTGCTATGGCTTCCTGTCTAAGGCCAGGGAGTAAATCCTCAGTCATGAACAAGCTCTGAATGGCCTGAATAAGATGCACATAGTTTCCACCCCAAGCCCCACCTGACAGGACCCCTTAAGGAGGATTACCAGGAAATACCTGTGGGCTAACAATAGGTCAGCTTTCCTTGTGTCCTTGACCCTCTCGGGGCTCCTCACTAATCACCTTAGCCTATGGGACATTTTTTTTTTTTCTGTGTGAGAAAGTAGATTCAGGACTGGGGAATTGAATTAGTCAATAAAGCACTTGCCGGACAAGCATGAGGACCTGAGCTCCATGCCCAGAATCCACATTTAAAAACTGAGTGTGAAGGCACACACTTGCAATCCCAGCACGGAGGAGGCCGACAAGGGTACCCCTGGGGCTCACTAGCTAGCCAGTCTGGCTAACCCGGTGGGCTCCAGATTAATGAGAACCTGTCTCAAGATAAAATAAAATAATTCAAGATATATCACACCTGAACAATCATACTCAAGGATGCCCTCTGACTTCTCCACGCATGTGGATGTGCACACAGCTGTACACATACCTGTCAGGTCCAAATTCTGGCAGTCAGACAGAAGTCAGCCTTCCTCACGACCTTCTGAAGGTCTGCTCCCCCTACCAAAGGATCCATTCCCTTATCTCTGGCAGAAAGAACAAACAGCTACCGGTGGTGACTGTTAGTATATCACAAGTACCTGGAACCTGGTACACATTTCAAAGCCCATGCTGGCATCCTGGCTGTTCTTACCCTAAACTCCCCCAGTTCACAGACTCCTCTCCGGCTGGCTCCTCATTTCTCCTTATGACCCTGCAATTTCAGCTCCAGGTTCCCCGTTGTCTTCCTCTTTAGTCCTCTCCTTCCATCTCTTGGTCTCTCTGATCCCCACTTTCTTTGTCTCCCTCTCGTACTCTGCTCTGCTCCTGTTTCTCCTCTGTGGCTGACCATGTTTGGTCTACTACTTTCTCTCTCTGCTCTGGACTCTTCGAGAAGTCTCTGGCTCTTCCTCTTCTTCGAATCTGAAATCTTCAGTTTAACCATACTTTGTGTGGTCATGATGTCAGTTCATATGATATCCCCGCAGGAGTCCACCCAAAAAACACGTATACACATACATACATACATACATACATACATACATATATATATACATACATACATGCAGAGAGAAGAAGAAGAAGAAGAAGAAGAAGAAGAAGAGGAAGAGGAAGAAGAAGAAGAAGAAAGGAGGAGGAGGAAGGGAGGGAGGAAGAGGGAGTGAAGGAGGGAGGGAGGGAGGGAAGAAGATTTATCTGCTGTCTGTTATGTGTGTGCACAGGAAACAGTGTACACATTTGTTCAGAACTCCGAAGAGTCATTAGTTCTTGGAGCTATTTCAGAGTTTTAAATATACCTGTGACCATAAAGGAAGAAGACAAACAAGAAGTTCAAAAGACAGCCTGCAATGCTCAGATGCAAGCCTTTGTCATTGGTAAATAATAGAATAACAGCCACGGGGATTTGTTCTCTGTATTTCGGTACTCCTGGGGAGACAGAAAGGACCCCGGGTAACACAAACAGACACTCTGAGATGAGCAGACAGCCCCTAGAGCTGATTTGTTTAGCATCTACTCAGATCTCTAAGCTTCCTTCTGGCTTTAAAATTCTCCATTTCTCTGATCTGGTTGTTTTGCACAGAGACTAAGCCTTTGAAATTTCATGCTAAATTTTGGTGATTACAGTTTTGTTGGAGGGAAGGAAATGATGCCCACAAAAAGCATATGCTTTTGTAAAAGATTAGCCATAGAGAGCCATGGCTGCCAAGCTAAAGAGCAAGGGCTGATTCTCACATCATTCTAGTTTGGAAGGCAGGAGAGACAGCTCTGTGCCGAGACAGCTGCAGGAGGGGCTGCAGACCAGTTCCAACATTCTGAAGTCCAAGGCATTCATAGTCACAGGCAATTAGACAGAAGATGTATAAGAGAGAGGAATGGGTGGGGATGGGGTATGTAAGACAGGAAAGAAGGAAGGGAGGGAGGAGGGGGCATTGGGAAGGAAGGAGACAAGGGGAAGGGAGATGAAGGGAGGAGGGGGAGGAGAGGAGAAGAATTCAGAAGAGAGGAAGTATAAGTAAGAAATCCCCCAGTCCACAATATCTGCAGCAGCCTGATCTCACAGGGAGCTACAAGAACTCTACTGAGTCACTGTCTGTGAGTCCCTAGCTAATGGACTGCCCTCACCAGGATCTTTCCCATGGGAAGTGAATTAATACCAAGGGAGGCCTTGGTGCCATATAGCCAGCTCCCTACCCTCTTCCCTGCCTCTTGCCTGAAAATCTGAGAGCCTGGCTGCAGGTTCTTGCCATGATATCCCCCACCCCATTTGCAGAAAGCTAAAGGAACAGACTTCCACTTCTGTCTTATGGGCTCTGAATCCTCTCTTCAGAGATCCTGCCAAGCAGGCTGTGTCTGGTGCCAGAGCTGGAACTCTCCTTGGAGCCCCACGCTGTTGCTTCTTTGTCTGTCTTTCATGGAGTTGATAGCATCCCTGATGAACTCCTTGCTCCCGGTTATCTGTCCCAGTGTCATCATCTTGACACCCACTCTCCCACTCCAACTCCCCCACCCACAAGAGAAAGAGAAAAAACTTTCAAGGAGAGAAGCCTGGGAAAGGGAGGGCAAAGCACAAAAAGAAGAGGAGGGGAAGAAAGGAGGGAAACAAGAAAAGGAGGAATGAAGTACACAGCAGGGGAAGGGAGGGAAAGAAGAGGAAGAGGAAGGGAAGAGCAAGCATAAACTCAGCAGAGACACTGTGTTTAGAAGTTAAGGCAGAATCATCCCAAGCATGCGCCTTGTCTTCTGCTGTGCCTACGCTACAGATCCACAGAAGGGGGAGAGTCTGGACTCTGGCTCCATCCAGTAGCACCTGTTAGCAGCTCAGGACATAGTTACCTGCAAGGCTTTGATGGTTTATTATCTGTGCTTCCACACAGAGAATGGTTTTAGGGCACCAAGAATTACACAGAGCTTTTAGAAAATCTGGCAATCTGACTGGGGTCATGTTGCTGACCTCAGCCATCAAGGAAGTGCTGGCTGTCAATACTGAGTTCTAATTCAGCCTCCCAGCCCAGGAGCGCTGACTCTGAATGAGGAGAGGTCTCTGTAGGTCTCACTTCCAAGTTATTAATCACATTGAAGTTATGAACTGGGGTCAATAGAGGTTGATGGCTTGGTCTTCTTATTTGTAACTTTTGAAGATGTGGTCAAAGTTACACAGGGGCTCATATCAAAGGATTGTGAACTATATTTGGGGATCAAATACAAATGCAAGTTGGCGAACTGAACCATCATTTGTGAGTATTTTTTTATTTATTTAAAAGATTATGTGTATATGTGTGTGCACTTGTGTGCAGGTTCCCATGAAGACCAAAAGAGCACATCAGACACCCTAGAGATAGTTACTGACATAGGTCACCTAACACTGGTGCTGGGAACCAAAGTACTCTTAACTGTTGGGCCACAGTGAACCACTTTTACTTAGCATTAAGTTTTCTAATAAAGTAGAGATGAGGGAAAGGCTTAACATGAAAAGCTTATTTGTACACTGGTACTATTATTGCGATGGAAATGAACAGGTCTTTCTGCCCAGCCATTTGTAGGCTCAAAAAAATGCACAAGGGGTGAAGAGATGACTGATGGGTACTATAGTTTGGTCGCAATCAAGTGCCTGAATTAAAATCTTAGCTCACATAAAAAGTCAGGCATGATAAGGCGGAACTGTTATCCAGTGTTGTTGGGACACAAAGGAGGATGACTGGGGCATGTTGATGCCAGCCTAGCTTCAGGTTTACAGAGGGTGAGGGACCCTATATCAAAGGAATAAGGTAGCCAGTGATACAGCAGGGCACTTTCTCTAGCCTCCATTCCCTTGTGAATGTACCACAAACACTTATCATAATCACACACAAAATAAATTGCAAAAGTTACATTTGATCTTTTAAATTCACTTTCAAAAAGTTATGCAAGACTAAAAAGTAGGTATGTGGTGTGGGAAGTCCTTCTGTCTATGTGTTGCTTTTATTGGTTAATAAAGAAGCTGCTTTTGGTCAATGGCTTATATGAGTAAAGCCAGGCTGAAAGAGATATATATATAGAGAGAGTAGGTAGAGTCAGGGAGAAGCCATGTATCTACCACCAGAGACAGACGCCTCTGCTGGAGTTTGGCAAAACTTTGCCAGTAGGCCACAACCTCATGGTGATGCACAGATTGATGGAGATGGCTTAGTTTATGATATTAGAGCTATCTAGAAATATGATTAAGCTATTGGCCAAACAGTATTGCAAATAATATTTCTGAGTGATTATTTCATGGTCTGGGCAGCTGGGAACGAACAAGAGGCCTCCCCCAACAGGTATGACTTCTTGTCACCTAAACAGAGGACAATACCATAACAGCCTGGGACTATGGAGAGGGGATTCAGCTCAGTGGAGAACAGCTTAGTGCTTGCCTGGCATGCACAAAGTACTGATTTCTTGTCCCCAACACAGACTAAATGGAGCATGGTGGTACATACCTCTAATCCCAGCACTAGGGATGTAGAAACAGGAGGATCAGAAGTTCAAAGTCATCCTCAGCTATATTAGTAAATCTGGGGCCAGCATGGGCTCCAAAAAAGAAAGACAAACATGAGACAGAAAAGAGAGCAGGTTAAAACAAACAATTCTGAAAGCCTTTACCTGGTCCTAAAGCATGCTGGGAAATGAATGTACATGGTCTAAGGGTACGGGACAAATGACTACAAATGCGTGTCCAATAGAAACTCATGATCTAAGTACATTGACCAGACTCATAAGCCAATAACTACAATAAAACACCCTGACTAAAGGAGCGACACTTAGTGAAACTTAATGGAGTCAGTCTCAGGATGCTAAGCAAGTGAAATCTAAAATAATGATTTCCTTTTTAAAGTGTTTCCTTTGAAGTCCAACATTCCATCCTGGAGGTCATCTCTTCAGATTCCCAGATTTGGAAAGGCAGGCTCATTGAGATCAGGAAGTAAACAACGCAAGACTAAACCACGAATCTCAGGAAATCCCTAAAACTTACCATATGCACACACCCCCCATTTCCCCTAGGTTATGCAATCAGTAAGTTCAGCTGAAGAGGGGAAGACTCTCACATCTGTGGAGCTGCCTGGAAGCCATGCAGTGAGCAAGGTTGTAGTGTCTATGAGTCATACATCCATAGTAGGTGGGCTTTTTAAGAAATAGATGCCCTAGAGTAGTCTGTGACCTTGTAATTAACCCTTCACCCATACTCCTATAAATAACACCAATGAACCGAATGAGTTACCAAGTTGGACTTTAGTGGTATTATTATTTTGTTGTTGGTTCATGACACGGATTGAATAGACATGTCCCGTCTCCCCGAGAAATGTCACATAACAGAATGATTAAATATATATTAGAACTTAGATTATTTGAACAATTTTTTAACTTAAAGTATAGCAAATTTAACTTTACTAATTAAGATTTTTCATATAAACTGAGAGTGTGTGCGTTTTAGTCATATGACCAAAACTACTATTATATGTATCTACATGTTTAATCAATATGCTCATTAGGTGTGTGTGTGTGTGTGTGTGTGTGTGTGAAGACAGATGCAGATTCTCGATATGATCAGCTGTACTGTTAATATCTAGGTAGTTAATATTAACAATGGCTAAGCTATTAACTTTTCTAAAGGATCAATTTGTACCTTGTCATGGAGAATGGTGAATCTCATTCAAGTGAGAAGCCTGAATACTCTGTTCAATTTTACATGAATTCTCTCGGATAATTAGTTTGAAAAAAAAAATAGTACCACAGGGCATCTTATCATCATTTTCTATTCCTCCCTGGAACATGGTCTGCCTCTCTCTCTCTCTCCCTCTCTCTCTCGTGTGTGTGTGTGTGTGTGTGTGTGTGTGTGTGTGTGTGTGATTTTTGACGGCAGGTCTCATGTATCCTAGGCTAGCTTTAAATTTTCCATATAGTAGAGGATGGCCTTAAGCTTCTGATCCTCACGCCTCCATGCCTCTATTAACTAGCCTGCTGGCCTGCAGGAGTGCCCCCCACACATGATTTTTGAAGTGCTTGGGATGGAACCCAGGGATTTGAGCATGCTAGGCACCACTACCAGTATCTAGTTTTCAGAGTATCTATTCACCTTCCTTGATGGTGCATCAGATCAATGGAGGCTGCCTCAGTGTCTAGCCTTAGGTTTCCCCAGAATCCCTGCACTCTATGAAGCCTTACTGGGTCTGTTTACTGATACCTTCATCTGAGTCATGCGTAGGCGCATACACATTCATGTACCCCTGCATACACATGTTCATACATCCACAGAAACGCTTGGTACTACACACACCACCACCACATAAAAAACACAAGTAAATAAAATAAATTGATCTTTGTAATGATGGTCTCTACATGCATGCACACACCTGTAAGCATGCCTCTCTCCCTCTCTCCACACATGCATGAAAATAATTTGTTAAATGAGCAAATATTTAACAGATATAATTTGCCACAAGTGAAAATTTTCTGGACCTCTGTGCCCAGCAATCTCCTTCACTGACATCAAGGAGGGTTACAAAGAGGAATGCTGTACTGAGCACAGGACACCACTGGCATGGATCTGTCCACCAGCCCCCTTGCAGTTGTCAATGCACGAAGGCACCTACAGGGAAGAACTGAGGCCTGGGTGCCTGGCTTTGTCTCCTCTCTCTGAGTAAAACCTCCCTCTCTGCACAATGAGAGGCTCTCCGGGCCCTTCAGGGCTCCTCAGGAAAGTGATTAAACCTAAAATACCATTTGTGATCTGTTTTCCATCAGAGGGAGGAAGAAAAGAAACCGGTCTGATGCTGGGGGTTAGCTCCATGGGAAACTATGGCTGCAAGTTGGATCTTTGAGAATTAAATCCAATTGAAAATACATTAAAAAGCTATTTAAAGAAATCTTCCCTGAGCCCTTTGTTAAGTGGAGAATCCTTCTGGAAAGAGAGATGAGTGGTCACCAATATGTCTTTATACAACTGGATTCACATAAATAGGACTTTCTCAAGAGGAGGTACAGGGGCCAAAGTGGGGAGGGCTGCACCTCCTTCCGACACACTCTGGAGAAGCTCCCCCACTTACCCCTGCTACACATCCCCTGTACACAGAATCCTCCCATAGAATCTCACCACAGTGCAGAGGAAGGCTTGCACAAGGGAGAACACACTATATGCATTGATTGGATCCAGGCTGAAAAGACCCTACCTGCTGTGAGAGATGTCACTGTAATGGGACCATTGAAGCTAGGGTACCAGGCCCTTCAGTGTCCCGGGAGTCACCCACACATCACCATAGTAACAAGGGGAAGCCAGAAAACCCCTCACTTTAAAAGTGCACAATAGAGATATGTGCGTCACAGACACAAGCAGCACACACTGGGCAGGAAGACAGACTTTGCTGCTTGGAGTCATGTGACTTAGGACAAGTTAGTTAATTTTCTTAGCTTCTTCACTGGTATAATGAGGATGCTACTCTACCTCTGTGTTTAGAAAGAATAGAAAAGCCATTTATTTTTGTAATGTGTGCTTATGTATATGCACATAAATCCTGCATGCATGTTGAGGCCAGAGGCTGGTGCAGGAGTCTACCTTAGTTTTCATTTTATGTATTATTAATACTGCATCATACACATGCTGTGGGGAGACATGTCCATGGTATGCATTCAGAGGGCAAGGCATAACTCTGTGAAGTTGATTCTCTCCTTTCATCTTTCCAAGATGAAATCGGAGTGGATTTCAGGTCCTCAGACTGGTGAGGCAATCTCCTTAACCTGCTTAACCATCTGCGGCCCCTCCTTATTTTCTGAGACAAAGTCGTCCCTCACTGAATGTGGAATGCATGGACTTGGTAAGACTGGCTGGCCTGCGAGCCCTGGAGCCTCCATGTGTCTGCCTCTCTAGTGTTGAAGCTGTAGGTGTTTCCGGAGGGTTCTGGGGAACTGAACTCAGATTCCTATGCTTGTGTGACCTAGTGAGCCAGTTCCATAGAGTACTCATAAAATACAGAAGGTTACTGTAAAAATGGCATCATTTGGCCTCTGAGGAGATGACTCGGCCGTTAACAGGAGTTGCTGCTCTTTAGAGGACTCAGGCTTGGCTCTCAGCACCCATAGTGAATGGTTCACAATTACCTCTAACTCTAGCCCCTGGAATTCCAGCACCTTCTTTGGGCCCCCATGTGTATCCACACACATAGTATATACTAACACAGACACAAAAACATCCACGCAAATAGCAAAAATAAAATAAATCTTAAAAAATAAATAAATCATCACCACCATTTCCCTACTAGTAGATCACATATTAATAATGTGTGTGTGTGTGTGTGTGTGTGTGAGAGAGAGAGAGAGAGAGAGAGAGAGAGAGAGAGAGAGAGAGAGAGAGCAGCCACTTTCTTTCTCTCTCAGACAACAGTATTCAGTGCAGATCAGAGCTACTCTTCCCTAAACCAAACACTGAGTCTTGGCTTCTTTCTCGTAGTCAGAACACACCTGGTCTATAACAAAGACTTTTCTCAACCCAATGACAATGGAATAAACTCACTTCATTGACAGCTCGGCTTAACACTTAAAACGCACTTTAATTCTAGAACTCCGTGTTGCCCAGCACTCATGTCTAAGGTAGCAGTGTGCCCCAGTAGAGGATTAGATCCTAATTAGATGCAGGTTTTCTATATTAACCAGGACCCTGGAGCTTCTGCCTGGTTAAGTTACAGAGGCTCCCAATCATGCATTTTATCTTTTGGCATGCATACATAGGTGCCCAATAAATGTTACTTTTGGTGATAATAAAACAAAAGCCAAACTTTCAAAAGCTGAGCTATCCAAAAGGCCATTGTCTACATTCTTGGCAGCCACCAAAGAGCCCGTTTTCCCAAGTCAGCAGCCGCTGAGGAGACTGGCCAAGGGCCAATTCCCAGGGTTGGCGCATTCCTGGGGCCTGGCAAGATGCCACTGAAGCCCTGCTTCCTCTTTCTCTTTATGTAGTGGAAAACTTTTTTCTACTTTGACCCCTCCAAGTTGTCCTCTGCTTCTCCCCCAGTAAAGTAAAGGAAGGCAGTTAGATGGGAAATATTCTCCAGGTCCGTCCCCCAAACCCATCTATCTCCCACTGCTCCAAGCTGGCAGAGCTCAGAGCAACTGAAAACAGAAGGCAAACAAAGAGGAGCCTCACAGCCCAGCCCACTAGTGCGATCCCACAGGGGCTCTGGAAGAAAGACTCAGCAGGACCCAGGGTACAGCAAGTCATTGTACGTGCACTTGGAGGAGCATGGGCACTTTTGGAAGACTTTGGAATAAAACTGCCTGTTATAAATAGTCATTGGCCAGAATTCAGCTATGAGGGCAGAAACCCAAAAGTTCCAGAAAAAAAAAATACAGTGTTCCATATTAAAAGGTCTGGCATGATCATTAATAGGGAACTCCCAAGCAACTGGAGTAAGAAGAAAGGAATCCTGGGCTTGGCAAGAGACAACCTGTAGCAAAGAACTGGAGTGGACATTTCTGGCTGAGGCCATCCTGGGTATGCCATTTTCCTTCTTAAAGACCATATATGTATATATGAAAAAGCAAAGGGGAAAAAAAACCTGCCTTTTCTGAATTCCCCCTTCTATATGTAGACAAAGAGAGCTGTCATCTTGTGTGCACAATACAGAGAAGAGGGCATGCAAGGCTCAGTGCTGTGTGTGCCTGAAGTTACTCCTCTTGATTTTTCCCCTTGGCCTTGGAAGGAAAGACAACTGTTTGGAGGCTCAGAGAAGGCAGGCAAGATGGCCAAGTTCATACAGGCAGAAGGCATGCGTATCTAATGCTGGCGGGTTCTCCAGCCAAGCATGTTTGTACAAGATATATATATTCCTTCATTTAATTATTATTGTGAGTATGTCCATGTAGGTGTGTGAGGATGCACCTGTGGTGTTTGCATGCATGAGTGTGCACATGAACATGGAAGCCAGTGGGCAACCTAGGATGTCTGTCACTCCTCAGATATCAACCTTTGTGGAGCCTAGGTTTATTACTACCCTGGAAGTCACTAGGTAGGCTAGACTGGCCACTCACTGAGCCCCAGGGATCTGCTGTCTCCATATCCCCATTATCACTTTGATGACAAGTGTCTGCCACCAGATCGTTTTTTTTTTTTTTTTTTTAACATGGATGCTGGGGATCTGAGCTCACTCTCCAAGGGCTTTAACCACACCGCCATCTCCGTAGCCCAAGAATGTAGAATTCTAGTGAAGTGACCAATCTAATAGATCACCCTCCTATATAGCCAGTGTCATCCACAGGTACACCAGGCATCTTCTTCTGGGACTCTGCAGGAAAAAGATCATATCACAGGTGCATAGGACCTGAGTTCTGAAGATGTCTCGTCAGGACTGAGTTCAGACAAATAGCCCAAAGTGCCAGGCTGAAAACCCACACACAGAAACTCACTTCAAACACCATATCAAAAGTGAACTGTTGGGTGTGGTAGTGCCTATTTTTTCAACTGTAGCACACTCAGGAAGCAGAGGCAGCCTTTAATCCCAGCACTCAGGTAGAGGTAGGTGAACAGCTCTCCATTCAAGACCAACCTTCTCTACATAGTGAGTTCTAGAACAGTCAGGGTTGCATAAGAAGACCCTGTCTCAAAAATCAGACAAACAAACAAACAAACAAACAAACGGCTATGGGGTTAGGCAGGTGGCTCAGAAGGCAAAGTGCTAACCTGGTAAGCTCTGGGTAAGAGTAAAGACCCTGCACCAAAAATAAGGTGGAGAGCAGCTGTCTCTGAGGAAGACCAGCACTGTACCTTTGTTTCCACTGCTAACTGGGCATGCTTACACACACACACACACACACACACACACACACACACAGTAAAAATAAAAGAAATAGAGGTTAAAATAAAGCCACATAAAGATGGAAAATACACAGAGAATCTTGATACTGTATGCCATTATGCTCTCTTTGAATTGTTTGAATGCTGAGGAAGGAGCAACAGCTGCTAAAAGATATTTGTTTATAAATGCTGCTGAACTAATCCAAGATCAATATGTTAAAAATACCTTGACTTCAAAACTGAAGTCAAAAGGTTTGTTACTTTGGAGAAGAGATTTTGCTTTTGTTTCCACAGAAAATGAGAGGTTGTGGATTCATTCTGAGTTAAGAAAAATCCAGTATGATCAAGGAAGGCCACCTGAGAAATCTCCGACAGGAACAGATGGCCCAAATGTCTGAGTTCTTCATCCAGAACAGGTTCAAGACTGCTGCCTGAGATGATCAAGACTCACAGGATACTCCAGTCAGGACCTGATGATAATTCTAAATTTTCTTTACGTCCCCATAAGATTATCAGCGCCCACAACCAGCAGGAAGTAGCCTGAAATACTACGCCCACATTCCCAACAAATGGACTATGGGTATTTTCCTTTGTTTAAAAAAAAAAAAAGAGGGAAATGATGCGGGAGAATTATCTGTATTCTGTCAATCATGTATTTTAATAAAACGCTGATTGGCCAGGCAGGAAGTATAGGCGGGTCAATCAGAGAGGAAGTAGAGGTGGGGCAATGAGAATAGGATAAGGCTAGGGAGGAGGAAACTCCCTCCGCCACTCCTGCGCAGACCACCGAAGAGGCAACATGTAAGCTGTCACACTGAGAAAGGTACTGAGCCCATGTGGCTAACATAGATAAGGATAATGGGGTAATATGTGTCATAAGAACTAATAAGTAGCCTGACCTAATGGGCCAATCAGCTTTATAATCTTATGGAGTCCTGTGTGTGATTTTCCTTGGGAGTTGCCGGCTGTGGGGTACTGGGTGGGAACAGAAACCCCAACAAGCCGGCCCTCGTGTTACACACACATACACACACAAAGCATACGCACATCACACACACACATACACTATCCACACGCACATACATACATATCTATCTATGCTTGGTTTTCTTCTCAGCACAAGTTCACTCCCTTAGCCCTCCTGAGTGAATCCACCTTCTACACTTCCTATCCTTGCACTGGTCCCAGAGTGGCACCAGGACACCTGTCCCTCTGACTTCCAATGGATTCAGCCGATGGCAGTCACTGTAAGGGACTAGAGCTCACAGAAGAAAAAAGATGACATTCTGATCTGCTGCCGTTAGGGACACCATTGGCCATGGTCCCTCCACCTAAGGTGGTGTTTGCTGCCAGCTGGCTGACTCCTCAAGCCTTCGGTTGCTAGGGAAGGACAGCTATTGCCCAGAGACAGCAATGGCTCCTCCTTAGTACAGGATCCCGAGGGTCCTGATGTGTCTCCCACCCTCCCTGTCTGCCACCTCCTTGTTTCCCCTCCTGTGACCTGACCTGAGGATCCCATGTCTTCCTCCCAACTGACAAAAACAGTGCTGGTCCCTAGACTATGGGGATTTCTTCAGATCCTTCTACCAGGATGAGAAATATCTCACTCAAGTATCTCCTTCCCTCCTTCATTCCCTCTGTCCCTCCTTCTTCCCCTTTTCTTTCATTTATCTTCTTCCTCATCCTCCCTCCCTCTCTTCTCCTTTCTTCTGTCTCCCTCCCTCCCCTCTTTCTTTCTCCCCCTTCACTCTCTCTCCTTTCTGCCCCATCACTCTCTCCCTCCCTCCCCCTTTTCTCTCTCTATCTTGGCTTTCCTCCCTCCTTATCAGCTTCGCCAAGCAGGCCACCCTCTGTGACCCAGAAGACCCTGTCTGCCCTGTCCACATCACCTCCTCCCGTGCTCGCAGGGCCAGCTGGGATACCACATGAACAAAAAAACAATGACAGCAGCAGCTCCATCCCTGGGCACCTCACTGATGCCTGCAAGCACTGTGTCTCCCGACAGTCCCCACTCACACTGGGTGACTGCCAGGCCTCTCAGCTCTTCTACCTCCAAAGATGGCAGGCCTCCAACAAGAGCTTCCCATATAAAAAAATCCAACAGCCCCCAAGTTCCTCACAGCGCCAGCTCTGACAGATGGATCCCAGAATTCACCAGACTAAATGATTTTATTTCCCTCAACACAGCCATGTGCATAAGGCAGTCTGTGAATGAACTGTACTAGGAAATCAACCAGGTTGAAGGCAGCCACTTCAAACCAAGGACCGAAGAGGTGCTGAAAGACAGAAGGGGGAGAACTTCTGAGGCACCTTCAGAAATGGACAATTATGATCCATTAAGCCCCATTAAAGGAATGGAAATTTATGGGGAGGAAACATCTGGAATGGCCTAGAATGTAAAGAAACCAGGAGAAACCTCCGTGGGGGCTTATAGAAGGGATCCCAGACCAAAGAGAACTGCGAAACTGGTCCACGGGGTGGGGTGGGGGGCTCGGCATGTGCATCTGACGTTAAGTGGAGTGTCTGAATATGATGCCCCCGGATTGGCTCTCGAAATAAAAACTGAAATTGGGTTGGAGATGAAGGCTGTGAACAAAAGTGGAAGAAAGATCATAGATACTGGCTAAGCTGGGCCAACTCAGTACAACCTGTGACCCCTGTAGGTGTTGAATAAATGTTAACTGATAATAAATGTCAGGACAGGAAGGGCAATGAGTACCTAACAGCTGAGATTCTGATGGTGATACTGACACACGGACGGTTGGAATGATTTACACAGATAAAGCAACGGGAGCGAAGAAGCCCCATCATTTAGCTATGTGATGCACCTGCCTTGCACTAAGAGACAGGGGATGAAAATGTGAAGGAGAGAATAGACAGTGGTGGCCAGAGGGGACAGTGGGAAAGTGACCCAGGGTTACAGCAGGGTCACTTGTAGCCAAGGAAGCTACAAACCTAGTATAAACCTAGCACACCGAGGCAGATTTTAGAGGCTCTGTGAGTTTCTCAGTAAACTTTTGCTACAAGGAAGTGCAGGGACACCACAGGTTAAATTCAGGCTGGTATTGTAAAGGGAAAAACCAAAGTCCTTCTCTTTATGCTGAGAACCTTTTATCAATAAAAGGAGAAGGGTAATTGCCTTTTCAATCCTGAGAAAGAGAGAGCTAGCAAGTAGGGGTTGGGGGGGATGATGGGGTGGACAGGTCTTGCAGAGCCCATACGTCAACCTCAAGTGCCATTCTTCAGAGTATATCAACCTCACTTTTGAGACAGGGTCTCTCACTGGCCTGGAACTCACTGGTTAGGATACACCAGCTGGTCAGTAAGGCCCAGGAATCCACCTGTCTACCTCCCAAGGGCTTAGGTTACAAATCTCTGCCACTGTGCCTGGCTCTCTTACTGGGTTCTGCTTGTGTGGCAAGCACTTCGCCCATGATGTCATCTTCCAAGCTCCACAAATGCTGTTGCTTGTCCTGCTGAGTACATCCTGCTAGCACTCGAATCCCTGAATATACTAGATTGTTATAGTTTCACACACTAGCAGAAACCCTGCTTTGCATTTCTGGGCCCTCATGCGGCAGAGCGTTGCCCACCAGGTGCTCACTTCCGTGCCCACAGGTGAAGAAGGGGCACACAGGAAGAGTGTCTCACCGCTGGCAGATAGAGCATCAGACAACAATCCCATGGGATGAACACCCTGAAAGTGAGAATGTAGGAGGAACACCCTGAAAACAGGCATGTCGGAAGAATGCCCCAGAGCCTGGTGGGTTTGAGGAGTTTGAGGGGTTTGCGGATCTACCCACAAAGAGATTGATCAACATGCTACTGTTGTTATGGACAAAGCACTGGAGGGCCTGCCATGAAAACAGTACGAGGCTGCCATAGGAAAATGCAGGAAGCTCAGTTGCCATGGAAACTCAGAGGCTGATAATGCCAGTTATTGAAAGATGGTGAGACACCAGGAAGATGACAAGCAAATCTTAGTACCATAAGGAAACAGGGTATGCCAAGCAAACATCTCTACCCATTTGTCCTTATTCCTGCCAAGGAAGCAAGATAATTCCCCTCCTCATCAATAAAAGCATCTGCAAACGCTTTCAAAACATGTCTAGTTTCTATTTTGATTTACTGATCTCAGAGACTCCAAGGATGCAAAGAGCTACATGAGAGGCTGACAGGTAGCACTGACTGCCCTCGCTAAACACAGTTGATGATGGAGGTTGGGAATACAGAGCATCTACTCCATGTCCCCAGAAAGGAAGTGGTCCATGAGCAGATGCTCTGGGAAGCACTCAGTGCAGTTAAACTGCCATACCTTTCTCAGGTCACAGATGCCCTTGAGAAGTTTATGATACCACATGGATTTTCCCCATCAAAATGTATAAATACACATCAATATGAAGCATTTCATGTAATTCAAAGACTTGGGAGTCATTGGCAGCCAGGTGAACCTGCTTGGTGAACTCCAAGCCAGCAAGAAAATTTGTCTCAAAACCAAACTGGAATGATGTTACTACTGTCCGCTGGCCTCTACATACATGCACACACACTCACATACACACACACTTCACATGCACACAATGCACCTGTACACAGGAACATATATACACACACATAAACACACATGAGCACGCATACATAGAGAACATACACAGCAGCATCATATTGCATGAGTAGTATGTTATCTTCTCGCTCCATTCACTGCAAACAGCAACAGCATCTCTCCATACCTGGATTCCATGCCAATGTCTGAAGATCACAGACAGATAGCTACCCACAGGCAAGCACAAATCCATGTTCATCACACTAAGCATAGTCCATGTGTCAGGCTTTAGGAGCACAAACATGGATAGGACATGGTCTATATCCTCTTAAAAGTTATATTTTAACTCCATCAGGGGTGATCTGCTCACGGGTGTAGGGACAGTTGGTCATGTCTGTAGGCTGGCTGGATAGCCAGAACCAGAAGAGATGTTACTAGCATCTGCTGAGTAAAAGGCTGGTGTTCTGCTAAACATCCCACAATGCACAGAACACGCCTACCACAAAGAATTATTGGATCTAGAGTGCCAATACTGTCAAATGGTGCATGTGGCAATAAGTTAAATCAAGTGACTAAAATCCCATCAGGAAGGACATTTTGATAATCTCCTTCATTATCTGGGCCCAGACATACGCTGGTAGAGTATCTTCCTAGCCTACATAAAACCCTGATTTCCCTACCCAGCACTGTATATTAGCCAGGCACACACCTTCTTCTCAGAACTTGAGAGACAGAAGCAGAATCAGAAGCACATGGTCATTCTGGGCTACACAATGCATGGTCTAGTTTCATTTAGCTGCTGTGATGAAACATTAGTTAGAATGCATGAAACATTCTAACTAAAGGCAATGTAGGGAGAGAGGGGCTTTACGTCAACTTATAGTTTACAGTCTATCATTGAACTCAGGGCAGAAACTCAAGCAAGAACTTAAAGCAAAAATCACAGAGGAACGCTGTTTCCTGACTAGATCGCTCAGGCTTACATTCAGCTAACTTTCTTACAAAGTCCAGGATCACCTGCCCAGGGAATGGTGCCAGCCACAGTGGGCTGGGCCCTCTGACAACAATTAATAACCAAGACCAAACCCCCACAGACATGCCCACAAGTCAACCTGAGCTGGTTGACATCCTTCAAATGTGACTCCCTTCTCAAGTGACTCTTGGCTGTGTCAAGTAGATAGTTAAAGCTAATTAGACAGCAAGTTTGAGGCACACCTGGCCTGAATGTGACCCTATCTCAAAAAACAATTGGATGGGGACATTTTCAGGGGAGCCTTTGAAGATGTGGCAATCATTTCAGTTCACTGAGGGGAACAAAGGAAGTCTCTTCCATAGAGAGCCTAAAGGATGAAGGAAAACCCTCCTGGGGGGCACCAACTGCTAGCCTAGTGGTGAACTAAACAATAGCACTCCCTCTGAAAGAGGAAAATCCCGCTGGTTCTCCCCATCACTCAGCAGTGTAGCCAAAAATCTGCTTAGTTCTCCAGCATCAGTGTAGAGCCCTGCTGCACCCTGCCAGGAAGAACAGCTACCTACCTACCAGCTGGGTGTGCTCCACCTCTCCCCAGCTACTCCCCTCGGGGCAATAATTCCTCAAGTAAATGCTTTCTAAAACGGGGGTTGGTTCAAAGATCTGATTAATCTGAATAAAAAAAAATCACAAGATCAGAAAGCAGACCTAAGCCCATGTTTCAGTACTCAGGTTGCTTATTCCGTATGTCTCCCTCCCTCCCTCCCTCTCTCCCTCCTTCCCTCCCTCCCAACACTCCTCCTCGAGAGATTGTTTATTATGGAACCAGACTCCCTTATCACTGGGCATGGGTATGGCAGGTGTGGTACCCATGGAAGTTTGTGGTTCTGTGAGAACAGCTGGAGGTCTCTGGGACAGGGGAAGCAGCACAGAGAAGCTCCCTGTGGCTGTCACAGAAGAGGTTTCCACTTGGGAGCTTTAAAGTATGCAAAGCCAGACCCAACTCGAAATTTCAACCTTGTTACTCAACAGTCCCATGGCCTGGATGAAGCTGAGGCATGAACCAAGCTGCAGATTCCATATTTGTCAACTAGGGACAGCCAGAATTCTTCCCTTAAAGAGCTGTTGTATTAGCCAACTATTTCCATAGAGACCATTGAGTAGACTGTCTTGCATGTATTAAACTTCAATAAATTTCTGCTACTATTACTAAGGGAGGGAAACCATTGTGGTCTAACCTCAACGTATGATTTGCCAACCAAACACGCAGAGCTGCCGGCTACGGTTGTTCCCACTGGCCTTCCTCTCCAGGCCTTCCTCCCCACTTGAGAACCTACATTTTCTTTTCATTTCCCTTCCACTTAAATATCACTCTATTCTTATAAAGGGTCATTTATGAAGTAAAATCATCAACATCATAGACTGAAGATTATAACTGTGGACATGTGTGAGATCTCTCCCAACCTCCCTCTCCCCACCTTTCCTTCCTCCCACATACACATACACTTGATACACACACAAATGGACACACACCACACACACTTCAAATCCCTCTGTGCCAATCCTTCAAGTTCTCACTAAAGGATATAAACTGGTTTTCGTTCTTTGTTTTTCTTCATCTGAACTACATGTTCCTTCATACTATGGTTTCTCCAGCCTAAAAAAAAATGTTTAAGAGCCACTATAAGTGCGCTATAATTTCTAACTCAACATTTCATGATTTGACTAAGTAGAATAAAAAAGGTACTAAAGTTAATAGTACCTTATTCTTAGGGTACATGAGGAGGAAATTTCTTCTGCAAAGTTTAAATGAGGGAATCACCACTGGGTCTCCCAGCTCACTTTGGTCATAATGGTTATTGCCCTAGAGTCTCGAGCTGTGAAGACTCCATGCTTCCTTTTCATCCACCTAATTTCCCCAAAGGACATCTCTTCCTGGGTTAATATTTAGTGAAAAATAAAGAATAGAAATGAGAGATGGCCTGATCCTATTCTTCTGGTTAGCTTTAGGAAAAGCAGGTAACTTCTCTGAGTCTGAACTATTTCTTATATTAGGCAATAAACTACAGAGCAAACATATCCCTAGTTTACCAATCTGGATTCAAATGAGTTTTACAAGGCTGGTTCATTTGGTAAAGCATTCGGCTTGCAAGCACAAGGACCTGAGTTCAATTGCCAGAATGAATGTAGGAAGAAAAAACAAAACCCACCAGGCTCACCAGAACAAGCTTACAATCTCCGTGCTGGGGTGGCAAGGAAAGGCAGATCCTTGGGACTTACTGACCAGTATAACCAACTTGATAAATTCCAGGTCAGTGAGAGGCCTGTCTCAAAAAACAGAGGGGAGCCAGCAAGATAGTACATTTGGTAAAGCACTCAGTGCACAAGCAGGAGGAGCTGGATTGGAGCCCCAGAACCCATGTAACAAACTGTCATTGGTGGTATATGCTTGTAATCCCAGAGCAGGGGATCCCTGTGGCTTGCTGGCCCACCAGTCTCCTTCCTGGACCTGGAGGGAGGGGGCAGGAACTTGGACTTCCCACAGGGCAGGAGACCCTGACTGCCCTTGGGGACAAAGAGGGAGGAGGAGAGGGAGGGGGGGAGTGGGAGGGCGTTGGGAGGAGGGGCGTAAATGGAAACTTTTTATAATTTAATAAAATTACTTTCTAAAAAAAATAAAAAAAGAAAAAAAATAAAAAAAGAAAATCAAGGCCAACGTGAGGCCCTGTCTCAAAAATAGGGTGGGTGTCAATATGATAGCTCAGGGGGTAAAAGGACCAAGGCTGCCACCAAGCCTGAGGACCTAAGTTTAATTCTCAATACCCTCATAATAGAAGGAGAGAACTGACCCCAGGCAGTCGTCCCCTGCCTCCACGTACATGCCTTGCCATGTAAACATGTGCACGCACACAAAATAAATAACTACACATATTCTTTTTACCAACAGCGTCCATGGAATTCCATTCTTCTGGCTCACATTCTGAATTGGTCAGTGGTCTTTTATTAAGGACTGGTACTATCAAGTACTGAAAGACAATAGCTTGGCATGTTTGTCTTTACAGGATATTTGCATATTAGTTGAGACTAGAAGCAAAAATGGGTGGCTCTGGAGACCAACCAACCAGGATGCTATTTCTGGATTAAAAGAATCCTTTTGAACTGTTTCCATCATACCATATGGCTGTTGCTGTCTCTGTCTCTGCCTAAACCTAGACAGATCAGACTGGCGTGGCAATGTTCATGAAGACTTTCTCCTGCAACAGAGGCTGAGAAAATACCCCTGTATACCAGCTTTCCCAGAAGTTGTAAAGGGAATGGACACATGAGAACACACCTCATTTACCCATTTCCATGAAGATAACACAGGATCTGGTGTGTGAGGTGTGGCTGCAACCACAGAAAAGAACACTTAAAGCATTACCAGCATCTGCAGCCTTTAATATCAAGCTGGTCAACACAAAGTCTACAGTCGGCAGCAGGTTCAGGGTCACATGAAAGAACTTGACATGAGGATGCTTTGCATATTCCCTTCTCAGCGTCCAGAGCCTCACTCATGAAAAGCTTGAAAGGGAAGTGGGCATGATCACAAGGAAAATAACAAAGTCTGCAGATTTAAAAACTGGACTCTGGACTCAGAGTAGAATTGAAGGGGTATAACTGATAAACCCGTTCATCAGTTGTGTGGGATGAGGGAGGTGAACTTGGATACGGAGGTGCGTGTGCATGTGTATATGTGTAAGAGTGGACCAGCGGGCGATCTGAGCATTGCCCAGGCACCCCTGTCCACCACGGTCAGTTTTGAGAAAGAGTCACTCACAAGCCTGCACCTGACAGAACCAGTTGGGCCAAGCTGTCCAAGCAGTCTTAGAGGTCACCTGCCTCCACTTCCCAGCACTGCCATCACACCTGGCAGTGAATAGCATGCAGGTGCTCATGATCCCTAAGCTCCCACGACGCTTTATCAGCCATGTTCCACATAGCAGTCTCTAGAGCAGTTGCTGTGAGCACAGCACAGCCCTGATGCTCACACAAAAGAGGGGCCCAAGAGCAATCTATAGTTCCCTAATGAGCGAACTGGGCTCAGGGAGGGCCTTCATCTGATTTCCTGCTCTGGTCACATGTATCACGGAACAGAAGAGGTAACTTACATGTGTTGATCCAGAGCCTGTGGAAAAGTCCAGCTTCTAAACACAGAGACAACCTGTTTCCTTGCGCTAACCAGATCCTCACACACCGAGGGAAACCCAACCAGGCTGTTAAGAATGATGTCCACTGGGCCAGCAAGAGGCTGCGGTTGGTAAAAAGTGCTTCCCAAGCAAGCCTGAAAACCTGAGTTTGGTCCCGGAACCCACGTAACAAGCTGGATATGGTGTGTTAGGCTGAGATTCCAGGGCTGCTATAACAAGATGGGAGGTGGAGACCAGGGAACCAGTGGGAAGTTCCAGGGACAGCTAGCCAGGAATACACAGCAAGCAGCCAAGACAAGAGAGAATTTGCTCCAATTAGGTGAAATGCAAACTGGACTCCTGGAAGCAGTTCTATGATCTCCACGTGAATTCGCCACACACATACACACACATGCACAGCGTATGCACACATGCTAAATCCAGCTTTTTAAAAAAAAAAAAAAAAAAAGAATAATGTCCACCAGAGTGAGATCTCTCAGAAAGAAATGTTACATAGTATGAAATAAAGCCCTTGGCCACTTTCTAGACTGTTCAACACTTAAGAGCTGTATTGAGTTTTTGTTCAGCTCCATAATTAACTGCATGCTGGAGCAACTACATATAGGCCTGGCATTTGAATCCAAGGCACAGGCACATTTTTGTATAGGCTAATGTCTATTTCAGCCAGAATTAATGCAATTATATGTAATATTGACAGATTATGACATTTACCTATTAAGACACTGCACAAACATTCCAATAATTTGCTGGCTTTTGAGTTTGTAAAAAATAAATGAGCCCAAATCCCAAGGGGTGTTGCTAATGGGGTAAATGGAATCAGGATTTTAGGAGCTGGGCATTCAGGAAATAACAGTCAAAGAATAACGTATTTGAAGCCAAAACACATACAGTGGTCAGTGAATATTAGCACTTACCACAAGACTGCTGTCCAGAGAGAGTCTTTTACCAAAGTCCCTTTTATACAGCTGTCTCTTCCCCTCCATGGGTGAGTGATGGATTTTCCTTTGCAATTTATCAGAATCCCCCGTCTGTCTCCACGGCCACTGCAAAAAGTGAACATGGGTTTTGTGATCAAGTACAGTGTTTAAACTTTTCATTTTGCAATGTTCCTACCAGAAACTAGGGCCAAAAAAGTACCCAGACCCAAACAGTAAGTCTAACACTTGCGAGGCCTCTCGGCTCACAAGACTTTCTCTCAGGGGCACACACTTGAGCCATCTTTGTGGAGGTGTGTGTATTTTTTATAGCTTGTGCTTACAGGGCTGGGGGACGGGCTGGCGCGTTATATCAGCAGACTGTGGCCAAAAGCAAATGGTCTGCATCACGCCACACTTGCTCCATACCTGTTCTCTTTCCATCTGCCAGAACAAGTCTCTTTCTGCGCAGACAGGTGCTGGCTGTCTGCAAAGCCCATGAGCTCAATCCCAGAAAACCACACTCCAGAATCAACAACTGCTGAGCCTTAGATCCAGCAAGGAGAACCCCAAACTTGTATATTATTGTCAACATTTAATTGTCAAAATGTCATGTAAGCTCAGAGCTAGAGAGATGATTAGACCTCCGACTTGTCTTGTGGTTTTGCGTTGGAAAATCAGTTCCCAACACCCATATCTGGCAGCTCACAACCACATGGAACTTCGACTCCATGGGATCCGATGTGCTCCTCTGGCCTCCCTGGGGAACTGCACTCACAAGCAAAGACTCCCACGGAGATATATCGTTTTGAAATTAGAATAAATCTCTTGAAATGTCATTTCAACTTTTTGAGCATTGGAAGATAGATCCATTGGTTTTGAGGAAGCCAGATCAGTAAACTCTGGATGATGTCAACATGGACAGCACCTATTTATAGAACACTACATTTAGCATACGGCTCATCAAGGATTACATCGATGCTGCTTCTCAAATGAGCAAGAATTTTTGTTTAATAAGAGTCCACCACATGTATTAGGTTCCAAGTTTCATCAATTGTAAAGGACCAAAAAAAAAAAAAAATGAGAATGTGCCTTGGTGACTTCACCCATGAGTATCCAGGCAGCACAAGGTCCAGTCCGTGTGTTAACTTTTAAAAAGGAAATGAGAGGTTTTGAGAGAATGAAGGATGGACCTAGGAAAGATAAGGACAGGGATGGGAGGTAAATATAATCAAAATGTATTGTAAACACATGTGAAACTCAAAAATAACTAATAAAATGTGTATATTTTTAAAAAAGAAATGGATTTGACTCTATTTCCTTACCCCTTGGCCACATGGCCATGAGCAAGTCATCAACCTCTCTGCATGTCTGTTTTTTTCTCAACTGTTAACTCTATCACTGGAACAATGAGGGAACTGTTGAATAGTGATTATAACTTACAGCGAATTATAAATATCAACAGGTAATCTTAACAACTACTGAATAAAATTCACTATGCCTTTGATGGTTCAAAGAACCATTGAAAATATAGAAATCACATATTATCCTACAAAACAAGATAGCCAAGTAGGCCAGATAGAGAATGTTGTGACAAAAAGCTATACAAATTAGTTTTTTTGTTTGTTTATTCTTTGACAGTTTCACACTCACACATAATAAATTGTGGTTATTTTCTCCCCTCTTCCCTTGTCTCATCCCCCTCCCTCTCACACTGAGTCTCTCTTTCCCAACACATCCCCTTCCTACTCTGTTGTCCATTTGTGTGTATGTGTGTGCATGTGTATGCATCTTACTGAGTTGCTTTTATGATTTAGTTTAGTTATCTACTAAAGCATGGCAACTTACCAGTGACTATACCACTGAAGAAAACATCGCCTCCTAAGCCAGCAATAAATAACTGCCTATAGCTAGCTCTTCAGGATGGGAGCTCTTCCCATCCTTGGTAAAACACTGAAGGTACAGGCATAAAACTGAAATGATTATGTGTCCCCACTCTCAATTGTTAGAAGTCTAGCCTGTATCTGTACTTGACCTTATAGTCACATGCAACCTCTTGTTTCTGGTTTCTCCCATCACAAAGATTAACCTAGATGGATTCTACAGAGTCTACCCAAAGCTCATCCACTCTGTTAAGTGAATGGACTCAGTTCTGGATTCTTCCTCCATCGTCCCTATGCAGGTAGTCCTGAATGCTTTAAGAGTAGAGAAATAAAGCGGTATACAAGTGAGCATGTGTGCATTCATCTCTCCTCTTTACTAAGGATGTCATATAACCAGTTATCTCAAACCACAGCCATGGTGACTTCCCCGAAGTGATGGACTATACACTGGAAGGGTGAGCTAAAACAAACTCTATCTAGCACAAGTTGCTTATTGTCAAGTTATTTTTCTCCCCAGCAATACCATTGAAAGTAAAACAGCCTACATCTTGCCAACAGGTCTTTAGAGCCCCCCCAACCCTAAGTGAATTCTGATAAGTCTGCTTTTATCTTAACTCTCACACCATCCTGCATGATCCCCCTGCTCCCAGTTCAGGCACTGGACCCGTCTTACTTTCATCAGAAGATCTTCACAACAAATACATTAGGTGAGGATTCCCTTTCTCTACCAATTTTCATAGAACAATGATGTAGGAGGGTCTTCTGTCTATGTGTTACTTTCATTGGTTAAATAAAGAAGCTGCCTTGGCCTTTTGATAGGCCAGCCCTTAGGTGGGTTTGAGTAGACAGAACAGAATGCTGGGAGAAAGAAAGCAGAGTCAGGCAGACACCATGAAGCTCCAGCCTGAGATGGTCATAGGTTAGAATCTTCCTGGTAAGCCACAACCCTGTAGTGATACACAGATTACTAGATATGGGTTAATCAAGATATGAGAGTTAGTCAGTAAGAGGCTGGAGATAATGGGACGGGCAGTGTTTAAATGAATAGTTTCCATGTAATTATTTTGAGTAAAGCTGGTTGGGAGCCAGGTGGTGGGAACGCAGCATGCTGCTCCTATCACTACAGAACATTCACCACCCTTCATACCCAAGATAGTCTCTTACACGTAATAAATTCTAAAGGTATGTGTGTATTTTCAAACGAAGATGTTAGATACTAGTTCTATCGCCATAGGGGAAAGTGTTTGTCAACTGATGCTGTTTGGGAACCTGTCCTTCAGACTTCTCCCTTGCCATGTGGCAGCCCATTTTTCCCTCCTTGACTTTAGTCATGGTGGCTAAGACTGGCCTGGATAAGAGTAGCTGTGACACAGGGAGACTGCTGGGGATGCCCACCTCCCCCTCTATCAAATAGATACTTTCCTCATCTGTAATCCTCCCCAACACAATAGGCCATTAGTTCACAGACAGCATGTATATTCTGAGTGCTTACTACATAGAATATCCAAGCCCCAGATGTTGAAAGCATATATGTATAAGAAGGACTCACCATGGAGACATGGCTCTTCTGGTAAAGTGGTGGACATGCAAGCATGAAGACCGGAGTTGGATTCCCCAGAGCCCACATTAAAACTAAGAGCAATACTGTGCCTGGAATTCTAGTGCTAGGGATGCAGAGATGGAGGGATGTCTGGGGCTCACTGGCCATCCAGTCATTTCTATATCTGTGAATTCAGATTCATTGAGAGGCTCTGTCTCCAACAATAAAATGGGAAGTGATAGAGGAAGACACTGGGCATTGTAGCTCTGGCCTCTCTCTCTTTCTCTCTCTCTCTCTCTCTCTCTCTCTCTCTCTCACTTTCTACACACACACACACATACACACACACACACAGAGAGAGACACTTACACGTATGACTAGAAAGAATAAGTCCTTGCTTCCATGGAACCTTCTAGTAAGAATATATCAATAATGAGTAAGCAAACAAAGAAATAATCCCAAGGAGTGATAGGCAATGGCATTAGGAGATATCTTTAGTAGGTGTTGCAACCTTGAATCACACCTACCAACAGAACCTTTTTATATAGAACGGCTAGAGTATAAATGCAGCTTTGCAAGACAATGCAGAACATCCTTCCATGCAGAGAGACCATGAGAAGAGGCTAGAAAAGAGCTGTGTGCCTGGAGGAAGATTCCTTTCTTGAAGATAAAGTTAGCTAGCAAAAGAGTGCCCACAAAAAGTGCCAAGTCATAGTCACCAACTACAAACTCTCATCCTAAATACAAAGGGTACACAGGCTTTAATCTCCACTTCTTACTAGCTTACTACATAAATACCCAACCCCTATGTTGAAAGTCATGTGGAAGAAGGACTAGCCATGAGGTAAGCCACTTCTTACTAGCTAATAACATTCAACAAATTCTTTAATATATTTAATTCTCAGTGGTTGAGCTATAAACCACCACTAATAAGGAAAACTCCATTAATAAGACAATTAACTTGAGTATTTTTTTCCAGTGATTGACAAACAGTAGGTGGTCGGGACTAAATATTAGAATATTGATCAACCCTCTAGAATACATAGTAAAATCAGTAAAGACACTAGGTGATGATTTTATGTTTCACTACAGCTCAAGAAGAATGTCCCCAGGGAGAATGAGAATCTTTGTAAAATTCCTAGGATAGACGAGTTCGCCTGCCTGCTTGGTTTGCTTAATTCTTTCACATACTTCAAGCTGTCAATCATGTAATATAAGAGTAGAAATGACATCCAAATTACTTGGAAACAATATTCTATAAGCACTGAATAATGTTACCATTCCAGGACAATAAGGATCAACCCACAATGAGCAATACGGTGACAACAGAAGTCCTGGCCGCTTACCTGCCCAGTGGAATCACCATCCCCACACCAGGAATGGTAACATTTGCTAGCAGGGGCTGGGGAAACATCTCAGTAAGGAAAGTGACTGCCATGCAGGCATCAGAATCCTAGTCTGGATCAGAAACCATGTAAAGGACATGAGTGGCAGACACTCCTATGATCCCGAGCTGGGGAAACAGAGACAAGAGCATTTCTGCAGCTCACTGGCCAGTCGGCCTAGTGAAATGGATAAGCAATAAGTTCAGTGAGAGATTCTGTCTTAAAACATAAGTGAGGAATGACAGAAGAATTCTGCTGGCATTAACCTCTGGCCTCGACATATGTGCATATACACACAAACATACAGCAAACACATACACACATACATGTTTTCTAAACACAAGAAAATGATCATGGGTAAGTTCAGAGTAAAATCATCCCAACAGGTCAAAGCCAGACCACTTTTTTAAGATTAAAAAAATAACAGAAATAATAGCCAGGTATGGTGGTGTGCATCTATAATGAAAGCACATGGAAAATAAGAGTCAAAAGATAGGTAGGAAAGAAGTGAGGTAGAAGAAAGAAAGAGAGACAGGAAGGGAAAGAAGAAAGAGAGAGGGGGAAGGGAGAGAAAGAGGTATGGAAGGGAGGAGAAAGGAAGAAAGGAAAATGAAGAGGTGAGGGAAGGAAGGAAACAAGAATATGTTCAAATTTCTAGGATACCTGAAGTCTAAGAAGAGATTTTTATATTGACTGGTCAAAGGCAATGTAAAATTAATAGTGGATTAATTAAGAAATGATTTTTGCTAGGAGGATTAGCTCTGGGTGGAGCTAACTCAGACAACGTGCCTTTATTGACACTCTGGTATGGCCAGTGGCTGTCTAGACTGTACACACCGGACAGCAGCACCATGGGTGTCTCCCAGCTCCCTCTTCCTCAAGCATTCTTTTAAAGACTCCCCATGCGCCAGGCAGTGGTGGCGCATGCCTTTAATCCCAGCACTCCGATGACAGAGGCAGGTAAATCCCTGTGAGTTCGAGGCCAGCTTAGTCTACAAGAGCTAGTTCCAGGACAGCTAGGACTGTTACACAGGAAAACCCTGTCTAAAACAAAAAGGGGGGAGGGGCTCCCCACGCTCCCTCCTCTGCCTCTCCTTCCTCTCCTTCATGTATTGCCTGAAGAAATGTTTTAAACTCCTTATACAAAACAGCTCTGCACTGCATGAAAATCAGAATAGAAATAAAAGAGTTATATAAGGAAATCTTAAAATAAATAAACAACCAATAGCAAGAATAAAAATAAATAAAGACAACATGCATATAAGCCCAGTGGAATGGAAGAATACTGAGATGTGACTAGGGGAAAAATTTTCTGCAGTGTGTCAGCTGCTAATGTTAATGAGTTAGTTAAATTAGAAAAATCCCAACTGCCCAAAGCAAAAAGCATTCAACCACATAGGATGTCGGGGAGCAGTATGGATCATGCTATCAAACGCATTCTGTTCAGCTGATTTTTGTTGTTGGTGTTGCGTTTTGTTGTTGCTTTGAGCTGGCTGTGGAGAGCAACACTTAAAAAGCCATCCAATTTCAAGAGAATATTTTCCATCTGGGGCCAGTTGGGGAAAGCACAGGCTAAATGCTGCAAAGCCAGTGGAGACGCAACACAACTCATTAGGGAGGCAGTTTATGAGGAGGAATGCTTTCTGAAAATCCAGCCAAGATTTGACGGCAATGTCCCCGCACACTGCAACAGCCATTATTTTTCATTAAATGTCTTTGAACACAAGCGAAAACGCAAAACGACCAAGGAAATGGACAGAGTCAAATAAATTGGAAGTCGATCCATTTTTGCAGAGGTTTTAGCTGGTAGTTAAAATCTTGCCAATTACCCAGAGTGTCTCTTCACACTCGAAGAGGTTATTTATTCTATTTTATTTTAGAATAAGCTCCCTCCACATGCTCCTCAACCCCACATAACCCTGAAGTGAGTAAAAGCCAAGGAAATCAAGAGTAAGCATTAAACCTTCAAAACCAATTAACATACACAAAATAATACGATTTTAATAAACCATACAATGTAAACTGTGATGTTAAAGATGTTATATGTAATAAATCGCCAAAATTCGAGAGAAAAAAATTACAGTTGTTTTGTTTCTCTTCCTATATTCAGCATTTAGTTAAATTGCAAGCATTGTGTGCTTGCTGAAAAAGGGAGGTGGGCAAAAATCTCTTTTCAAGAACACAAAATACTTACTGATGATCCACTTAGATGCCACCAAGAAAGTTAAGCTTGGGCTGATGAGATGGCTCAACAGGTCAATGCACTTGCAGTCAGAGCCAAATGACCAATTTCTGGTCCTCAGAACCCCACAGAGGTGAAAAAAGAACCAATAGTCTCCAAATGTTGTCCTCTGACCGCCATACACCTACTGATGCACACATACAAAGCATGCAAACAGGCGTCATACTCCCCACATACACACAAATAAAATTTATATTTCATGAAAAACTCAGATTTTTACAGATGTGCCTTCTTATGAAAATACATATAAAATATGTATATATATACATATGTGCATATTCTCTACATGCATACATATATCCACAATTCTACCTCCTTCCCTGCTTACAAATAATAAAAATTAAAACTTTTAATTAGTACAGCTTTGCATAAATTATAGTTTTACTTTTCTTTCTTTTTAAAAAAATCTATCATCATATAGAATGTTACTGATTCAGAGTCAAAGATCTCAATACTTGAATTTTTTTTTTTGAGATAGGGTTTCTCTGTAGCTTTGATGCTTGTCCTGGAACTAGCTCTTGTAGACCAGACTGGCCTCGAACTCACAGAGATCTGCCTGCCTCTGCCTCCTGAGTTCTGGGATTAAAGGTGTGGGTCACCACCTCCCGGTTCAATCCTTTACATTCTTTGTTCTAAACTAGGACATTTTTATTACATCCTCATCATATGTTAATGGCACCATCAGAATATAACTTTTGAGCACTGTGTAAACAAAGGATTTTATCTTTAAGTACCTTTACTGTGCCCAGGTAGCACGTATGTATAACTGACTGCGTGTGAAGCACAGAGGGTTGATTGCAGGGGTCTGTTTCCTGGCAACTTTCTGTTCAAACTTTTAGAAATAAGTTAGCAATGCTTTGGGCCCTCCCTGTTCAATATTTATGTCTCATTTACTTTCCTTATCATAGTGCTTTGCCTAGAAGGGAGCTGTCTGTGGGAACATCCCTTTTCTTATTTCAGTAGAGTTCGTTGTGATATTTACACCATTAAGATTAAGATTCTTTTTTTCTTTTCTCACCATCCCCCCCTTTTTTTTGAACCTATCAATCACCAGATCCAATAAATAATTAAATGTGCTTGGATTTCTAGTATGCTTTACACTTGATGTGATTTGTTTTGCATGCATGTTCAGGGGCACATGTGTGGGTGGATGCATGTGCAAACCAGAAGCCAAGCTGACTTACTCCTTAGGACCCATTCTCCTTGTTCATGTTTCCAGCTAAGATATGTCTTCTGCCATGGCGTATGGTTTCACATGAAAATGATTTCCAAGGTCAGCGTACACTCTAAAAGGATGGGGAGAGGGGGCTATTATCGCCAGTGATGTGGCTACTGGTGGATTCCTCATGCTCCAGTGGATGGTTTCTCATCCATGCCCATGGCGGGTCCTGGCTAAACAAAGTGGCTCACGAAGCAAAAAGCAAAGCAAAATAAAGACTTGAAAGTGGGATAGGGACTTGGTAGGAGGATGGACAGATGCTGGAAGAGAAAGGAGAAAAAGAGAAGGCAGAGGGAGTCATGTGACCATACGTGCACGAGTTGGCAGAGAAGAAATTAATAAAAAGTATATAGTATCATAAATTAATTTAAAACTATGACACTGTTTTAAAAAGACTTTATTTTTATTTATGAGTGTGTGTGTGTGTGTGTGTGTGTGTGTGTGTGTGTGTGTGTACAGGTACCCAACAGAGAAAGGCATCAAGTCCCCTGGAGCTAGAATTACAGGTGGTTGTGGGCCATCTCACGTGGGTGCTAGGAACTGAACTCAAGTCCTCTGCAAGAATAGTGCTCTGAAATGTTATCTCTCCAGATCCAGTGACGGTCTTTTTTATCTTTATAAGTATCAGATATAATGGGCACTCTGTACTTTTGTCTTATGGGCTAGGTGGTCAGTGCTTCCCATAGCTTCATAACAGGTGAATGACGTCAGCTCTGGCCTATGACGTAGTATTATAGCATGGGTGTTCAAGATCTTTAATACTCTAGTGAAGTCACCACGTGCTGGCCTGTCTCCAACCTAGAACACTGTGCTGTGCATGACAGCAGATGTCTGGCAGGGTTGGCAGGTACAATACATATGACTGTGGCTTCCGGGAGCAAAGGGTAAGCGCAGCCAGCATCCGGGAATGTGCAAACAGCCCACACAGTCAGCCTCCACGTACCCAAGCCTGATCATCATCATTCTAGGACAGAGACTCATTTTTCCAAAGCCTTCCATTTTTTTAAAAAATTTTAAACAAAAAGCACAATCTAAATACTGATGTAAAATTCATATTTTCTTAAGTTTCATGGGCTAGAGAAATGGCCTAGAAGGTAACATGCTTCCACAGAAACATGAAAACCTGAGTTTGAATCCCGGAATCTGTGTACAGCCAGGTGCACTGGTGTGTGACCACAATCCTTGTGCCCTTACAGCAAGGTGGGAAGACGGACAAAAGAAGAGGTAGCTTACCATTCTCCTACTCTGGTGTACACCGTGGCAAAAAACAGTATACCTAGCATCAAGCAAGATGTGTGGCAAGGGTTAAAACTCAAGACTGTCCTCTGACCTCCACATGTGCACCATGCCTACACACACACACACACACACACACACACACACACACACACACGCACCCACACACTATTTAAAAAATTAAGTTTCACAAGCCAAATGAATTCCCCTCAGAGAAGTGCATAGCCCGAGGCCTACTCATTCCCAATCTTTAATTACATGGCTCTGAAAATTTGGTAATTATTTTTGCAAAGTTTGAATTAATGGAAAACTCCATGTAGAGAAGATTGAAATATTAAATCCTAACACAGAGAACTAAGTACAGCAACAGGGTTTGGAAGGAAAATTGAATTGCCCATCACCTGTCTGTGCAAATGGCAAAAATATTTCAAACTTTTTTCAAAGATAATTTATTCTCTTTTTATGTGAACCCACAATGTGGAAGCAATTATTCTAACTTAGAAAAAATATGCTCTGTAAGAATTAAGGACTTACCCCTTAGTTTAAAACTAAAATATTACCAGGGTTACTTAGTATGTTTTAGATACTGATGCTTGCTGCTACAGCACAGAAACTAAACAGACTCCCACTCCGGAAGTATGCATCTTGTTTGACATCTGTTGGGATGCCTGGCCTGTGTTTATTGTTTGGGGTTATCTATACTTTCTTCCTTGCTGGTTTTGGCATTTTGATCTCATCTACACAAAAATTAACTCGACCCACATACGGCTGCTTTGATGGATCACACTAATTAAGTTATGAGTTATTACCACGTCTACACCATAATTTTGCTATATAAATGGATTCAGTGGGATTTACCAACTATTGATTAAAGAATTCCAGTGTAAGGTGGGTTTTTCTGGGTTTTTCAACTAATTGCTTTCATATCATCTGACAAATTAATTTCTCCAGTCTCCAGTCCCTTCATCTCCCTGATAAAGACAAATCAAGTGAATGCTTGCTAAGTTTCCTTTTGGATCTAAAATATTTTAATCTATGAGACAATTTAAGTAGAATTTAATGCATTGAAATCCATTGTCATCTCTCAATTTACAGCTTTATTGAGGTGTAAGTCAAATACCATATCGACCCATAAATATGGTGTTTTGTGTGACCATCATCAAAATCCAATTTTAACACATTTTCAACACTCCAAAGGAGAAGCCTGCTGAAATAGGCAGCTGTTACCCACCCTGCCAACCTAGCCACTCATAGGCAGCCGCTATTCTCCATTCTGTATCCACGAATTCATTTTATTTCACACATTTAATAAATGGCTTTGAGACAGACCTTTTTCTCCTAGTATAATTATTTTTAAAAGTCACCAATGATGTGAAACAGATTGATACTCCACTATTTACAACAGAATAATTTTCCATCATGCAGATATATCACCTTTGTTTATTTATTGGTTATTGAGCACTTAAGTTGATTCCACGTTTTTCTATGAATAACCAAGGACTGTTTTATGAAAACACGTTTGCGTTTTTCTTGGTGTAGATACCTAGGAGAATTACTGGATCAAATGGAAAAATCTATTATTAGTATTTTCAATAACTGTATCTACGAATTCCAACCCCTCTCCATCTTTGCCAGCATTTACCATTGTCCCTATTTATTTCAACCATAGACATTCTGCTGGATATTGATAGCCTCATTATAACTTTCACTTCAATTTCCCGAAGGCTGATGACAATACTGGGTCTCTTTTTCTATTCAGATTAGCTACTTATTTATCTTCTTTGGGGGGATACATACGCAGACTTTTGCCCCATATTTTCAGCTCAGTGATTTGCCTTTTTATTTTCTTATTTATTTATGTGTCTGTATGTGATTATGTGCAAGTGAACGCAGGTGTCTAGAGTCCAGAAAAGGTGTCAGATCCCCTAAGGCTGGAGTTACAAGGTGGTTATAAGCGCCTGATTTGGGTGCCAGGAACCGAATTCAGGACAGATCCGCAAGTGCTTCCGCCACAAAGCCTTCTCTCCATCCTGTCTTTCTACCGTTAAAGAGTGTGCAAGGTTTTTGTGTATCCTGATCAGAAGTCCCCTATCTTATAACTACGTGCAAGTATCTTCTCCCATTCTGTAGGTTATCTTTTCAAAAGATGATTTTTTAAAAAATGCGTGTCTGTGTGTAACTACGGGTGCCCGCAGAGACCAAAAGATGGCCGCAGACGCACTAAAGCTAGAGCCACAAGGGCTTGGGAGCCACACGGAGTGGGAGCTGGGAACCAAACTCTGGGCTCCTGCAGAAACAGCAAGTGTTTCTCTTGACGTCAGATCTAAGAAAACACTTTAATCCTAGCAAGCAAAAAGTTTATCATATGGTAAATTTTGTTATAGTCTTAGCTCTTACATTTCTTTCTACGATTCCTTTGGGGTTAATGTTTGTGTCGTGTGGTAGGAATTAGTCTTCTCTTTTACACATGAGTACTGAGAACTGCCTGACCACTACTTAGGAAAAGACTTATCTTCCCCTCACAGAAATGTCTTGGCACCTGGGTAAAAAAAAATCCACTAGCCATGAACAAGGGGGTTTGTCTACACATTCTGAATTCACACTTCTTTAATGCACATTACTGTCTTGATTACTATAGGGCCATAGTTCAATTTGAAATCAGGATTGTGAACTTTCAACTTCATTTTTTTTCAGATGTTTTTGTCTGTCTTACCTACTTCGTGTTCCTGTATGAATTTCAGCATTATTTTGTAAATTTCTGGGAGAAAACTGGCCAGGATATAGAGGGGACCTGGGCTAATACTGCGTCACTGCAGGAGATACAGCCACCTTTGTGGTCTGAACCTTCCAGTTCATGAAATCAGAGGATTTTATTTGTTGGTTATTCTTAATTTCTTTCGACCATGCTCAATAAGGTTTTGTGTCCCCACCACTTTGGTGTGAAAATCTTGCATTGTATTTGTTTCTGGGTACTTTCTTTGGTTGTTGCTTTATTTACCAAAAAAAAAAAAAAAATCACAATTCAGGTTGTTTTCCCTTAGAGTTCTGTTAAGTTTTGAAATGAAGACCTAGTCCATACATTCTTCCTTCTTTTTAAGAATGTTTTCCCATTTAACTATGTTGAATTTTGTTTTCAATAATGTAATTAATATTATAATTCTAAGTGACATGGGGTCCAACGTTACTTTATTATATTTGGTGTTTTGGTGTGGTATCTGTGTGTGTGTGTGTGTGTGTGTATGCATGTGTGTGCACATGTGTGGATGTATGAGATGAGTATATGTGATGTATTCTCATACTGGTAGGTCCATACATGCTTGCTCAGAAGCCAGAGAAGATTTTTGAATGGTTTGCTCCATCACAACTCCTCCCTTTTTCCCTCTGAGACTGAACTGGGTCTCTCACTACACCTGGAGCTAAGATGGCTGCCCTAGCAATCCTCCTGTCTTCCAGGCCCCTACGGAACTGGGATTAGTTACATGGCTACCCCGGTTTTTAGGTCAATCCTGAGGATTTGAACTCAGACCTTCATGCCCATGCAGCAAGCTACTTTACTCAATGAGCCATCTCTCCAGGCCTCAGTTTTATTTTTAAAATGTATTTTTATTAAACCACAAAGAAATTCCTAAGAATCATATATGATATATTTGAATTAAAATGAAGAGTGATGCTTAGCTTACCCAAGTAATGTGGAAGTAAACTGCAACACGTTACCACCATCTTTCACTTGCACTCACTGAGCCACGTACTGAATGCACAATCTAATACTGTAGCGACCCACATTTAACTCATCACCCAGTAACTGCATTTAACTCCCATAACATCATAAAACCCACTTGCTAAGAAATTGGAGCATAAAGAAATGCCCTCATCATCTCAAACTTGTCGCTGTGACTAAATATTTTCATTAATCCCATTAAAGGTATTTCCCTTCCTTACAATGAGGATGCCACACCATTCCACTATGAAGCTGAATTTCACTTCAACTTTGGAGGATCCAAGCCAGCTGCTCCGCTGACTTTTAGACTGTGCTAATTATGCTAATGCTGCTGAATACAGAAAATGGATTCATTGGTCTTGGAAAAAAAGTACTAATATTAATTCTGACTCAATGATGTTATCAACTGTGTCTTTTCCTCAGAAAAAGAACCTGAATTCAAACTAAAAGTGTCATGTTTTATCATTAGATCTTAAAGCTTTGAGAATCAAAGGAAGTCAAGAGTTAACACCCTGGGAAAATAAATATTTGGTATAGCATGTGTTTATACATGGTGGGAAGGATTGATAGAGAGTGAAACTCTGCGACCTCAACATTAGAACCTCCCCTTAGAACCAGTGGCATGTCTTAGCAGTTAAAGATGTGTTTTTATTCCAAGCTGATGAACATGCATCCCCAGGACCCACACAGAAGGTGAGAACCAACTCCCACATGTGTGTCACAGCAGGCATGCACCCGTCCCACACTTATACATAGAGTAAATGAATCAAAAGAGATAAATGTAATACAATTTTTAAAACACTTCCCATTAAATCCTAGGTGAGTAAATAAATAATTACCATCATTCCCTAGAATATGAAGAGAAGACAAGCACATCTATGAACTGGGGTTGAATTCAGAGAGGACCTGCGGAGTCCTGAGTCTCCAGGGACAACAATGCGGGAGCTTTGTGTCCAGAGTTTTCCACCAGTGCGTGGAAACAAGGGCCTGACAACTCACCACAGGACAGCAAACCAAAGCACAGTCGTTCGGCTGGAGAACATGCAGTGCTCAGAGAAGGCACCAAGGTAAGACTCAGGAAGAAGCCAGAAAAGCCAGAAGACTGGACCGCCCTCCCGAAGGGCTTCATGTATGGAGCATGCGCAGGGACAGTCCACGATCTGCCAACATCCGGAAGAGGTGCGCACTTACAAGCAAGGCCACTCTGCAGCTGCAGATCTTCTCAGCTTCCAGATTTGCTAGCTCTCTACCCTGCTCCTAACTTCAGCATGTACAGTCTTACTAATAAGCCATTTAAACAAACCATTCGCTGCCGCAAGCACTATCTGTTTCTCTGGCCCAGCCCTTCATTCTAGAAGAAGAACCTAGAATTCCCTGCAGGTCTCTGGACTCCGATGTTTCCCAGACAGAGGGATGGATTTTCCCCGGAGTTACAGAGAAGTTGCACCACGTGGCTGAAGGAAAGGTGGTGTCTGTTAAAACCTGAGCCAAGTCATCTGATAGCTCACTTCCTCTAAGATGCCCTCGGATTCACTGACAGGTAGGTGCGCCAAGCCGTTCTGCCAAGCTGGCTCTGGATCTAGCAAGCCTCGTGGATGCTTCTATTTTCCTCTGCATGGGAAAGAGTACATTGCGAGTAAGGGTGAAAATCTATTCCAGATGAAACGAGAAAAAGGATTCCTTTTGAGACAGGGTCTCGTGCAGTCGGTCCATGGTAGCCTTGCTCTGACTGTGCAGCTGCGGATGACTTGGAACTCCTGAACCCCTGCCTAGATTTTCCAGTTTGCTCGTGTTACAGGCCTGGACCACCACTACCAGTTTAAGCAGTTCGTGCTGAATCCAGGCCTTTGTGAATGATGGGTAAGCATTCTACCAACAAAGCCATATCTCTAACCCAAACAGAAATATTAAAGCACATGAAAATTTGTATTTTTAGAATTTTGGAAGACATCAAAATTTAATAATGAAAATTATCAAAGCATAAATGACTTATAAAATAATAGCTGATGGATGTTCAAATCTGAAGAGCACATACTTTATTTAAAATATAAATTTTAATATACTTTTAGGCCAATGTGCTGGCTAGCTGTTACTGTCAGTTGGACAAAACATGAAATCAAACTGGAATGAGAGTTTCAATTGAGAAATGAGCTAGATCAGGTTGGCCTAAAGGCATGTTTGGGGGTAGGGCATGCCTTGATTATTAATTGATTTAGGAAGATTAGGTGCACTGTGAGAGGCACCATTTCCTAAGCTGGGCCTTGACCCTGCACGGGTATATTTCCTTCTCTCTGTTCTTGACTGTGTGTGTAATGTGGCGAGCCACTTTGAGTCCCTCCCTCAACTTCCCTTTAGTGATGGACTGTGACCTGGAATTGTGAGCTGGGTAAGCCCTTCTCTCCCCGAAGCTGCTGTTGCTCCTTCCGTATCACCCCAGCTGGGGCAGGCGGCACACAGAGTGCCAGCGTGGCAGCGTCTTCAGGGATCTTTGTCCCTACATCCTGTTGTGATTCTTCTCCTCTCTACAGCGCCCGCCCTCCAGCCTGTTCCCGTCTTCCTTGCCCCAAGTCTCTCCCTTTCCATTCCCTTATCATGTGAATATGCGCTTTTAGGACTGAAAATACTGCCTAAAATTATAATCCACATCAAAAGGCACAGTGTCAGAAGTATGAAAACCTCAAGTGAAATTCCCAAAAGTTATGAGGGACCTCTCAAGATGACATATAAGTGCTGTTAGATAGCTACCCTGCCAGCACATCTCTAGTTAGCAAAATTAAATGCCCGAACATAAGAGAATGCTGCCGCCAACATAATAAAGGCAAATAACTCTGAGACTCTAAGTGGCTCTAAAATATAACCCAAAAATCCCTAAGCCTTAGAGAGCTGGAGCAAGTGGGGCTCGGGCTCCGTTGGTAGAGTGTTTGCATAGCATGCCAGAAATGCTCTGGAAGTGGAGCCAGGAGGATCAGGAGTTTGAGGTCATCCTTAGTCACCTAGAAAATTCCAGGCTAACCTGGGCTACATGAGATATTGTTCCCCCCCCCCAAAGAAAGCCTCTGTTGTTTTTGCCACAAAAGACTACTGATGGATCCACTTCAGCACAACAGTGTGGATGAGCAGTGGGTTGCACCAAACAGCAAACGCAAGGGGAAAATATGTGGCTGGATCTTGTGAATGATTTCTTTTTTCTCAGAGATAATAGCTTAATTTAGCCGTATAAATTAATTCAGAGTTAGCAACAATAAAAAAGTGAAATTTGACGCAGTGTATTAGACATATCAAGGCCCTTCAAATTGTTTATACCATCAAGTGCCCTTGAGAAAATTCACTGCCATTATTATTCTAAGAAACATCTCTTTGCCTGCCCAAGGCTTTCCCCTTTGAGCATGCATTCAGCCTTGAAGTTATAAACCAATGGCAGGTGCTGACTTGTGTCTTCTTCCTGCTGAAATGGTTACCCTCAGGACGGGGACCCCAGCTCATTTACGCTGGTTCTCTCACCCCAGTACTCAAAATTTGCGCAGAGCTGCCCAACTTGTCTGCAATTAAATTCTTTCTTTTTTTAATATGGTGCTGTGTGTGTGTGTGTGTGCACGCGCACGCATGTGCACATGTAAGGAAGTGTGTGCAGAGTTCTGTATGTCGTTTGCCAGGCACCATCTACCTTGTGCTTTGGGAGCCAGGATCTGTCACTAGGCTGGCAGTTCTGTTCTCAGGCTGTATGAGCCATCCGAGGAATCCTCCCCACTCTGTCTCGCCCACAGCAGGAGTATAAGCACATGCTACCATGCCTGTTTTGTTTTGTTTTATACACGGGTTCTGGGGATCAAACTCTGGCTGCCATCCTTATATGGAAAGCACTTTGCTAAGTGAGCAATCACCTCGGACCAAGCGAAACGCTTGAGAAACAGGTTTCTTCTGTAGAAGCTTCTGCTGCTTCCCGTCTGCTTAGAAGGGGCGGCTTGGTTTTTATCTTCAAAGCTTGAATCTGTATCTTAAATTAAACACTATCAAGCAACATTGCACACAGAAAAAGTGAGATTTGGTTATCTTGTATTATTTATTTGGAAAAAAAGAAATTTTTTTCTCATAACTCCATGAAATTTTCCCTTTAGAATATTGACCTATTAATATATGTAAATAAACAAGTGTAAAAACAAGCAAAAGTGACCTATGAATATATTCCAAATAGTTAAGGTCATGTACAAACCTGTAGGGAAAACAATCTGTGTTCCCATTCCTGCACTCCCAACTGCTTCCTTCAAACTAGAAAAAAAAATCCACTATTCATAATTTATCTTTCTAAGATTTCCTATTAGCCAATTATACACATACTTGTATATGTAAATTTTTAATCATAACCCTTAGCATCCTTTTCTACATAGTCTTTGACAAGCTGATTTACTTCCCATGTAGTACTGTGTCAGGGCGAGGGCTGGGGATTGATTGGTAGAGAGGATGAATTGCCTGCAGGAAGCTCTGGGGAGATCCATCTCTGGACTAAGTAAACCAGGCATGGTGACACATGCCTGCAATCTCAACACTTGTAAGGCAGAAACAGTAGGATCAAGGGTTCAAGGTCATCCTTAGAAAGTTCCAGATCAGTTTGGGCTGTGGGAAACACTGTCTCAAAAAATAATACCAGGTCATAATGTTCTCTTCATGTTGAGATATAAACAGTTCTTCCTTCTTCTTCAGCTATATTTTAGTTTTTTATTTATATGTATGTGTGTGCATACACAGGTTGTGTGTAGGTACCCATAGAGGCCAGAAGGGGGCGTCAGATTCCCCGGAGCTGGTGTTACAGATGGTTGTGAGCCAGCTAATGTGGAACTCAGATCTGAACTTGGGTTCTCTGCAAGACCAGCAAGCACTTTTGACAGCTGAGCCATCTCTCCAGTCCTCCTTTTTCATTCTTTTAATGACCACCAGGGCTCCTGATGGCAAGTGGAACCCGATTTGTTTGACTCTTCCCTTCTTGATGGACACAGACAGCAAATAATTTATCAGTATTACAAACGCTGCGGAGTGTTTTCTTGTGCATTCCTCTGTGTTAACGGATGAGGTGGCTCCTGTGATAAATAGCTGAAGAGGGCCTTGCTTTCCAAATACACTCAGATTTCTTTTAATCCAAATCACTGTCTCCTTCCTGTAACAGCCCAACGGCTTCAGAAAGGCAGGGAAATCCATCCGCAGCTTCCCAGAAATGAAACAAATCGTGATCACATCTCATTTAAAACTCCTCCTGCACAAGCAGCAGAGGACTTGCCTAGCAGATGGGAGGCCCAGGGTTCCATCCCCAGTACCCAAAAAGCCAAGCAAAAACAGATGCCTTTTCCATCAAATAATTCATTCACAAATCAGTCTGTTCACCCAGAACTCACACACATCCACTCGTCAATACCCTGCCAGTCATGGCCTCGCCTTGACACTTTCCTACATCTAAGAACATAAAGGGAGACAAGGCCCCTCTGGATTCCTATCAACGGGGTCTAGGCAAAGCCCTTATCCTTAGATTTTGCGACACTGATACAGAGAGCTGGCATTCACAAATCAAAGGGAGGAAAGGTGCATTTAGCTTATGGTTTTGGAATATTATGGTGGGGAGAGTGTGATGGGGCTGTTCACATCACAGCAGACAGGGGAGGAGAGGGAAAAAGGGAGAAAGAAGTGAGGGAAAGAACGGACAAGGCCTAACCCCTACAAGCCTATGTGGTAGCTTCCATTCTGTTGCTGTGATAAATACTGTAACTTAGAACATGATGGGGCTTTCTTCCAACACACATTCTCAGGTCACAGTTCACCGTCAAGGGAGGGATGACAGGAATTTGAGGAATGGCCTTGATGACACCTGCTTGCTCTTCCACACAGCATTGCTTCTGACCAAGAAACTCACTTCACAGCCCAAGAAGTGGGGCAAGGAACATGAGGGATGTCACTGTTTGGCTGGCAAGCATGCTTCCTTTAATCACTCAGGAACACCTACCTAGGGAATGATGCTGCACACAGTGGTCTGGACAGTCCCATTCCTGTTAACAAGACAATCCTCTACAGACATTCCCATAGGCCAGTCTGATCTAGGTGAATTTTTCCTCAATTGAGATTCTCTTTCCAGATAAGTCTAGGATGTGTCATATTGATAGTCAAAGCTAACCAAACAGCCTGCTCTGAATGACTTATTTCCTTTAGCTATAGTAGACTTAAAATTTCCACCATCTCCCCAGATGATGCCGCCAGCTGAGGACCAAGCATACAAGTCTGTGGGACACATGTCACATTCAAACCATAGTACCTACCGTAGAGAAGTTACCTACAAAGAGGGAGAGAGATGCACAAGCTAGGATCAGAGGCAGCTAGTGTAGGAAATAGAAGACAGGCGTTGGGACTGTCATCTTATAATTCCCATCAATGTCTTTCTTAAGACATTAAAATTTCTGCTTTTAGCTATTCTTGGCACTCTCCTATCTAGGAATGTTTGAAGTTAACACAATAGGAAATGCAGAAATTGCTGTATAACATTGATAGATTTCAGTGGAAGTGGATCCTCGCTCCTTTGTACGATTTTATTTTTACTTATATGAATGGGTATGGGTATGTGTTTGTGTGAGTACATGCCATGTGTGTGCATGTGCCTGCAGGGTTTTAGAGAGTGGTCGACTCCCTGGACCTGGAGTTACAGGTGGTTTTGAGTCAGTTGGTGTGGGCTCTGGAAACTGAACTTGGTCCCTCTACAGGAGCAGAAGTTCTCTTAGCTGCTGAGCAATCACTCCTGTCCTGGACCAGCACTCTTACGCCTGAACTTTCCTCTGCTTCTCATCAGCACAGACTTGGTAAGATGAAAGCAAAATACAAAGTAAAGGCAGGCATAAACTCTGTAACAACTTGGTTTTTGTTTTTTTTGGGGGGGGGTGTTTCTTCAATTGCTCATGTTATGGTACAAAGAGTGTAGGGCCCATGTCTGTGTTGGCTCCGTCCCACAAAGCCAGGGAATCTGCTTCACTGATTCCTCCACCATAGCCAGCACCTCAGGTGTTGAATCTGAGCATATCCTCAGGATTCCACAGGGGAGCATGGAGTATAATCTGTCTGGTCTAAGAAACAAGACCAAAACATTTGTCTACACATGTATGTGTGGACATGTGCAGTATGTAGAGGTCAGAGGTCAACCTCAGGATAAGTGTTGCTCCTCAAGTATCATCCACCTGTTTTGTAGAACTCTTGCTCAAGTTAAGCTAGACTGTTCAGTGAGCCTCGGGGTCTGCTGTCTCTACCTCCCCAGCCCTGGGGTCACTAGTGTGTGCTATCATGCCCAGATTTTCTCTGAGTTCCGGGAATTGAACTCAGGTCTTCATGGTTGTCAGTCAAGCACTAAATAGACTGATTATTTCTCTAGCTTAAAATAAAAATATTTTGTATCTTTACAAGGACACAGCAGAAGGCTCAGGGGTGATGCAGGTTTACATGGTCTGAATACTTCTCTTTGAAAAGATTTATAAGGACTGGCTAATACGTCAGAGAAATTAGAGGAAGTGACCCAAAAGCCTCTCCATCGACAAAATACTATTGATTTCTCTAGAAAAAAAGAGATTAATACTACTTGTTAAAATGCCCTGTGACTATTTAGGATTGATAAAGTGCTTCCTAAGTTCAGTTGCTTTAATTTGGGAATCTTAGGAAGGATAAAATAACACTTCAGATTTGTCTAACTTAAATGGCAGAAATGAACACCTAAATGTCAATAAACGTGCTGTTAGCCATGTGCACACAATTCTCTGTGTATGCCCTCAGAATACACCTTAGCCAAGTCCACCTGGCCTAACCCACCTGGCCAAGCTCAGCACCACGGAGACAAGTACCTTAAAGACGAAGACAAGGCAAAAAGTGAAAATACATCCGCACTGGAGAGCATCAATGTCAAACGAGAGTGGATAAAAGGATGAGAGCCAGAAAGAAGAAGGGAAGGAAAGGGAAGGTAAGATGGGAGGGAGAGAGAAGAAGAGAAGGAAGCAAAAGGGGGAGGAAGGAAAAGAAAGAGAAGATGGGAAGAGAGAAGTGAGAGCTAAGGGAGAGGAAGGGGGAGAAAGGGAGAGAAAACAAAGGAGGAGGGGAGAGGGAAAGGGAGGGAGGAAGTGAGGAAGCAAGAGAAAAACGAAAGGGAAATGGGAGCAGGAGGGATAAAGTGGAAAGAGAAAAAGGGAATGGAAAGAGGAAAAGGGAGAGAGAATGAGGAATGGGAGGGAGAGGAGAGAGTGGGGGAGAGAGAAAGATGAGAACATTAAGTTGGATGGGGTAGAGGAGAAGGAGAGACCATGGGGAGGGAGGAAATAAAGGTTTGAGAAGAGGAAAGGGGAGGGAAGGATAAGGGAAGAGAAAGGGGGAGAAGAGCAAGGGGAAATGAGAGAGAAGAAGAGGAGAGGAGAAGGGAAGGAGAGAGAAAAGAAAAGAGACAGGGGGGAGGCCAACTGAGTCGCTGTGCAGGAAACTGACGGCTTTGAGGAGGTCTACAGAGAGGGGCCCTTCACCCAGTTCCCTATAATGATGGCTTCTGTGAACTCTCTAGACTGCAGTTCGTTCTGCACAATCCCTCCACATCCTGTCAACATGTGCTTCACTCACTGGCTTCACACAGGCTGCGTGCATTCCAAGTGCTATCAAAAGACTATCATGGGGTGGCTACTTCAGTGTGAGGACAAGGTGCTATCATGTACCCAGCATATTTGATGGTGCTTTAGAAGCGGGAGACAGCATCTGGAAAAGAAGAGACCCAGCATATGTCTGGAAGAGACCTTGTCCTAGTTTCATTGTTGTGCTGGTGACTAAAGAATTCTAACAAAAAGCAACTTGGGGTAGCTGGGTTATTTGACTTATGCTTTCAAGTCACAGTCTGTCACTGAGGGGAGTCAGGAGAGGAACTCGGGGTAACAACCTGAAGGCAGGCCTGCGTGCTAGTCCACCCAGCATCACCTCTAACCAGAAATGCACCAAATTTTATGAGAGTGAACGAAAAAGAAGTGAACTTATAAATCATTTTAAGATGAAGGCAAGTCAGACTTTTGCAGAAACAGAGGTCCATTTTCATGCCCAAGTATGTTTTATACGTTCTACCAGTTCTTCGTTGGTGCCAAAATGTGAAAAGGCAGATGCCTTTCAAGTTCTTCTCATCTAGAGGCTTACATTTGAGTGAGGAAGAAAATTGCTTTCAAAGCAAAGAAACTATAGTGTGAGTAGATATATGTACTTTTTAAAATAAAGAAATTAGAAATAAAAAGCAGAGGATTCCCTCACAGCCATGAAATATGCAGAAACCATGGAGAAACACTACTTTGGTTTGCAAACTCATACTCAGTCACTGTCTGTTACATTCTGGAACCAGCTGCCTAGGGATGCATAATGGTAGAAATTGAACTGGAGAGCAAAGGTGACAAATTGGATGAGGGAGAGAGGAAGGGGGTTACCTGGGAATTGCGGGTTATACTATATACTGTGAAGAAGAGCTTTTCTAACTCGGTTTAATAAAGTTTAAGCAATAATAATAAAATAAACGATTGAAGAAGTATAGCCACAGGTAAGATATGAATGAGAATTAGAAAGCATATGTTACTCTTAAATAAAGAAATTGGGATCTAGAAAGACAACTCAGTAGTTTAGAATCCATACTGCTACAGAGGACCCAAGATCAGGTCCCAGCACCCAAACGGGGCGCCTCACATTGTCTATAAATCCAGTATGAACTTCATACATGGATACACACACATGAACACACACACATAAGCAAAACAACTTTTTTAAAAGTTACAATAAGCTGCCCAGCCTAGAAATTAGCTATTCAAATGGCTTGAAGTCTTGTGCAGTCACACTCAGACCAAAAGTCATGCGGGGCTTTATGTGCTGTGGTGACTTGTTCAAGGACAGCAGGGTGTCAGACATAGAGGCTCACAGAACCACTCTAAAGGGTTTGAGAAATGTCAGCAAGGAACCAGGATTCCTGGCAAAAGAAAAAAAGGAAAAGGGGTGATGAGGTCTGTGTTTCATAAAACTGCCAAGATCTGACTATAGTGTCGAGCCATTGACTGGCAGGCACAGCTGTAGGGACTCCGAAATGGAAGAGGAACAAACCAGAACCCAGTTTTCAGTGAGGAGAAGTGAGCTGAGGCCCCATGTCTAGCCAGGTGTGTTTGAGGATAGAAGCTGACAAGAAGAGGGAAGGCTGGAAACCAATCACAAAGCAGGAGACCTAAAGACACAGAGGAGGTTCCATCCCTGACTGCTCAGAGTGGAGGGGAGGGATGCAAAGGCACTTTAATTTACTGCTTAACCACCCCAGCCAGACTCAGACCTCACAAGGCCAAAACAAGGCATTGGGAAACCAAAGAGCTCCTGGATCTGGATTTTCTTCTGAATTCATGTTGGTAAATTGTGATTTTGCGGTTGTAGAAGCCACAGCTTCTGTTGTCAAGGTCAATGGGAGAATCTCTGAGGCTGTGCATCTCAAGTCTCTTAACTCTAGACTGTGTCTCAAGAACCCCACTTTTATTAACCTGAAGCAAGCTAATTAGGGACCTTAATTACATCTGCAAAACTATTCCAACTGAATGTAAGCCGGTGCATTGATTAAGGAAGTCAGTATGGAGGCTCCTCAAAGCAGCAACAACAAACAAGAAAAACTCCAGGGCTTCTTTCTTAGGGTGACAACTGCCATATGATAAGACAGCAATGTGGACAGGAAAGGGTTCATCCTACTTACTCTTCTACATCATCAAAGGAAGTCAGGGCAGGACTGAAGTAGCTCTGTAGAGCAGGCTGGCCTTAAAAGATATATGCTTCCTTCTGCCTCAGTGCCATGATCAAAGCCTGGTGTCACCACATAAGGCAGACACTTAAGGCAGGAATCTAGAGGCAGGAAATGAAGCAGAAGCCATGCAAGGACACTGCTTACTAGCTTGCTCCTCATGGCTTGCTCAGCACAGGGCAGGTCCCTCCTCAATGACCTGGGCCCTCAACCATCGATCACTAATTAAGAAGTAGCCTACAGTTTTGCCTACACTCTGATCTTATGAAGGCATTTTCTCAATTAATGTTCCTTCCTCTAAATAACTCTAATGTGTGTGAAATTGACAAAATGAAAGAAATCTAGCCAGTGCAGTTGAAGGCATGGCTTAGTGGATAAAGATGCTTGTCACCAAGCCTGAGGACTTGAGTTTGATCACACATGATAGTGGAAAGAGACATTTGACTCCTGTATGTTGTCCTCTGACATATTTGTGTGTATATATGTGTGTGTATTCCACATATATATATTCCACATATATATAACCACACATATATAATCAATGGGAAACAGAATTACCATGTGACCCAGCTACAGCACTACAGCACTCCCAACTATTTACCTAGAAGAATTTAAACCAATACACACAGAGATGCTTGAACACGCATGCTTAACTGCAGCCCTATACATGATAACAACATATTAGAACCAATCTAGGTGTCCATTCATAGAGGAATGGAGATAGACAGACAGATGGACAGATGGACAGACAGACGATGATAGCTAGGTAGATAGAGATGATAGATAGATAGATAGATAGATAGATAGATAGATAGATAGATAGATAGATCTCATATATGTAAAGGCACACACATATATACATACATACATACACAATGGAGTTTTTCAGCTAAAAAGGAAGAATGAAGTCATGTCATTCATTTGCAGGAAAAAAGGTACAGCTGGAGATGATCATATTAAGTAAATTAAGCCAGGCCCAGGAATATAAATATTATGTGTTTCCTTTCATTTGTGATTCCTAAATTCTATAGTCACAAAAACTTATATATGAATATATGACATGAAACTAGAAGTGAAATTATCTGGGGGTTGAAAGGGACTAATGGGAGGGGGGAGTCTGAGAAAAAAGGGGAGAAGGAATGGGGGTACAGAATATGTTCTACGTTTGGTATGTACTTTTGTGGAAATGTCCTCACAGAACATAGTACTTTGTAGAGTGAATATATACTCATAAAACCAGTCCTTCTACTTTCACCACACAAGGCTAGCTATCCATATCTAGTTTGCCCCACAAGATGAGAGGTATAATTATATACCTGGGGTGCATGTACAACTGGAGAATGAATATTAGCATTCACCATGGAATGAGGCTTTTCAAAAAGAAAGAAGAAGTAGAATTGAAAGAAAGAAAAAGTACAAATATGTACGGTGCACAAACCAACAATGCACTGTTTATAAAATATCAAGCATAAATATTGGCTTCTGGCAAAGAAGTGGAAAAGAGACATGATCAGATATGTTCAAGGGCTCTCTGGCCAATGCCTGGCACTAACACATATTTTTCACATATTTACATAGGAATCATGAAATAATATATCATCAGAACAAGGTAAAAATGAGGCTGTGATAACAGCTCAATTGTTAAGAGGAAAGGAGAAAAATAGAGTGCTCATCTGAGTTCTGTTTCTAGAGCCCACATTTTTAGAAAGATCTAAGTAGAGCAGTATGTATTTATAATCCTAGGGCTTGAGAGGCAGAAACAGGCAGATCTCTGGGGCTCCCTATCCAACTAGCTTACCCTTCTTGGCTTTGTGCCAGTGACAGACCAGGTCTCAAAAAATCCAAGTGGAAAGCACCTGAGGGATGACAACAGCACAGGGCGACCTCTGCTCCCCCATAATCGTACACAAAGCAGGTGAATGATAAAAGATGTGCTCAGATGGAATTTGATCACAGCAACTCTTTGCGAAGTCTGGGATATGTTGTTGCTCTGATAAGATGGGGAATTGGCAAGGGTAATAGCTGAGGTGTGCTTGGCTGATGCCAGGTGCCATGGGCTGGTGACTGAGGTGCCTACTTAACAGATTAACTAGGAGGAGTGACCATAGTCACAGCAGGGGAAGAAAAGGAAGTGGAGAGCAGCAGGAACCGAATAGGATCTGGAATGACCAAGCTGAGGAAGAGGGCAGCAGGGGTTCCAGTACTGAGGGGACTCCAGGGAGCCTTGTAGAAATGTCCCTTTTGTTCTTTGTCATCCTCCAAGTATGTTGCAGAACAGTTTCCTCTGAACAGAAGCATTCCATTCTGGAAGAAAGTTCATTAGGACTGGAGAAGGTCTTAAGGGAGCTCCTTTACGATTCAGGAAGTAAACAACTCAAAAGTTTCAGGAAGTCCCTGAAGCCAGATTCACAAGGCCCCTCCCCCATAAGATGATGTAAGTAGTAAGAACCACTGAGGAGAGGAGATTCCAACACCTGTGGAGCTACCTGAAAGTTACTCAGAGAGTGCCAGGGTTCCAGCTTTCATGAGCTGTCATCCATGCTGGAGTTTGCTTTTCGGTAATGCAGTTGTCCACAACCCTGTAAATTACCAACACTCTAAATGACAACAAAAACCTCATTCGCTCTCCAATTTGGACTATGGTATGGTATGGTATGGTAAGATATGGTATGGTTCCTCTAGTCCGCGGTCAGGTCCTGGTCTGGAGTAAAATTACACTTATATCTCACCCTGAATAGTTCACATAGCATAGTGTTATCTGTACCATGCCCCCTGTGCAATCACTTTGCTTTTCTCGGGGATTCTTATGAGCATCATGTGCCAGCACTGAGCAAGGGAATCTCCCTTTTCCTCTGAATTTTTGAGACAGAGTCTCTCACTGAACCTGGAGTTTACTGATCAGCTAGAAAAGTCAACCAGCCAAAGGAATCCACCTATCTCTCCCAACCCTGGGGTTATAAGCACGGCTTGGTAGAAAACACTTTACAGGCTGAGCCAACTTCCTAACTTAATGTTTTTCTTACGTTCATAAATCTTATAGCTTATATGTTACCTTACAACAAATGCAAACACACTCCACAGTGTCACCAGACCACCACAAATGACAGTGTTCTCTCTGCTTACACTCTTGCATACATGGCATCTCACATTCTTGACTGCTATCCAAGGTTAGTTCAACCGTCCTTCACACTTTGCACAGTTGCTCCTAGAGAATTCGTGGGCAGACACCAACCTCCTGCACAGATGAACCACAGAAAGAGGAGCCCGGAACCAGGCTCCCTGACTGCTTTTATAGCTCATGCTTCAGTATATCTTATCCTGAGTTTTTTTTTCTATATATAAAGATTCTTACCAAGCCTATGGAGGAACTATCTGCAGAAAATTGAAGACACATGTCAGTTCTTTATAAAGATTGTGCAAGACAGAGAAGGAAAATCTAAGCACGTCACTCATGCAGAAACTATTTAATCAAAGGGGAGAGACAATTATAACATCTGTTAATCTTCTGTGGCGGTTATAATTAGATGCTTGGGAGAAACACCCATTGGAAGGCGATCCTCTAACATCTGTCACCAGAGAATACAGCCCTGTGCAGTGAGGAGTCACTTTGTCATTCTGGGAAAACAGGGTACTTCTAGAGATTACAGACATTTCTAGAGTCCCCAGGACACCCACACACGCCATCCAGCACTGTACCCACTGTCTTGGTTTCACTTCTCGTTGCTCTGATTGTTGCTGTGAGTTGAGAGGAGACTGCAATCATTGTGTGATTATGGTTGACAGTACCATACAGTGGGGGTAGCCTTCAGACCTTCTGATCTTTCTCTTCACCGTGAAGATGGGGCTGCTTGATCCAAGGGTCCCACAGAAGTCTCCTGGAAGAATTTTACAAGCAGGAGTGCTCCACTCTCCCTCTCTCCAGATTACACCCCGCCTTCCATGCTGGCTGTGCCTTTGGGATTCTCTCTTTCTTTGACCTGGAATTGGAATGTGTTCTTTAACAGGGTTTGAATTGTAAAGACACCGTTGGGCCTTTGGGATTCTGGAGAGATGGAGAACACTGGGAGAGTAACCTTTCCTTCAGACCTCTGTTCCACTGGGAAACACCCACTAATCTCCTCCAGCTCTGTTAAATGGAGACAGACACAGGAGTGGGACAGGAAGCTTGGCAGCTAGCTAGCCTGTCATCTGCAGCAGTGAACAACAAGAGACTTTGTATCAAGCAAGGACTGGTACTTGAGATTGTCCTCTGACCTCCACACTCACACCATGGCGCAAGTACACCCACATACATACATCACAGACACACACAAACACACACACAAAGAGAGACACACACAGAGACTCACATGCACGCACATTAAAACAAACAAACAAATGAACAGATAGAGGAGATGAGGCATATGAGATGGGAAGCGTAGGGGAATGGTAGAGAGATTGATGAGAAATAAGGAAGTAAAGAGAGATCTGTGGGAGGTAGAGAGAAACTAGGAAAATGATACAAGGAAGTCTAAAAGAAGAATCTAGTGAATACATCATCAAAAGCATCTAGGCACTTATAAACCCTTTTTCCCCTACAACCTGGCTATACTTTAAGCATTTAATTTTATTTCTATGTATATGCTTGGCTGTATGCACATATATGTCAATACAGGCAAAAAGAGGGCATCATATCCCCTGGAGCTGTAGAAACAGGTTATTGTGAGCTGCAGGCCTTGGGTGTTGGGAACGATAGGCATGTCCTCTGTAAGGCCAGCAAACTCTGAATTGCTGAGCCATCTCTCAGCCCCATACTCCCCTGCACTTTAAACAGACAGTTCTGTAGTCACTGGAGACCACAGGGTTTGATGGTTTTGTCACACAAACCGAGGAAATTATAAAGCCAGAAGCACTGTGCAAGCAAAAGCCATGTGGTGACCCAGGAACACAGTGCCAATATAGTAAGGACTCTACAGGAGCATTTGACAGGGCAGGGGCATGGGTGGGCAGTTTTCTTGGCAGCTGTTCTGGACTATGAATACTTATTTGTGCCAAAACATTGAGTAAACAGAACTCTTGACATTTGACATGAGGATTAAGTAATCTCCCTGGGGCTCAGAAGATGGCTCAGTTGCTAAAGAGCCTCTCATAAGAACGTGAATTCTATCCCCAGGATCCACATCGAAAGGAAAATAACTGTTTGGCATTTTTAATAAAGATTTTTTTTTATTCACTACAAAATATTTAAAAATAACCAATCAGAAGTGGGCACAGTTGCTCATGCCTTAATCCCCGTACTTCAGAGGAAGAGGCAGGTGGATCCCTGGAGTTGAAGGCCAGCCTGTCTGCATAGAATTCCAGGCCAGTCAGAAGTATATAGTGAGACCTTGTCTCAAAGGGGGGGGGCAGTGTCTAAATGTGATGGTGCATGTTCCTCATCCTGTGCTGGGGAGTTGAGTGCAAACATATCCTGGGATTTGCTAACCAGCCGGCCTAACTCCACTGGCAAGTTCCAGGTAAGGGAGAAACCATATCTTAAGCAAGAAGGTGGGGAAATTGAGGAACAACATTAGAGGTTGACCTCAGGCCTTCACAAGCTCTTGTACACACACACACACACACACACACACACACACACACAAATAAATACAACACTGGGCCACGTACCACTGGCATCATCTCTCTTTTCTTCTACCTACAAGGGCCTGTGAAGTCCTCAGTGACAAAGGGCCAACCAAGAGAGCAAAGTCTCTTTTTGCACCTGAGTCTGTTTTTGCACATGTGCTCCGGGTATCTTACTCATTCTTCACTGGAAACTCTCCCACAAGGAGGTAATAATGTCTGTATACCTGGGTCAAAGTCCTACTGTGTAATTTCAAACAAATGAAGCCCTCAATTTCCTGGTTTTTCTCCTCTTCATACTGGGATTCACAACATTGTTTACCTCAGAAGGCTGCTGTAAGGACTGGATGAGGAGACCACACATACACACACACACACACACACACACACACATACACATACACACACAGGAGACCACACACACACACACACACACACACACACATGACAGGGTCAGACACCTTGAAAACATTTCAGAAACATTTGATTACGTCATTATTTGTGTTGCTACATTCAAAGAATAAGGAAACCATTCTGGACGGTGGTGGTACACACCTTTAATCCCAGCAGTCGGGAGACAGAGGCAGAACTCACTCTATGAGTTCAAGATCAGTCTAGTCTACAAAGCAAGTCCCAGGACAGCCAAGGCTACACAAAGAAAACCTGTCACAAAACAAACAAACAAACAAAAAAGAAAACCAAACTCACTTGGGTTAAATAACTGACCAAGTGCAAGAAGTCAGAACGCAGGATGGAACCCACTGAGGAGCAAGTGTCTCTGGGATGGGATCTATAGTCACATGACTTCCATCACCTTATTTGTGCCAGAAGATTCCAAACTTCCAGTCCTTCCGGTGTATTCCACACCATCTCAGGAAAGCAGTATTGACAGTTTACAGGAAATGTCTAGCCTAGCCGAGGAGACATGAAGGGACGCACAGTCAGCTGAAGGCATCTTCCAGTGTCTCCTCTTCCTCCCACAAGTGGAAAGAAAAAAAGGAAAGGAGACGGGGGTAGAAGGGAGAAAAGGAGAGAAGGCTATGGGGGCTGGGGAGGAAGGAAGGAGTAAGAATATCTTTAAAATTCTTTAAAACCATGGGTAAAGGCATCCTCATGGTAGAAAGAGAATTCACTCCAGCAAATTGTCTGCTGACTTCTATGTGTGGGTTGTGCTTACACACACACACACATGCACATGCATGCACACACACACGTACACATGCATGCACACACGTTCACACACACGTAAACATGCATGCATGCACCCTGAAAAAAAAATTTAAAGAAAAGAAAAAGAAATCCATGTCTCTTTACTTATTCATGGATTCTCAGACTTCCAGCGCTCCTGCTTGACAAACCCCACGACTACAGGAAATCAAGAGACATTTGCCTGTTCATTGAAAGTTAGATAAAAGAACAATGCCATGACTTTGTACCTCAAGTCTGTACGCAGACATCTTGAACACCGGCAGCTTTGACCATCAAGGTCTGAGACACAAAAGGGAATGTTTCCCATAAGTGTTAAAGAAGGGGATGCAGCAATCTACAAACAGCATGTGCCTGTGTTCATCCAGTCACCGACTGTTTGGGAGCTATCCTCGGGAGAGCAGCCACTTACTGCTCTAGGCACCGAGTTTAATATTAAACTAGAAGACACATGGAGGCGCCACTTCCATGGAAGGTCTTGCCTCCCCGGGGAGACCTCCCTAATCAATAGCTCACCATATGTTTAATTACACTAGTGATAAATGCTGTGGCAAACAGCCACTAAGAGTTGGTACAGACTGTGAAAAATAGGAAGACACTGGGCTGAGAAGTTGTGGCCCAAAAGAAGGAATGGGAAGATTTCCTGATCAAGTAAGAGGAGCAGGAACCAGGCCAGTGAGAAGGAGGAGAATAGCTTTGGGATGCACACTGAATGGCAGACAGTCAGTCTTTCCTTCCTGCTGCTACGTTTACCAGTAACGGCAGGGATAGAGAAGATCGGGCTGCCTTGTGTTCTTATTAAACATCTCTGTGTCATAAAGAAGCCTTGCCACCGAGTGCAGGCCTCAGGACTGCTGGCTACAGGGAACTCTGTTCAGTACGGGCTTCACCTCACTGTCAGAAGCAAGGTGAACCCAAGTCTAGGATAGGAGAACTGTCATGTTCCTCCTCCACATTCAGCAGCCAATACTAAGATCCAAATAGAGTCTCAGAGCTCTCCACACCCCAACTGCAACAGAAAAATCCTATAGATTTAATGACAAGGCGTCCTGAGTTCTGGTTTGATGGATGGGTTTTTAATGATCTATCTGATTCTCCGGCTCCTTGCTAAGAAAGCAATGAAGATGAAAACTTAGATGTCTCCTCGCTCCACATACAAAGAAATACAATGCACTTTAAACATCACTTGGGTAATCTTACTGCTATTCATTAGCCGTTCTTGGAAACAATGACTTTAGCAGGTAGCTGTCATGATTGGCAATGGGCAGGCCCGTGAGAAGCTTTTACTCAGTTTAACAAGGCCCTCTACTGGCAGTCTCCAAACACTGTCGAAAGGAAAGCTCTTTCCTGTACTTGAAGCAAAACTGTTTTGAATCTTGCCAATTACAAAGCCCCTCCCATTCCTGAGCTGGAAGTATAAATGAGAGGGGAAGGAGGAAGGTGAAAAACAAATCCCGTTTTGAGAAGGACACCCATTTATGTGTGCACAGAAGAACAGCGCTCCAAGTCTGGCCTTTGCCTCCCGCTAATAAGACTGCTCTAGACGTCAAAGGGACTGAGGGAGAAGGATCTTCCCTACATTGAGAAGGTGCTGAGGATTTTTGGTGCCCCAGGAACAAATATGAATGTTATTTGCCAACTACGATAAACTTGATCTTTTCTGTTTCCTCAAATGTGAGTAATTGAGGATAGCTAGAATAAAGACACGGGAGAAGCAGGCGTTTCAAATTACTCCTGATTTGCACAATTAATAACTAGCTTCTCCCCTTCAACAACTGGGGGAAAGAAAGGCGTCTCTGGTGACTTGGGATGGGCTATTTTCTGAGACGATAGCTTTAAAGGGTGTTTATTCCTGATACATTGGTCAAAGAGACCTTGTGAGGCTGAGAACATTTAGCCGCAGAGTCAGGGAACTGAGTGAGTTGTTTTAAATGTGCCAACAAATCACATCTTTAAAATTTCAATTTTTTAACTTCTATATAATTATCGTTTTATTTTTAAAATGCAACACACAATACATGAGGGTTTCAGAAAGCATTGCGTCTTCTCCTCCCCCACGCTGCTACTTTCCCATTGCTCTTTGTACCGTATCCTCGTCTGACTTCCACCTTCATGTCCCGTGTGACCTCTGCCATCCCCATCCTGTTCTTCCTCAGGGCAGTAATTTCACCCTGTCTCAATCCCCTTTCTCTCTCTCTCTCTCTCTCTCTCTCTCTCTCTCTCTCTCTCTCTCTCTTTCTCTCTCTCCCTCTCTCTCTCTCTGTTTTTTAGAATGTACCTGCATTTGATTTACACTCATTTTGATAAATACATATGTCCATTACAGGCTAGGACCCATATGTAAGCCAAAATATTCAGCTTTTTCTTTCTGAGTCTGAGTCAGCTCCCTTAACAGTACACTTTCCAAGTCCATCACTTCCCTGGAACTTTCATGATTTCATTTGTCTTTACAGCCGAATAAAATTCCACTGGGTGCATGTACCACATTACCCATTCATTTGTTGAGGGACACAGACTGGCTGTGTTTCTCACTTATTGTGAACAGAGCAACAGTGAGCATGTGCAAGTAATAACTTACGGAAATTTGTTTAATAGAAAGGAAATGTGATCATAATAAATGATCTAGCTCGACAGTAAATAATAGTGACCCCTCTGTGTCCAGGGCTCTACATCTGCAGCTGGAAACCCCGGGAGTTTGAGATGCTCAGGAAAGGCTGACAGGAAGACACAGTGGGTAAAGGTGCTTGCCACACAAGTCTGGTGGCTTGAAGTGGAGTCTGTGATTCATATAAAGGTAGGACAAGTGACTGCATAGAGTTGACCTCTGACCTCCATAGGCATGCCGTCATATGTGCTAGTAAGTGTCTGCATGCACAACACACACACACACACACACACAAGCACACTTGTACCATGCACGCAGAATAGTAATAAACAATACAAAAATCTTTTTTAAAGTCATAAAATGGGCTACAGAGGCTTCTCAGTTGCTAAAGAGCGTTACCTGTCCCAGCGCCTACATTAGGTGGCTCAGAACCACATGTAACTCCAGCTTCAGGAGATCTGATGTAATGGTCTCTTCTGGCCTCTGTGGGCACCTACACACGTCTGTCTCTCTGTCAACTGCTGCCTCTGTCTCACGGGTACCAATCCCCAGTGGATACTAAGGGATGGCTATACTTACAATCATGATAAAAATAAGCACTAAATATATTTTAATCAACACTGTGATGTAATCTCACAGATGAACAGGGAGAGAGGTGGAAATATGTATTGTTATCAAGCATAATTGGAAATAATTTGAATATAACTCTGATAAAGGAGTTCTACCTGGAAATATCACCACAAGATGGGGTCTGCCAAAATTCCATCATGGAGCAGGGAGAGACTCAAGGGGCCTCCCATCCCTGAGGATCTATAGGCAACTAAGGATCACTGGTAGCAGGAGAGACATTTTCTTCCGTGGTGTAACCGTTGATTAGTTGCCCAACCCTAATGAAACTCATTGGCTTACTACCACTACCCTCAAGGAAAGAAAAACAGAAAGAGACAGAGCTATAAAAGTAGATGGGGCGGGGAGGGGGCTTGTTGAGAAGAGAAAGGGGATCAGCAGGAGTGGGAGGGAATAAGCACTGTCATATATCATTAATATATGCTAATAAACAAAAATTAAATGGGGGAAGCAATTTTAAAAAATGAAACTAACTGTGACCAAAGAACAGACCCGAGGAATGGGGTGTGGATAGTCAAGGGACTGTCTTGTGAGGATGCTGAGCCTTGCTGCGTCCCTCCACGTAATCACGTGAGCACCTCCCCTCAGTTCTGATATTCACATGCATGAAAGCATGAAGCTATATAATGTCTCAGCAGTTCTAAGCTGGTTATCTCCCTTCATACTTACACCTATGTGGGCATGTTCACAGGTCCATGGGTACACATGTGTGCATGTGTGCAGAAAAGCTTGAGACTCATTCTTCATCACTCTTCCACCTTACTTATAGAGTCAAGGCCTCTCAGTCAGACCCAGAGCTGGCCAATATGGCTAGTCTCCCCAGACATTCTGTTCCAGAATTCGGTCTCCACCTTCTGAAGCTGGAATTACAGCTGGGCCACCATGCTCACCTGCCATGATGTGGGTTATGGCGATCCAATCTCTGATCCCATTGCTTACATGACAAGTGCTTTACCCATTGAGCCAACACCCCCCCTCCTCCCCAGGCCACTAAGTTGATTTTTAAAGTGTCTAAAACCACTAGACACTGACAATGGAGTGATTTGGGGTATCATTTGAACAGGGCTGGATCAGTTCTACGCTTCCAGATTCAATCTGCCAAATGAAGCGTGCACTCTTTGTGGGGCAGTTTGTCAGATGGGCATTTGACAGTAACGCTTGTTCCCACATTTCAGAAGTAACAGGTCCTCTTTCATTCAACACCATCACATTCATAGGCTGCCTTATTATCTGGGCTTATGCTCCAAAACAAGCTTGGGACGTTCCTCTTGACCTCAGTCCACTAGGTTCTCACAGAGCATCCAAAGTCGAGCCAAAGGACTCACTAATCCAATAATGTTTATTTCTAAGAGGAGAGATCAGTTTTCCTTCTCTGAAAATTGCCAAGATTAATTTATGGAACAATGGGGAAGTTCCTTGTGTAACTGAGGTTTCCAGACTGACAGGACACAGTTTGTCAGGTCAGTCTGTGTCGAGGCATGGCAAACATGTGGATCATGCTCTGTGCACCCAATAGGTTTCTTCTTTCATCTGTTAAAAGGAAGTGCAGTTGAGAACCTGGCATTCCAAAGTCTTTAAACCTTGTAAGATGAGAGAATGGAGAAAGAACGTGCCTGTCAGCTTACTTATGCATAAACTGTCCAGTGACTCTCCCCAGTGTTTGGCCTAACCCTTTCTGGCTGTTGAAGTCTACTTTCACAGGCTCGGGATATAGCTCAGTTGGTGGAACAATTGCTTAGTGTGTGTGAGTCCCTGGGTTCGATCCCTTAGCCTCACATCCATGGGGCATAGTTGTGCACACCTATGATCCCTACACCTGGGAGGTAGAAACAGGTGAATCAGCAGTTCTAGGTCATCCTCAGCTAGATAGTGAGTTTGAAGGGAGAACAGTCTTCATAAGACCATATATAAAAACAATCAAACAAAACCGGTTTTCCACATCCCAAACCAACTCTGCACCCTGACAAACTGCGTCTGAGTCTTGGGTGAAACCCCATCACACAGATAAGACTCAGATGCAGTGTTTAGGGGAAAGGAACTAACTGTGGCCTCTTTATAAGTCTTCCTGGCATTTACCAATAGAACTGTTACAATTCCACTCCAAGGCATATAACTAACAGAAATGTATATGGATGGACAGACCGCTAAAGAGATGGCCAGCTAGGCCTCTGCATGTACGTATGTGTATGAACTACAGTCTGGGGGTGTAGTCAGTGTATAGACTATTTGCCTGGCATGTATGAAGCCTTGGATTCCACTCCCAGCATACTGGAAACTCTTGTAGTGGTGCATACATGCCTGAAAACCCAGCATTAGGGAGTTAGAAGCAAAAGGATCATGAGTTCAAAGTCAACCTTGGCTACATAGCATAGTTTGAAGCCAGCTTGGGCAACAAGAGGCCGTCTCTCAAAAATAAAAACTACACTTCCACAAAGCATTTCTTCTTTAGTAGCGCCTGGGGACTAGGGACCAGCCAAAAGTCCACCTATTACTTACAATTATTGCTTTTAACCTTATCTCTCAGCTATCATTTGACCACGGTGAACCTACAAACACCCACACCAAGAACTTAAATGAGCTTGATGTTCAGAACCATAAGGGCTAATCCACAGTAGATTCATCTCTGAGTAATAGTAAATGGGTCTGCCCTGTGACACACAGAGGTTGAAGGCCAAACCAATGAGCACCCTGATCCATGGTCCATGTGACACCTGACTGTGGTGACACACACCACCAGAGAGCTGGGCATTGACTTCAGATGATTCTGAAGAAAGAACATGTTCATCTGGCTGGCACTTTAAATGTGTCCATCTGATCTATCAGTGTTCCAGGGCAGTTGGTCTAGGGCAGATGTGAATGACCCACGCTGCATGCCAGGGGAGACTCTTATGTCAATTGGCCCTGTGCACCCACAAAGAAGCACACTGAAAGGTGAGGTGCATGAGCTGCAGGTTCCAATTCTGACTCCTCCTACTACCCATGTGTCCCGCACACAATACTCAGGCTTTCGTAACCTCAGCTATTTTTCTCCTTGGCTCTTCAAGTAAGAATATTAATGAGATCACACATGATAAGCAGTCAGGGCTTTGCAAGGTAATCACTCAGTAATGATTGTAGGAAAGGAACAGTTTAATATGTTGTTACAAAGAGCATCAAACATGCATTTGTACTTTTTCTCATCCTTTGCTATGGACTAGTTGAGGTAGTGAGTTATACATTAAACCACAATTTTTCAGTTCATGAGTCCAAGCTCAAACCCATTAGAATCCAGTGGTAAAGGTGGAATGTAAATAGTAGATTTTAAAAGACTTATACTAACTTTTAATTGTGCATTTTAAAAAGATTTGTTTTATTTTTAATTGTGCTGGGGGGGGGGTGCATGTGAGTGCATTTGCCTGCAGCGGCCAGAGGAGGGCATCAGATCTCTTGGAGCTGTAGCTAAAGGTGGTTGTAAGCTGCCAGATATGAGACTAGGAACCAAACTCAGGTCTGCTGGAAGAGCAGCCAATGCTCTTAACCCTGAGTCACCCCAGCCACTTGAAATTGGGCTGTAGAGCATTATGGAAGCGTCCAGTCAGTATCTCACCCCATGTGATCACGTTATCAGACAGAAACAAGGGCAGAGAGACTAGCTGAGGGTTCGGAAGACTACAAACTTCTCCTGGAAGTGGGGAGGGCAGACATGACTTGAGCACGGAGGGGAACTAGAAACGGCTCCGAGATGGTGCCATGAGAAAAAGCCAGAATGAAGATGCGAGGTGAGAATGAAGGAATTTGGGGAACAGTATTCATCTGTGTGCTTGGTGCACCATCTACCAAAGGCAGTGACAGACAGAGCGAACCTTAAGTGCTGGGACTCAGGACTGGGTCTGCCCCGTGACACACAGAGGCTGAAGGGAAACCAGCGGGCACCCTGATCCCTGGTACATGGGACCTCTGACTGTGGTGAGGGAGGGAAAGGGGAGGAAAGGCTTCTCCTAGGACGGAAAGTACAAAGGCCTGGATGCAGAAGGAGGTGCCATAGGCTAACTGCAGGAGAATGGATGTGGAGCACTGCCAGTGAGCATACGGGTTCCAAACTGTCTGCCACCAGAAGGCAGCTCCTAGTAACTGAACCGTGAGTTCCAGGTGCTTCACCCGAGGGATCTTTAACCACACCTGAGTATGACTCCCATCTTGAGGATTTGAATCCCTAAGTCTGAAAAGGGGTACGGATCTGAACAAGATAAATAAAGACCATAGTTGATACACTTCAGTATATGACATGTACCTCGTTCTGTGCTGTGCGTGAGTTCCAGGACAGCCAGAGCAATACCGAGAAACTGTTTCGAAAAAAAACAGGAAAGGAAGGATGGGAAGGAGGTAGAAAAAGAAAGGAAGAAAGAAAGAAAGTGTGTGTGTGTGTGTGTGTATGTGTGAGAGAGAGAGAGAGAGAGAGAGAGAGAGAGAGAGAGAGAAAAGAAGAAAAAAATATAACCAACAGGAATGTTCTGTATTTGCCAGCCCATCTTTACTGTGCACCTGTACAGAGTCCTGTTCCTACAAGAAGACACAGGTGCCACCTGTGGATCTAGTTTCTACTCTAATTGCTAAGAACCTGAAACATGACAAGCATGTGTGCATACAGGATTGAGTGAGGGACTCCATCCCTAGTGGGTTCTCTGGCAGGGCTCTGTTGACAGATTTTTTTATGTCATGGTTTTCCTTCTGGAAAAGGAGAAGGATGGGGCTACATGGAGCTTGGTTGGCAGAGTGCTTGCCTACCAAGCAGGAAGCCCTGGGTTCAATCCTCTGTACCACATAAACCTAGCTTGGTGGTGCATGTCTGTATTTGGGGAGTGGGGGGTGAAAGCAGGAGGATTGTAAGTTCAAAGCCATCCTTGGCTATATGTGGAGTTCAAAGCTAGCCTGAGCTACACATAACCTTGCCTCAAAAGGTGGAGCTGATACTTTAACGTGAGCACAACTCTACAAAAGGTGTAGAGCTGTAGTACGTAGGACATGCTCCAAGCTGGGCATGTGCCGATGGAGAACTCAGGAGCTTTCCGGAAGGCAGGAGGCAGACCACCGTAGGATTCCACGGAAAGTTGTCAAAGACTATTAAGACCCTTCTCACTGGCTTCCCAATGCTAGGGCATGAGGGCTGTCACCTCACAGGCTCCTGGGGTGCTGACAGAGCATCTGAATTCAGGAGCAAGCCAGTCTCCTAGACTGAGTCACGGGGCTCGCACACAGGATCTAACAAGCCAACAGCCACTTCTTGCCAATCAGACCTGGGCCGTCAGGGGCGGAGAGCAGCAGTCAGCTGGGATTTGCCACCAGCAAGAGTCTGAGCTGCGCGGACAGAGAACACCCCTGCGAGCAAGTTCACCAGACGCTTAAGCAGAACTTTCAGGCAATAACTGACTGAGCGGCGCACCCCTTGCAGACTGCATGAGAGGGAGACCCTGCCTGACCTGGCTGCACCCTGCATGCATTCTTCCTGTTGAAACCCCAGAGATTGCCTGGAGAGTTGAGAGAGCCCCAAAGGAAAGTGAAAGAGAAGGCGAGAATCCTGCCTGCCGAGAGTGGTGTCAGAGTTGGACTTTGTCAGTGAGCTATGCACTCAGAAGGTCCGTCAGGGAACCCAGCATTTTCTCCAGATAACATTGGGGTGGGGGGTCAGGATAGAAAGACCTGAGCTGCAGAGCAGTTGCCGCTATTGAGATGACTGAAAATGAATGAAGTTGGGGGTGTGGGGAAGGGAGATGAGGAGAAACGAGAGAAGAAAGAAAGGAGAAAAGAGAAGACAGGAGAAGCAAGAGAGGAAAAATAAAAATATGCAGGAGAGAGAGAGAGAGAGAGGAAAAGAGAAGACAGGAGAAGCAAGAGAGGAAAAATAAAAATATGCAGGAGAGAGGGAGAGAGAGAGGAAAAGAGAAGACAGGAGAAGCAAGAGAGGAAAAATAAAAATATGCAGGAGAGAGAGAGAGAGAGAGAGAGAGAGAGAGCGCAGATTGGACTAGGGAAAAGTTATAGCAGCGTGAGATGAACTGAAACCAGCATGTTCATATTAAAATCTGTAACCCACCAAAAGAAGCAGAGAGGAAGCAGGTGTTTCTCTCTCCAAGCACACTCACATTCTGTTTTTAAAGTCTTCCAATTTCCTCCCCCTTTCCCAGGTCAAACTAACTGTTTTGCTTGGTTAGCTGACATTTATTTTAAAAGAAAAAAACAACAAACCAACCACCCCACAACTCCCGCAAAAGTGGAGGATTAGTGTAGGAGCAGGAGTCCCATCTTCCGAATTCCCAGCCCTGTTAGCAGCTAGCTTCCTTCCCCACCAAACCCCAAGTTGGGAGAACTATAATTACTCTGAACAAATGCATATTTGTGGCTGCCAGAGAGCCTGCAATAATACATAAACAGCATCTCGTTTTAAACGGAAAACAAGCTGGAAACATCAGAGGGAAACTGTTACACGACTTCGGTTTTGTTTGTTTTGTTTTGTTTGTTTGTTTGTTTTGTTAAATCCCAAGAGTCTTACTTGGAGGGAGCTCTTCCCTTTGCTGAATGGAAATCACAGGGTCCTGGAGCCCGGGGAACTGCAAAGCTCCCGCAGCCTCTCTCCAGCGCTGTCCTCCTGCTGTGATCCTGTTTACTTGCAAAGCATTCAAAAACACACTTCGGAGAAGAACTCTGGGTTTTCCTGAAGATCTGCCACACAGAACCAGCGGTCCAGCCTGGGATCCAGGGCGACTTTGCGGAGACCTGGGAGCCCGGGGCTGAGGCTCTGTGGTTGCTCCGAGCTTGTAAATACAGGCGCTATGGACAAAGTCCCAGATGACATCACTGGGAACTGCTTACTGTTGAGTCTTTATTAACTGACTGTCAAAAAGAAAGGAGGGGGCGGGGAGGCAAGAGGATCCCTTCTGCAGTGAATTCGGTGTCTGGGAATGGATTCCTGTGATAAGTGCGTGTAGTGACCCCCGCGGAGTCAAGTTGTCCCGAGCTTAACTTCTCTCTGGTCTGAAAAAGTGAGAGAGAGCCCTCTCTCCCGCGGACGCTGAATGGGTTGCAAAAGCAGGAGCTTGGGGGACAGTTTGAAACGCAAGGCGGCCACCTGCTCCAACCCCTCTGCGTGACTGGATAATTCACAAGTACGTGGGGATTAGCCAGGTCTTGAGTTTCCCTGCCAGTCTTTCCACGAGCTCCCTACCTGGCTAACGTTTCTTCCAAGCGGATTGTCTTGATTTGCAACTTTCTGTGATAAGCTCTGAGACTGAAGTTTCTCGACTTAGAATGAAAAAAGCGCTCCCAGAAATTTCAGGGTGAAATTTTGTATGCATTGGCAAAAAAAATGTGATTTGTTTGTTTGTTTCCTGGGCAGAATGCTGGAAGGGTTTCTCTGATTCTCAACATTGTCATGACCTGCTTGCGTGGTGTACTTCCACTAACACGAATAAAATAAAAAGAAAATTAAAGTTAAATAGAATACAATTAAAACTAAACATTTAAATGAAATTTTACAAGTAAAATAAAAAAATATCGTAAAGTGGCCAGCTAGGTGGCTCAGCAGGGAAGGAGAGGTTCTTGTTGCTTAAGCCTGATAACCTGAGAAGTGACTCCACACAGCTGTCATCTGACAGTGGCAAGTGTGCGCACACACATACATTATTATATAAGGTAAAATATACTGCTACATATCACTACAAACCTGTAAATTCCACTTCCTTTCAACCATGGAAATAGAAGTAAGTCTCTGTTAGCTTGTTCTTGTGGCTTTCCCAAGTAGCTTCCCACCACTCCCAGCCTCCACCTAGAGATGGTCCCCACATCCAACCTGAGTCCCTATTGTGATGCCCCAAAGCCTAGCCTTCCTCCCTTGGCCTGTTGCAATGAGGTCCACTATTTATATGTATTAGATGCTTTTTATATACTTGTATTTTTAGTTTGTTTTTTTGCCATCTGTGTGCTTGTCTCCCCAACCCACTTTGAAATGTCACTAAGAGCAGCGGCTGTCTTGTGAGTGCTGTTTATTTGTTTATGCCCAGTCACGGCTAGAGGGAATCCTGACCAGAATGCAGAGGGGAGGTCTCTAAGGGTGGAGACAGGAAGGAGGGCAGCAGGTCCCAGGGGATAGGGGTCTATGTTTAGACTAAGCATTCTCCCTGCCTTGGAAAACAATGACCTCACATCTAGCTCCCTGATTCCAGTCAATGCTTCCACTTCTGAAACTTATTTTCTCCAAGAATAGCAACTGACTATTGATTTGGTGGGGTCTCAAAACCCTCAAATCAGGCACTTTCATATAGGAATCAAATATAATGTGTCTCATCTGTCTCCAGAAGATCTTTAATACAATGTTAACAGATAGGATTACCTACAAAGAGCTGGGGATATAGTTCGTTGGTAGAGTGCTTGCCTAACACGCATGAGGCCCTGGCTTTGCTCCCCAGCACTGTACATAAACCTAGCCCACAAGTGCATACCTGTGATCCCCGAGCTCTGCCAGCAGAGGCAAAGGAATCAGAAGTTCAAGTTCATCTTTGGCTGCACAGTGAGTTGAGCTCTGCCTGGGCTGTATTAGACCTTATCACCAAATTAAGTGATTAAAATGTTCAATCAGTTTCAAAAGAACCAAAGAATGTAAACTCATAAACCCAACAATTCTACTTCTCCACAGTGAACCTGCAAATATGCTCACAAGATGCAGTAACATGCAAGCACAAGCATGTTCTCTGGGTTGTTTAAAGCCCAATAAAGTAAAAATAAGTGTGTATGCCTGAATGGGAGAAGAGGCAACCTAAGGACACTGTGCTACAGGGACAGAGGCCAGTGGCTGCCTGCAGAACGAGCATGGGAGAGCACAGCAGAGAATTTGGTACCAGACTCAAGAAACAATGCACATTCTTAACAATGGCCGCTCACTCATGAGAAGAGAAGACAGGCAGTTTTTACTCCTGTTTGTACAGTGTGACCTCCTCCAGTCAGACACCACATCCATTCGTGTTATTATGAATGATTTTTACGCCTTTTGAGGTTTTCTTATTTTACTTCTGACGTGATAATATAATAAAATCACAAGGGCTGGTGAGACAGATCTGCAGGTAAAAATGTTTACCCCCAAAGCCTTGGACAGTCTGAGTTCCATGCCCAGGGCTCACATGGTGAAAAGGGAGAACTGACTCTGGCAAGTTGTCCTCTGATTTCTAGACATGTGCTCTAGTACGGGTGTGTGCTTGTGCACATATGTGTACACACACAGATATACAGTAAATAAATGAATAAATAAGAGTGAAAAGGTTTTAACTATGGTACAATTTCTAGAGTGCATCTCAAGAAAACCTACAGCTGTTTTATTACCAAATATCTGGCATTCAGGTGAGCAGTGAAGGCCAGGGCGGGGCTGGGCAGAGGCTTTGCACGTCAAAGCTCTTGCCATGGAAGGGTGAAATCCTGTGTTTGGATCCCTAGAATCCACACAAACCCAGATGAGGTAGCACACACCTGTAATCCCAGACTTGGCAAGATAGGATGGAATTCCCAAAGTCTAGTGGGCCAGTTAGCTCGGCATAGGCAATGAGAGACCCTGCCTCAAACAATGAAGATGGTGAGATTGATACCTTAGGAAATCTTCTGATCTCCATATGCACTTCATGGTATTTGTGCCAGTACGCACGCGTGTGCGCATACACACACACACACACACACACACACACACACACACAGAGGAGAATTTTTTTTTTAAAAAAAAAAAAGGAAAAGCTGCTAAACTGCTAGGTTCTAAGTATTCCTTTTTGATTCAAAGGCCCACTATTTCCCATTACACTTAAGAACTAATTTGGCAGCCCCGAGGACTCCTTCCATCTTACAAAAGGATTGGAAAGACATTTGCTTTGGCTGACTGGTTGCTGGTGAGCTGGACAGGCCAATGAGAGAAAACGTGTCTGACCTCCTGGCCATGGCTCCTCTAACATGATGGAGCCTTCAGACAGAGGGTGAAAAAGCCAAACCCCAGGGAGTCTTTAGACAGCTGGGCTGGGAAGATGGCTCGGAGGGCTTTTATCAAGAAGGATCTCAGCACTTTGTCAGTGGCCTAGAGCGGGGATGTGGAGCCCAAGTCTGTCTATTCGCTATGCTGTTGGAGGTTCTAGAATGTACTCAGTGACATCAAAACTTGATGAGAAACTATGTTTTTCAATATGGCAGCGGGGAGAGCCCAAGAAAAAGAATAGCTGGAAATTTCCACAAAGGTAAGATAGGGTTCTGGGTGCTATTTCCTGTCTTATAGGGAAAGCATGCTGAAACTATAGTCTATTATACAGTGAGGAACTATCTCAGGTCTGCAGTGCTTTTAATAGCATTAGGAAGGGAAGGAGAGAGGGAGGGAAGGAGGGAGGGAGGAAAGGAGGGAGGGAGGGGAAAAATACTTCGTGCATGTTCTTATTTTTTATTGAAAAAGGAAGGTGTGTTATAGATGTGTGTGTTGTAGGTCTGTGTCTACACATATGCCCAGATGATTATGCTTATACAACTTACTTATTGGTTATCATTTGTTAAAGAAAGTGTCTCACTATGTAACCCTAGCTGGCCTGGAACTCACTATGTAGACCAGGCTGAACTCAAACTCATAGAAACAAACATGACTTTTCCTCCTGAGTGCTGGGATTAAAGGTCTGTGCCACTATGCCTGGTAATGCTTACATGATTTTATGTGTGTGTATGCAGAACACAAAGGAGTATGGCCAATGCCCTACTCCCTCTTCTATTGCTCCCTGCCTTATTTCTTTGAGACAAGGTCATTCAATGAACCTGCAGCTCGTCATTTTTGTCTAGGCCGATTGGGCAGCAAACCCTAGCACCCCTTCTGTTATACTGCACCCCCACAGCAGAGCTGGCATCACGGAAACACACAGCCACACCACACCGCTAGCACTCTTCCCCACTGAGACATCTCTCCAGCCCCTGTGTTCTCATTTTTTTATGGTCTGCCTAGGACATAACTTTAGTCTAGATCCTGTTTAAATGAACATGTGGAGTCATCTGGGTGTTCTGTGAGTCAGACTTTCCCAAACAAGAGATAAATAGAAATAGACAACCTGACTTACAACTTGGTATTAAAACCAGCTAAGGAGAAGGTTAGGGTGTATGGGAGTCATGTTTCCTCCCCTCCTATGTTAGTCAGGGGACCACTCATGTTGCAGAATCACCTTCACCTGTAGAGAGCCTTGGATGACCCTCTGCTCCTGCAGCCCAGGCCCCCCTCAGGGGATTTCTTCTCTCCTCCCAGGCCTGCACTCCATGTGAGGGGCTACTAGACCTAAGATGACAGGAAGATCCAGCTTTTCATGTCCTTTGTGACGTCTTACACTGCTACCTTTGCATGGGAATGTTTTGTATTCAACTGGAAATTTTCTAAAAATCAAAGATGGTATGAAAAATAACCAAAGATTCTCATGCTGCCTCCTGGTGATACATTCCTCCTTTGAGAGACCTTCAAGGATCTTCTCTGCAGGTTCCGCTTCTACCTCCAGATCCTCCTTTACACCTTGATTCCCTTACAGTGGCCATCTCTCAAGCATTTCTGTACACATTTATTCAAGGACCAGATCTGATTTACCCTAAAATAACTCAGTGTATCACACACTATCTTCATCACAGCAGAGGAAACCGAGGCCAGTGAGATGCACTATTAAAATACTCTGACTACGGCCAGACTAGTAGCCAGCTAAAGATCCCAGCACTACAAAGTGTCCCTCAGGGTCCTACGGTGCCTAGATCCTTCTCAGAAGCCTAGATCCCTCCATATCCCAGGGAGACTAGATCCCTACAGTCCTAAAGAGCCCTGATACCCTTGACTTTAGGAATCTGGATCCCTCAAGTGTCCTGAGTGGCTTAGAGCCTTCGGTGACCTATGGGATCTATATCCCACAGTAGTCCCAGGAGCCTAGATCCCTCTGCCTCCCAAGTAACCTAGATCTTTCAGTGACCTGTGGAATCTATATTTCTCCTTATCTGGAGGAAACCAGATCACCTATGTCCCAAGGAGTCTGGATCCCTCTGTGTTCTGTCGTAGGCTAGATTTCTCATTGTTCCAAGGAGACTAGATCCTTTAGTGTCTGCAGGAGTCCAGATCCCTCTGATTATAAACACTGAAGATAAAACGCTATACCAGCATGAATCATAAAGCCGCAGAAGTAGAAGGCTGTGCCAAGCACAGAATACCGAACCCTAGTCCTGTATGCACACATGTGGTAGTGGACATTCAACAAAGCTTCAGATTTCATTCCAAAGGAACGCAACCTCTGTTCCTACGAGGAACCCGGTCTTGCCACTCACTTCCTCCGAAAAGAGATGTGCTGCGGCCTCAGAGTTGAGTTCACACAGCATGCCGTGTAGACCACAGGACACTCCCAGAGCACCCAGTGGAGTGAGAATTTGGTGCCTTCTGCGATGGACAACCTCCAGTTGAGGGAGGAAAACGATTGCAGAACACGAGTTTAAATCTGTTTCCCACCTGCTTTCTTGTAGTGCTGGTATTCCCCTGCTTCAGTACACATTTCTCCAGACTCTCACAGTCCTACTAAAGGCTTAAGGGACAGCCTGTGACCTGCCAATCTGTCTTGTATGTCAATGTGATCAGAAATAGGAAGCAAAGCAGGCTATAAATTGTGGCCTAGAAACACCAAGGAAAGAGGCATGCTTTGGAGAAAGCAAGACTCCGGGGGCTTTGAGAATCTTCAGATGAGCACCCAGCTTCCCCTCATGCTCATGAGGCTCCTGGGTCACATCTGGAGAAGCACGGGTTACAAACACGGAAACAAATACACGACTTTTTAGTCTATAATCAGACCAGGATAAAATAGAACCAACTAGAGGCAGGCAGGTTCCCTAGGAAGGGGCCCTGTAATCAGTTCATCTCCTGGCACCTATTCCCCACTACAGATCATCTCTAACACAAAGTGGGTGCACAAGATACAACTTGGAACAGCCGAGACAAGTGCGCCAGCAATGGCTCCAAGCATAGCTGGAGAAAGGTAGCCTCAGGCGCCAGTGACCGCAGATGTTATGGTGGCCCACATTCCTAAATCAAACTAAAACAAGAGCAATCCCTAAAGCAAAGGTAAGGAGGCCGGCTAAACTCAGATTGCTCACACAATGATGCTCACACATCAGGCTTACTCTTGGAAGAATGGAGGCTGCTTGCTGGTGTCCTCTGTGCATTACGGTGTCTATTTATCGCGTTGGTGATATAACAGGGCACTTAGGACATTTGGGGAGAGGACCGATAAGGTTGGAGAAATGTAAAATGCAACCTTTGAGAATCTGCTTGGGTTCTAATGTTTCTTTCAAGAAAAAGAGTTATTGCTTGTTAGTAGTCAATGGCCTTCTCTTCTGGTATGGGGCTTCAGGTATAGCCCAGATTGGCACAGCAAGGGTTAATGCTTGCTCCAAGGCTGGAAGGCTCTTGATGAAAGGGCCCTATGTAAGTATAAAGTATCACTGTGAACTTGAAGGATTTTATTTCAGCCCTCTCATTGTGTTGTTGACAGTGCATACTGTGAGTTTGACATTTTTAACTACTTTGCTCGCCCCAAATAAAAAGGGCTGGGAAAGAGGAGGTGGGAAAGAAGAAGGGGCTGGGGGGAGGGGGCCATCCTCGTCCCTTAACCAGGATTTCACACAGATGCCACGCATGGCGGTGGCCAGCGATTCAGCCAGAGGCCGACAGTGCTACTTCAAGGGTTTGTTATAAATGCATTAAGCTAAGAGATGAGAGTCGCCTGTCTTTTACCCTGAGAACACAATCTACCTGGAACCAGAACCCAAGGGAGGCCACCAGGGCTCTGCTGGGGTGGAAAATGAGAAAGCAACTGATCTGTGGCCCGTGATTGTCTAAAGGAAAAAGCGCTGAGTCTGATTCTCACCAGATAGGGACAGGTCATTACGAATCAGCTGAGTTTCACTAAGGAAGAGGGTGGGGGCAGCTGCTGACCTTTCCCTGGGAGAGACCCGGCCTATTGTGTGACTAGCGCCTTCAGTAATGCCTGGCCTGAATAGCACTGACAGTTTGTCCCCCACAGTTCCTGAAGCTCGCTGAGGCTCAGGGGCCTAACTGCCTCCACCCCCACCCACTCACAATAGCCCCTGATAGACAGAAATAGGAGAGAATTCCTCAAAGACACTCTGGAAGCAGACAGGGCCACGCTGGAGACCCAGGAGTCAGCCTCCCTGCCTGCATTTACCCAAATGGCCAGCAAAGTCATGGACCTCTTAGCCAGGCCTTGGCTTTGCCTTTTCAAGTCCACAAAGCTTCTCAAGTTAGAGGACAAAGGTGCAGGGGGAGGGGAGGGCAGGTCAGGGGCTGCTGGGGACGGTGCAAGAGGAGGGCTTGGCTCTTTTTCTTCTTCTTCTCTCTCTCTCTTTTTTTTTTTTTTAGAAGCATGCATGTGTCCCCCTTATACACACAGACAAACAGACAGGGACACACAGAAACACGCACACAAACCCATACTTGTGTATACACACTCAGGTAGACACACACACACACAGGAAGAGAGACACAAGCAGACATAAATACACAAATACAGAGACAGAAAGACACACAAAAAGACAGACATATATCCACAGACAGCACAGACACATGTACAAATATACACAGAATGCATATACACGCACACAGATACAGAGACGAACGAGCTCCTCTTATCTAGTTATGAGTCACTTTAATATCCAAAAATCTCCTTACATTCATGAAGAATACCCCTCCTATGTGAAAGTGTGTTCTTAAAGGACCCTTGCAGAAAGATCTTCTTATAGAGCAGAGAGACACACACAGCCCTTCACAGTCTGCCTCCAATCAACAATCCCTGGAATAGCAAAACAGTGACAACAATGGGTGAGGGGGGATCGGAGATTACAGGGTCCCCTGTCCAAGCCCGAGGCTAATGTGCCCAAGACAAAGGACAAGACAAGATTGCAGTGCCTATGTGGTTTGCCCACACCCAGGGCAGGTGAGGGGCCTTGCTTGGCCTTCTCCTTCGCTCCCCTCTGCACTGATCCTACCTTCAGGCCATTTCTCAAAGGCCGCTTATCTCACCTGCCTGTTCTCTGAGATACAAAGGGCAGTGCTTAGTAAGGGTGACGAAAATATCAGGACCATGACATACTACAGTGTGGTGAGTGCCACATGGCACTGAGGGCCACAATGATGCCTGCAGCTCTGACATCACTAGGTAAAGTTATGGTCCAGTTTACACATTTGTTCCCTGGGTCACTCATCAAACGGATGGGCAGTTTATAGTTTGTACTATCAGTGAGAACCTTGGAGCTCCATATTTTAGAATCTGAGCAGCTGTGAGTACTCATAGGATAGTCCTTGAATGTCAACTGATCGACAGGTTTAATGAAAAAAAAAAAAGATGCATTTAAAGATTTCAACCTCTGGAGCTGGGGGCAGGGGTGGCTCAGTTGGCAAACACTTGTCTTATAAGTGTGATGTCCTCGGTTCAGATCTGTAGTGCCCATGACAAAGCCATGTACCATGGTACGTTTGGTAGTCCCAGCAATGTGAGACGGGAGCAGAGACAAGAGTTGCCACAGAAACTCAAAGGCCAGCTAGCCCGGTTCATGTGGTGAAATTCTAGGTCGATGAGACCTCATCTCAAATAAAAAAAAATAGAATGTACTTGAGGGCTAATATCAGTATAAGTTTTATTCATAAGGGCACCATTCTGTATGAATGAGCTCTATCTCTCTCTCCTCCCCTCCCCCAAAGAAAAAATTAGCTTCAGATTTGGTTCAAATGAAATCAAAATGCAGGGGTACAGGTCTAAGGCAAGAAGTAATGACTCAGATTATATGTTAGAATCAAAACATTTAAGGCAACCTGAAAATAAGACATATAAAATAACGTGGCCCAGCCATTATCCTGGACACAAAATCTTTGATGTCAGTGGGACCCAGGTCACCTGTAAATCTTAATTGTCAGGTGAACTTGAACTATGATTGACAGGGAGTCAGAAAGTGCAAAGGTCACAGGTCCAATGACTCATCCCGCCATGCCTGTAACATGTGCCGTATTGAAAGTGAAACAGTATTTGCTTCTTAGTGATGAGATGAGTTTCCATGAACTCCTTTGGGCCTTGGACTTAAACTAGCTAGAGCAGAATTCCAAAGCAAGTGATATTTGCACCCTCAGCGTCAAGATCCTACACCAGCACCAAATGATGCTGTCCCTAGAAGACAGGGAAGGGAAAGGGAGGGGAGAGGAGGGGAGGGGAGGGGAGGGAAAAGGAGGAGAGAGGAGGGGAGGGGAGGGAAAGGGAGGGGAGAGGGGAGGAAAAGGAAGGGGATGGAAGGGGAGGTGAGGGAATGGAAGGGAAGGAATCAGGTAAAGTGACATCTGGATAGACAGGGGTCCTTCAAGATTTCTCTGTGATAGAAACAGATCTGACTGAAGACATTGACAGAGGACCTGACCTGACCTCCTTGTCACTGAGTCTGGGTGCATTCTGACATTCAGTTCTTGCTTGCTGCCTTGATTTCGTTCCTGTTTTAACATTCTTTTCTTTTTCAAAGCAGTTTGTTCCTAATCATTTTTTCTTTAAACCTATTGCCCTTACATCCAGTTAGCTTTTTAATCTACGTTTCTGAGCTAGCAAGTATACGAACCGCTTTCAGAAACCTTCAGCGATATCTCTGCTCCCTGTCACATTTTGAATTTTTTCAATTGTATGTGTCTGCATCTGTGTGTATGTGTATACATATGTGTACATGTACATGAGTGCCATGCCCATGGAAGCCAGAAGAAGGAGTAGAATTCCAGAAGAAGGAGCTGTAGTTACAGGCAGTTGTGTGCTGTTCAATGTGGGTGCCTAGAATCGAACTTGGGTCCTCTTCAAAAGCAAGAAGCACTTTAAGAAGCCGAGCAATCTCTCCAGTCTATCCCTGTCACTTTGACTAGATGAAAAAACATTTCTCTGTTTCTAGCTCCTCACCTCCTGTAACATCATGATTTCAGTCCCAACCCCAATGCTTGGCTTAAAAAGGGCTTCCATGACACCCCTCCTGAGATGACCCAGGGCTCACACTGCAAGCCACATATCCTGGGAAGACTCTTACCTGAGGAAGCTAAGCCTTCCACAGCTTCTAGCAACTTCACCACATCTTACAGAAAAAAAGCAGGAAGAAGCAGAAGAATGAAAGAACATTGAAATGGAAGCTATTTCCACACAGGTCCCCTTGGGTCCCAAATTCACCTCCAACCATCTGCCCCAGGAAGAGTCTTATTTCCTTGTTTCCTTAATTCCCTGCTGAGAGACCTGGCACTACCACCATGCACTGCAGCACAGTCTTCTCAGATATTTGGTTTCAATCACCCCATTGACCCTCCTTCCCTCCCTCCCTCCCTTCTTCCCTCCCTTACCCCCTCCTTCCCTCCCTCCCTTACCCCCACTTCGCTCTAGCATCACCTATTATTGCCCCTGGGGCCCTTTCCTGTCTGACCCCACACTCCTCTGCAGAAAGTCACAAAGTGAGCAGAGCACTGCTGTGTTGAATCTTCCCGGGATGGCTCCAACTCTCTGTCCTATCCTCAGAAGTTGAGGGCCCCTGACTCTCAACCTCATGGTGATTTGCTCAAGGCTCTGCTCTTTCCAAAGGAGCCATTTCTCTTTTAGAGATGTGTGCCAGAACACAAAGGCTCCAAATTTCCAACTTATAGGCTGAGGAAGTGGCAGAAAGACACAGCACATTCAATGGAAGCATGAAGGCCAGAGTTCAGATCCCTAGAAACCACACAAAACATACATCAGGAACATGAGTCCTGTCAGGTGAGATGAGGGGAGGGTACAGGAGAGACATACTGGAAGCTGGCACACATACTTCTCCGAGTTTGCTATCTATTGATGGGATAACAACTTGGGGAGGACAGGGTTTGTTTCATCTTATACTCGCAGGTAACAGTCCATCCATGAGTCAGGGCAGGAACTTGGAGGCAGGAACTAAATCACAGAGCATGGAACAACGGACCAACAGTGCTACTTACTGACCAGCTCCCAGGATCATGCTCTGTCCCTTTCTTGGCCCTCACAGGACCATCTATCCAGAGGTAGCACTGTCCACAGGGGCCCTCCCACTTCAAGTGACTATCAAAAAACTGATACACAAATGAGTGTCAAGATATACAAGATAGAAGACAGAAGCAACCCCCAAGGTTGACCTCAGACCTCCACATGCATGCCATTTGTACATGTATACACCATACACACACACACATACACACACAGTGGAGGGGGAGGAAGGAAGAGAGAGGGGAGAGTGATTTGAAAAAGAAATCCAACTTGTCTCTGGAGGGTCTGTGGGGCTAATGAGACTCTGCTACGCTCAAAGCTCAGCTGTCTTCTCCCGACATGCAGTGAAGGGCTCTTCCCCTCCCTTCCACGGATGTTCACTCCTAGCCAAGGTCCTACAGTAATATCCTTATCCAAGTAAAACAGCATGCTCTCTTATTGTGAGAGCCATTAGAGAACCCAGCTTGCTTTGCAATCTCAAATGGAGAGAACTTTATTAAAAAAAAAAAATATGGGGTCTCCAGGGGCCCTAGTCCTGTCTGCTTTCTTAGAGAACCAGGGCACTGATTCAACGTGTACAATTAAAGTCTGGAGAGCCATAGATTGTGCAGTATAGAGATCCAGTGGATTTTCCTAAAGGAACACACATCGAATGTGGAACTCAGTAGCAGCTTAAGTGATTGGATACAAGAAAGCCGGGGAGGGGGTGTAGTTCAGTAGGTAGAGTGCCTGTCTACTGTGCTAGGTAGTTTGGTTCAACTTGAAACAAACCAGACTCATCTGGAAAGAGGAACTGAAGAATTACCTCCATCAGAGGGCCCTGTGGGTATGTCTGTGTGTCATTTTCTTGGTTAATGATTGAGATGAGAGGGCCCAGTCCACGGTGAGCACTGCCACCCCTAGGCATGCTGTCCTGGGTTGCAAGAGAAAGCAAGCCGAGCAAGCTATGGAGACCAAGCCAGTAAGCAGTGTTCCCCACGGGTTCTGCTTCAGCTGCTGCCCCCAGGTTCTTGCCTTGAGTTCCTTGCCTTGGCTTCCCTGACAATGGAGGGTTGTCAGGTGTAAGACAAAATAGACTCTTCCTTTCCCTAAGTTTTATTTGGTCATGATGTCTGCCATAGCAACAGAAAGCAGCGCATGTACACATCTCTCACACCCATCCCCAGCACTGCACAAACCAGGTCTAGCGGTACCCTCCTCTAATCCTAGCACGCGGGAGGCAGAGGCAGGAGATTAAGCAGTCTAAGGTTATGTAGTCACATAGAGAGTCAAGACCGTCCTATGATACACACGTCCCTGAGGCAAAACAAACACAAAACACTTAGGTATTTCTGATATCCGCGTCTCAAAACATAAATAGGCCTGAAGTTGTTTTCTTTTTATCCAGCTGGGGGACTATGGAGAAGCTAAAGAAACCAATGAGCTCACCGCAGCTACATCCATCTACATGGTACCGGGTAAGCCATATCCTGATTCTCTGACACTCAAAAAGCCAACGTCTTCCCTGCTACCCCTGGGGAACCATCTGCTCACCCATGGGTTTCCACTAAGTGGGAGCAACTCAGGTCATGGCTGCTTCTTGGGGATGGATTTTGAAACCCCAGTCTACCCCTTGCCTCTCTGCAGGAGGGAAATAGAAAATGATGTCGATAAATAAATATTTTAGAAACCCTACATTGCAAATTATTCATGCTCCACGCCTTTGGTCAAGGAGGATTTAAATGCTGGTGCCTCTGTTTCTCTGAGCTCTGTGTATTATTCAGGCTGTGGAAATTGAACCCCAGGCTAGAGGCATGGGAAGGAAAACAGCTATTTTCTCTTTCGCTATAGAAACTGCACCATGGGGTGCTGAGAAGAAATGAGTAGCCTTAATAACTTCGGGGGACAGCTGCTTCTACCTAGCCAGTGTAATGGAGTTATGGCACAGCATAAATCACGGGCATCCATAGGAGGGTGTCTGCTGGGAGCTCAGGGAAGCCTGAGACTCCCTTAGAACAAATCAGAATGGCTTGATTCCCTAGACAGACGAAACATTTTCCCCCCACAAGCTTCGATCGCCTCTGGGCAGCCCTTCTGTGTTGGGGCGGATTTGTAGACAGACTCTGAGTTTGCCCATGATGCAGCCATCCTGAACAATCTCCAGCACAGAGAACATTTGTCACTGCTTTCTAAGACCCCAAACTAACATGCAAATACATGACCCAGGCAGGAAGATCATCAGGGCCAAGGCCCTATCTTCTCTACACATCTCGTCTTAGAAATTAACCTATTTGTTACCAGGTACTAAAAGACTCACCTGGATCTGGGAAGATGGCTCAGCTGGTAAAATGCTTCCAGCACGTGCATGCAGATCTGAGTTTGACTCCCAGAACTCAGGTAAAAAGCCAGAAATAGTGGCACATGCCTGTACCCCAGCACTGGAGGGGGGCAGAGATAGGAGGATTCCTGGCATTGGCTGGCCAGCTAGCTAGCCTAATTATTGAATTTCTGGTCCAGTGAGAGATACTGGCCTAAAAAGTAAGGGAGAAAGGGATTGAAGAGGACATTTCAACAGTGACCTCTGACCTCCACATGCATGTATGTGCACAATCCGCCCTCCCCCAACACAAACTAAACGGATCCCTTGCTTCTTTCCTTCAATCGTCCCCTTCTTCTAGTGTGGCTGAGGAGAGCACAATAGCATCCGCCTTAGCCCTTACCACTCACTCTTACTCAGGCTCTGCATCCTGAGGCATGAGCTCATCGAAGCCCAGGCTCCATTGCTCCTAAAATAAATCCAGACTGGATGGTGGCATTTGTCTCTAGTTCTTCAGTATGACTTTTTAAAGAAAAGCTGCTTGAAAGTAAACTCGGGAAGGAAATGTCTTGGTTCTGTTTGGGTCCCCAGTGAATGACATCAAAATGTTTATTCCACGCTCTTCAGGTCTTGCTAAGAGATGGTTATCTAACTAGATGCCGGCACCTCTTCCTTTCCCAGTCCATTTACTGGTGTGTGGGTGATTCTTATAGTTGTGCCCCTAATTTCTAGTTAGTGAAGGCCCAACTGTTCCCCAGGTAGATCCTCATCGGCTGTCGTGAGGCCCAGATGTCAACTTGGAAACACATCTGGCCCTGGGTGGCAAACTGACTGTGACAGGTTCCCCCAACAGCTGCAGTGGCAGGGCCAGGCTTCCAGGTGATTAAATTCTCCTGCTTCCTGGCCGCTCCCTGTGTTTGTGTTGTAGCCATTTCCCTGGAACCAGCCTCATTCCAGCAGACTGTCTACACCGGTAGGTTGAGGTCGCCTCTGCACTAGTGAAACACCTTCTTCTGTGGGACATGTAAGGCCAGAGTGGCCATGGATGAGCATGTGGAAACACACAATCCCCCCCAACTGCCCCAATCTGTCTGAAATGGGATTGAGATCTCACTTCTCATTGCAAATACTTATTGGATTTGATGAGCTTTGCTTGGAAAAACTGAGGCCGGAGGACATTCTTTCCATGTTGAGAACACCTTTGCCATGCAAGTCTCACAACATGGGTGCACCAGGTAAGGGTGCACATGGGGCAGAGAGGCATGGTAAATGCATTTGCAGTTTTCAAAGACGTGACGCCATGCCCCGAAGCAATAATTACAAGAGTGCTTTTAAGTGAAGCTTACTGTTGCTGATAAGCAAATCTCAATGACCTCCCATGAATAAAAACACAAATCCATAGCAGGCGGGGATTTTATTTGTGTTGTGTACATGTGTGCAAGCTAGTGGGTAGGTGAGTGGGTGGGTATGTGTGTGTGCATGCATGTGCATGAAGAGGACAACTTCGTGTGCCATTTTCCAGGGGCCTTGTACTTTTCTGCTTGAGACGTGGTCTCTCATTGGTCTGGGTCTTCACCAAGTAAGCCAGGCTGGCAGGTCAGGAAACTCCAAAGATCTGCCTGGACCTCCCATCTCCCAGGTAATGAGATGTGTTTTTTATGTGTTCTGGGAACTGAGCTCAGATCCTCGTTCTTGTGTGGCAAGTCCATTACTGACCAAGCTATTTCCCCCAACCCCTAAGTTAATTGTTTTCCTAGTAAAACTTGCTACAAGAGGGGGCTATAGAAGGCTGGTATTCATCACCACCAGGAACCTATTACAAATGCTAATTTGAGGGTTAGCCTCGGATGAACTGAACCAGAAACTTTGAGCGTGAGCCTAACAATGACCCAACCACCCCACCACTTCAGGAGAGCTGATGCACCCTTGGATTTCCAAACAACTGTTCTTTGACTATCTAGGGCTTGATCTAGCTGGAGGAGACAGAAAGCTGCCCTGGAAAATTCCACAATACACTTCACTAGATTCCACTCTTACTTCCTTCAGTTGAATCTAGACTGCTACCCTTCTCTCCTAAGATGCACTTTTTGCCAGCTAATGTTTGTTAGCTGCTCTTCCACAATCTGAATACCCTAATCGTAACCACAGCCGTAATTAGCCAGCGGCTTGCAGTAGCATGTTGGGCTCTCTGTAGATACGCAGTCAAGTCATCTCACCATTAGATCAGACTTCAAATAGTTCCATGGGACAGACACAAGCATCCCTATTTCACAGACGGAGAAAACTGAGGTTTGAAATAAGATGACAGAAGCGTAACTCTGGGTTCACCCTTTGTTGTCATGAGTCTCTTGTCTAGCCAATCTGATAGGACATGCTTGACATCTCAAGATACCTTTTTTTCCAGGCCTCCTTCAGTCTTGGCCAGGTACAAGGGTTGAGTATGGTTGTATTGGGTTTGATTCGAGATGTCTCCAGAAAAGTCTTAAAAATCCTCAGATAAAATCATCTTGTAGAACAGAATTGGTGATACTGCCCAGTATTTTTGAGGCTTGGGCATACATAGGTATTTTCTTCAATACTAACAAGATTTGCAACTGAAGTTTCTGGTAAGAAAATTGTAATATGATTTAGCTCTATAATTACACAACTTGGAATTGACTAAAAGAAGTAGTGGAGAGATGGTTTAAAACTTAACATATGAGGAAGTCCCCACAACATTTTATATTAAAAAATTGCATTTCGCGTAAAAGGGCAGCTAAATAAACTAGCTCTGCGACATTCCATAATACAGCCATCCATAAACAGGCTTCCCCCAGACAGATTCCTAAGCAGTGGTCACGAGTCAAGTGGAAACAGCAGAGTGTAAAATGCTTCAGATAGTAAGATCTTGTTTAATTTAAAAACGGTGAGTTAGCAAACAAGTGTGTTCCTAATACACATATATATATGTCAGTCAGACATATGCATTGGAGTGGATAGGAATTGCCAATGCTTTAGGAATGATTACATGAGAATAAATAGGTATTGAAGACTAATTTTATTATAAGTTATTTATTAACATAAGGGTAATAATGTGTATGTGTGTGAGAGAGAGAAAGGTAGAGAGAGAGAGAGAATACATATGAAGTACACTGTATGAAGGCCTGAGGTCAGTGTCTGACATCTTCTTCCTTATTTTATGGCCTTACTTTCTGCCCACCTTATTTCTTTGAGACAGGCTGTCATCAATCACCCTATTTTACAAACAAGGAAAATTAAAGGGTTCATCAGCTCTGCCCTCTACACATAAGTACAAAACACTAAAGCCAGAATTCAAACTACCAAGTCTGTATTCTTTCTGTGTTCTGAAATATCTCCAGAGAAACACACGCTCCCAACTCCTTCCATTGCTTGCCTTCAAGCATCTATGTTTTGGCATTAATGATGCTAGCATGGTGCTCATCATCCAAAATGCAGTGAGAATAAGGGCTGTGGCCCAGGTGAGCAGCTGAGGCGGGGCATGTGCAGACATTACAGGGGGGCCGACTTGGTGTTTGCTTCTTAACATTTTCAGCAATAAGGTTCATTACAAGCTGGGACTTTCAATAGTAAAGATCATCCAATTACATTATCTTAGACTTTAGCAGAGCCTCGTTAAATACTTACAGCATTAATGGCCAACCGAGGTCAAGCTATCCCAGCTACCTAAACATGGTGCCCCAGGCTGGTCTAGCAATCCGTCAATACAGGTGTGGGGTGAGGAGCCAACCAGCACTGCTCATCCTGAATCCTCATTACAATACCCCTACCCGCTGGCAGTTTCTGGCCAGGTCCTACACCCATCTGGGCTTGACTTCGGCATTTCTCTCCTTTTGCTCACTCACCTCTGACCTGAGGCTGGGTACCAGTTTGCCACTGTGCTTGCTGCATCATTTCTACTCCACTCTTGCTTGTTCTGAAGACACATTCATGTGTCACCCTCAAGGAAAGAGATGCCATCTTACACCTCCTTGAAGAGGTGGATCCCAGTGGCTTCTCTCCACTAACTGAAAACCAAACCAAGGGGAGAATGCTAGCTAATTCACTCAGTTTATGATGCATATGTGGATATGCATGTGTGTGTGTGTGTGTGTGTGTGTGCGCGCGCACACACACACATGCGCGCGCATGTGTACATATGCAGGTGTGAAATCTAGCAAGGACAATGTTGGAAGAGAAGACACCAGGGGTGTTGAGACACCCCTAAAGTGTTGAGAATTCCCTTGTGTTCCCAGTGTGAAGCAACAGCCTGGCACCGCTCTCCTGTCAAGAGTGGCTCATCAGAGCCTTTTGTGAGGAGGCAGTGAGTAAGACTCAGGGCTCCAGAGCCAGACTGCCGGGGTTGCACTCCTGGCTCCACCATTTACTGTAATAGCCAGGTAACTGTGGTAAGCCACTGAATCACATCTCAGAACTATAAAACGTAATGGTACCACGGTCCTGCCCCAGCGCTGTAAATCACTCAGAACAATGTCAGGTCTATAATAAAACTCTGCATCAGGGCGTATTCATCGTGCGGTCAGTGAGAGCCTCAGGCCTACTTCCGAGGAGACCTGAGGACATGAAACCTGGTTTAACAAGGGAGTGGATTGGAGGAACATAGTCAATTAATCTTTCTTGGAAAAGCATCTGTGTGACAGCAGAGGCATGGCTTGGCTTTGGGCACAGGGCCACCACCTGAAGGTGAGGAGCAGAAAGGCCTTGGGGACAGACAATCCAGAGGCAGTTCAACCTTGAAATCCATCTTGGTCCAGTCTGAAACACAGACGACCAAAGGTAGAGTTTGGCCTTGGCCACTTTCCTGTACTGAGAGGAGCAGGTGAAACGTTCCTGGTGTTGTTGCTCAGACATCTTCCCTAACAGGACGGTAGTTTCCAAATGCCACCACCAGCCAGTGTCCGGCTCATACCTTCATCTACTCAGGGTGTCAGTGAGAAGAAAACAAAGACTTCTCCATGATTCTAAACCAACACCAACATCTAATCACAGTCTCATTTAATTAAATTTCAGATCAGTATCTGGAACCAATGACACATTTGTATTTTAATCTTTATTCTCTTTGGGACCTTTTATTACCTTTACGTTGTGTTGTTTTGGTTTTGATTTTGGCTTTTTAAACTATGGTTTATCACATTTAAACAGTTTAAAGCCAGTGGCAAAAACACTCTGGTTATTTTCTTGGTATTAGGAGGCAATGGCGAGAAGCTAGGACTTCAGGAAAGGAATGAGGAAAGTTGCCTTTGGTGTGGAGCAGTGTGGTGACATGGAAGAGACAAGCTCATGGAAAATCAGGGGACTGTGCACAATATATGTTATGAATATGATGCCTCCTAAGCATCTAATAAGAGTTACCTGATGGACCAGTAGACACACAGTCTAGGGATTCAGTAGAAATCCAGGATAGAGATAAAAGCGGGGGAGTTGTCCATTCACAAGTAGTATTTAGAGTCAGGAGGCTGATGAGGTCACTCAGAAAGTGCACATAAATAATGAAGAAAAGATATTCAGACAGTGAGGTCATGGCTAAGAACTTTGTAATCTTATCATGCCCATCAGATGCTCAAGGCCCCTTCATATGGATGGAGGGAGCCATCCAGAACCTTCTGGACATCTCATCAGGAAGTTGTCATTCCTTCACTCAATTCATTCTTTATTGACTATCTATGGGTACCAGTTTCCAACCTGAGAGGAAACAGGAAATAAAAAAGATGACTCATAGAAGGAAAAGAAGAGTCTCCCTGGTGCCTGAAAACATCAGAACTGATACTGTTTCCCCAGGCAAGAGACCTCCGGTCCAGGCTCTTTGTTACATGAATTAGGCTCAACCACGTCACTCTGGGCAGAAGACCTCTATAGGCCAGGTCTCAGGCCTTCACACCACCTCTGCCTCTACAAAACTGTGACCACAAACTCGTGCCGTAATGCCTGGCTCTTTCACATGGGTCCTCAGTATCTGGATTCTGGTTCTCATGCTTGAGTAGAAACTGCTTAATCTGAGACATCCCCAAACCAATATCTATATATAATTATATAAAAATTATCCTTGAATTTTTGAATTTATAAATGCTTTGCCTCCCAGGGTCTTGCCTAGAAAGTATTTGTTTTAAGCCAATAGAACACTCTTCCTTAGGCTTTGACAAAATTATAATATTTAGCCTAAAACACAATTGAAAATTTAAATTCTAGTGTCATGAACATAAACCAGTCCAATCAGGTGTAGGAAGGAGGCCGCTTGTTGGTTCCCAGCAGCTTAGCCCCAAAATAATCACACAGAAACTGTATCAATTAAATCAGTGCTTGGCCCATTAACTCTAGCTTCTTATTTGCTAACTCTTATATATTAATTTAATCCATTTTTATTATCTGTATAATGCCACGTGGCTGTGGCTTACCTGGTAAAGTTTCCAGCATCTGTCTCTGGTAGCAGCTGCATGGCTTCTCTTTCCTCCGCCATTCTTTCTCCCAGCATTTAGCCTACCTTTCCCCACCTACCTATATTCTGCCTGCACAGGCCCAGAGCAGTTTCTTTATTCACAGAATACCGAGGGGACTCCCACATCAGTCAGGGACTGAGTGAGGGTTCCTTTGGGTTGAACTTGTACTCAACCCCAACCTACATGGCAGAAAACAAAATATATAGTCCTAAGTTGAAGGACAGATCCACGAGGTCAACCCCAACTCCGGAGGCACCCATGAGCTGGGAATGGTCAGGACGGGTGATGTTCCCTTCCCATGAGAGACTCAGAAGCTGACAGTGTTAACCTCAACACGCTCCTCACCACTCTATCTATTGTCTCTGGATAAAACTGAACAACAGCACATTAATAAATACCGAAATGCTTTTACTCATTTCTTTTTTCCCTTATATATCTAGGCAGGTGCTTGTGTAAGAAGTGATACTCCTAGCTATCTTTGCGTAAGTCACAGGAGGAAAGCCCCTAATCATTTGTGTAGGATAAAGTTTCCCTCCCCTGGGAATTTTGTGACAAAATTTTAAAAAATAATGGAACAGCATCCACTCTTGAAGTAACATTGTCTTCCATTTCCAGCAGTGCACACACATAAACACATATAACAATATTTTAATGGCAAAAAGATAGCAAAGACTTCAACTATTTTTATTATGAGCTTTTTACCGAAGGCTGGGTTTCCCCAGTGATGGTGCCTAAGGACTGGGTACCATGAGGTGGCAGTGGATCATGTATGTTCATTGCAACACTTTCCAGCTATGCAATCACATGGAGGCTCCTTCACTTCTCCGAGCGCAAGATTCCCTGCTGGGACACACATAACCGACAGGACAATTGGACTTCCTTTATGGGGAAGGTGTACAGATACAGTGTGCTTGGAGGGAACTACAGGGCATGGGACAACAGGACTCCATCAACCCTGGTCTTGTGCCACGTTCCCCTGCCCTTGTGCCTGGAGTCCTCAGCCCTGCAATCAGGCCCTCCCCAGATAGTCCAGCCAGGAAAGCAGAGGCAGCTGGAGAGGTGTGCTGAGGGGTGGTAATAAGTGCATGTGTTTTCTCCACACTAGCATCATGTACAAGGCATAATGAACAGCAATGGCTTTCCTTCTCCAAAGCCTCCCTCAGAATTTCACTACAATCACTTCCAGACTCCAGCCCTTCTTGGAAAAGTGGGGGATGTTGAGGTGAGCAACCTTGGAGCCTTGAGCTTCTCAAGGAGCAGGTATCTGTTGGCCTTCTCTAATCTAGGGAGAAACATTTGCTTGATGAGAAGATCTTGTGCACACTCTTGCTCTGTGACTGGCTAGGTCTCCCTCCTCAAAAGAAGAAATTCTTTGAGCTTGCTGCCATGCCACTATGAGGACTCAGAGTCTAGTATACTGTTCTCATCAGTTAAACCCCAGCTTCCGGAGTCAGGTTGGGACTTGTTCATTCTGGGACCTTTAAAGTCAAGCTCAACACCTGACACCAGGGAGGGGCACAATTCTGTGATGAAATTGACCTGAAGGTGTCATGTGGTGCCATGAAAATGGGATGATTGCTCAGGGTCTGACTCCTGACTTCCATGGCCATTTCCTGCCAACTCTGTTCTCTCATCCACATCTACAATTTGGAGACAACCCTTCTTGCCTGTCTTTCCTTCTAGCAAGAGGAGAACAAGATGAGCTGGTTCTAAAGAGACTTTGCTGGAAGAGTTGAGAAATAACACACAATGATTTTAAGATGCAAAGGGGGATAAGGAAAGGGTGCATCCCTCATGCCTGGGTGAGCATTTCATAGTGCTGTGGAGGGGTTGACTTGGTTCCTTTTCTCATTATTATATGCACTCAATGCACTCTTTCTCGTGTGTGTGTGTGTGTGTGTGTGTGTGTGTGAGATTTTGTAAATTCATGTATGTGCAGAGATACACACCTATTCGTGGAGTTCAAAGGAGGACATTTGTTGTCTCTGTTCATCATACCTCACCTTATTTTTTTTTAAAAAAGGTTTCTCACTGAGCCTGAAGCTTAGGGATTCAAACTTATGACCTCTTGCTTCCAAAGCAAGTGCCTCACCTGGCTGAGACATCTCCTCCTGATCACATTTTTCCTTTAAATACACAGACACCAAACTCCAAAGTTGAATGGCATTACCCTACATTTAAGTGCTAGAGTCTCCGAGAGAAAACCAGACTGTGGCACTGAAGCAATGTAGACACAGTTATGTGCTCACAGGAGGGCACCTGACAAAATTCACCATCCATGGTGGCCAGGAAGTAATGCCTAGGGCAAGGGCAGGAGCCAGTCAACTGAAATGGGAATGCAAACCACTGCAGAAAAAGGAAGCTAGGTCAAAAACACAAGAAAAGAAAGCTTGTTCTGATGTCCTATGGTTGAAAGTGCTTCTGTCTTCCACTGCTTTCTTCTGCTTTAATGAAGTGTAAGTGGGTCCTGCATGGTTCAGCTCACTAGAGAGGTCTGACTCTTTTCTATATTGTCTTTTCACCCCCCTTTCTTCTTCTCATTCTCTTCCTCTTCCTTTTCTTATTCTTCTCCTCCTTCTCCCCCTCCTTCTTCCTCATCTTCCTTCTACTCCCCACCTTTCTTTTCTTCTCCCCTCATTCTTCCTTCTCTCTTTCCTCCTCTTCCCTCTTTCTTTATTCTCCTTCACTTTCTCTTCCTATTTCCCCTGTTTGTTGTCCTCCCTTTCTCCCCCTTTATATTTTTCTTCTTCCTTCCCTCTCTTCCCATTTTCATGCCATTTTCTATTTCTTTTCTCTCTTGTGTTCTTTTTTCTCTCCCCTCTTCTCTCTTTGCTGTCTCCTTTTCTCTTCATTCTCTTTTTTTTCTTCTCTCATCTCTTTGCCTTTGACCTCCTCTCTTTTCTTCCTCTTCAGTGCCAGTTCAGCAAAGGAGGGAGCCAAGGGTGGTGTATTGGTGGATCTTGGTATGTGACAGATCTAGAGGTCTTTCACAGCCATGGGAAGGGCTCTTAACTCCATTCAGAATCCCTGGAGCTTCTGAAATGCTCCATGTAGGGTCTCAATTAGAGAAATTGACCTGCTTTGTAGACTTTGTTGGGTATTTTCTGCAAAGAACTAAATAGGAACTCCTTTAGACCTTGTGGGCCATATAGTGTCTGAGTAGCCACACACCCCAGGAGTAGTGTGGAAGCTGCCACAGACAGTATGTAAACAACTGAGCTTCGCCATTTTCCTTCTAACCTTTATCTATAGACACTGAAATCTGAGTCTCATGTAATTAATCACATGTCACAAAAATATCTTTCTATGCCTACCCTTCTAACCACTTATAAATGTACAAACCATTCTTAGCTTGCGGACTGAACACAAACAGGTGGTGGCCTGGATTTGTCTCCGACCTTTTTGTGCCTGTCTCCATTTTCCAGAGATCTGTCTGAGGGCAGTGGTGAAGCTGGAGGTGAGGTAGCAGTGCTGAAGGTGGAGGAAGATCCACTTAGCGGGTAGCCAAGAAGACAAAGCCAAGTATGATCCAAGCTTTGCGAGGGAAGGAGGGCAGGATGAGGTTACAGAGGATGTAGGGGGATACCATGACGGAAGAGCAAGTTGAGGTGACTTAGCAGAGAGAGAGGTCTGAGAGTGACTGGGAAGATTGGGTCCTAGGAAGCATCCAGTCACCCTCCTCAGTGGCTGGAGCCCCACATGAGATGCTAAGATCATTATGTCCCTGGGAATCTTGTCCACTGCCTAAGAGAACACAAAGTTAGAAATGGCAAGGAGAGGGCTTTCCCAATACCCCTGGGAAAGAATCCAAACTACTCATCATTACCTAATACAACTCCAAGAATCGATCCGTCACACACCCCACGGGAGGAGAGGAAGACCTGAAGACTTCCCTAAAAGTGGGAGCAGAGGCTCCTTCCTTTGGTTTAAACTGCCCAGTTTGGCCACCACTCAGTCACAAAGATTGAACTCTGGTTATGCACGCCTACATGAGTTAGAGATATCTTAGGAAATTCATCTGAAGAAGTATGGGTTTTTCCATAACTGGATAACATATTGCAGTCAAAACTTCACCTTGGGTGAAGGAATGAGTTGTTCCCTTACAGCCAGCATCTCAGACAAAACATCCTTCCCAGACATTTATTTGCTGAGAGATTTCTGTTCACATTTCCCAAGACCTAGGATATGGCAGAGAGAGAAAGTGAGAGAAGAAGGTGAGGGAAAGGAAGATGGAGAGAGAACGAGGGAGGGGAGGAGGAGGGGAGGGATAGGGAGAGGAGGGGGGAAGGAGGGAGAGAGAGAGAGAGAGAGAGAGAGAGAGAGAGAGAGAGAGAGAGAGAGAGTCTCTAGGGAGAAAGACCACTTTACCACTTCAGCCCTGGCACACATTACAGCAAGCACACAAAACACGTTTTGTCCCAAAGCCAATAGGTCCAAACAATGAGCCACGGGGCACCTTTGAGAAGCGTGCCCACTGGAGCGGAGCTGACTACATTAAGAGCCAGGAGCCCAAAAGATGTCTGCAAATTGGTAAAAGTACCAAGTCCCTTATGAGCCCCAGCGTGGGAGGTGTTTCGGTGCCCCTCCTTGAGAGGCGCCTGTTTCCGCCCTTAATTTGAGAGAAGGTTTCATTCTTCTGGCAGTCGAGAGAAAAGTCTTTTCAAGCGCAGCCCTCCTGGTGGACCCCTGAGGTCTGCAGTCAGGTGGACAGACCTTGTTGTGAGCAGCAGCGGCCACTCCCAAGCCGCACAGATAATCAATGTAGGCAGGAGACATTTGTTCCGGTGGGGCCTCTGAGGCATGTCTGGCTCACCCACAGAGTTACTTTCCTCCCAGTCTGCCCCCAGTCCCCTACCACCACCGCCACAAGTGGCTACACCAAATTGCTAGCTGAACTCAGTCACTTCCCACAGCAGCGTTCTGAGTGGCTTGTTGTGAGCACATTCTCCGGACCTCCCGACTCTGGGCATATTTGTGTGCGCATGCGCACACATACGTGGACTCCAGAAGACAAACTCGGCTACAGTTTCTCTAACTCTGTCTACTTTTTTGTTTTGTTTGGTGACCTCACTGGCCCAGAGCTCGTCAAGGAAACTGGGTTGACACTGAGCCATCCACATGTCTCTGCCTCCTTAGATTTGTAATTACAAGCACTTACCACTATGCCTGGCTTTTTTATGGGGATAAAGCTTGGGTCTTTACTGCAAGCCTACTGTAGACTAGGCCATCTCCCAATGTGTGCTCCGGTTGCTACTTCTGTTCTCCCAGTGCTTTCTCGTGGAAGACTGGAGTGTGGCTTCACCTCTCCCCTGACCCTAGTCCCTGTCTCTCCATCAGTCCCCCCCTCCCCCGGAAGTTAACATTATGCCCAGCAAACTAAATCTGATCTAAGGTCCGTGTTTGCAAATGACATTTGATTGGAACGGAGCCTCACCCATTGTGTGCTTGTCTATAGCTTCAGAACTGAGTGGCTGTAAATTAAGGCTTGCATCTTGCAAGGCCTAGGATACGCAATTTCTAGTCGTTTACTGAAAAGTTTTGTAAGTTCTGTTCCATCTCTTCTCAGAAGTTTCTCCACGCGGCTCCTAGAACTCCCAGGTGAACTGCCCCGCCAGCGCTTAATAATGTACAAATGCGTTGGCCCACCATTCAGCCCTTTACTATGTGGTAGGGGTATTGCCTCTAAATCTTTTTCTGCACCCAAATGGGTCTCAAGAACGAAGAGGAGAGAACCTCGGCTTGGTGAGCTAGACGCAGTTGATTAGAGAGGCAGGAGGTGCCCTACAGAACCACGTGGCCTCCAGTGTTTCAGCTCACAGTGCTGGTGACTTAACCTCTTGCCCAGCGTCCCCCACCTCCCATTCAGGTGCTGAAGCAGGAGGCACGGTCCCCTTTGCTGAGCACTCAGCTGTGTGACTGTGGACCAGGTATGCAGAGGGACAGGGAAGACTGGGAGGCACAGTAAGGTCTGGAGGAGGTCTGGAAGGGTCGCAGGGGGTTCACTCGGTGCCTGGGGAAGGATGGAAGGAGGGAGGCAAATGAGGATGATGATGGGGGAGAGAAACCTGGAGAATCAACTTAGTGGGTAAAATGCTGGCCAGGCAAGCCCGGATGGTGTGGGAGAATTGTCTGTATTCTGTCAATCATATTTTAATAAAACGCTGATTGGCCAGGCAGGCAGTATAGGCGGGTCAACCAGACAGGAAGTAGAGGTGGGGCAATGAGAATAGGAGAAGGCTAGGGAGGAGGAAACTCCCTCCGCCATTCCTGTGCAGACCACTGAAGAGGCAGCATGTAACCTGCCCTGCTGAGAAAGGTACGGAGCCATGTGCTAACATAGATAAGGATAATGGGGTAACATAAGTTATAAGAGCTAATAAGTAGCCTGACCTAATGGGCCAATCAGTTTATAACCTTATGGAGTCCTATGTGTGATTTTCTTTGGGCTTGCCGGCTGTGGAGTACTGGGTGGGACAGAAACCCCAACAAGCCGGCCCACATGTTACACCCGGAGACCCGTGTTCAGTCTCCAGAAACCAAGTAAAAGACAACACAAAAACAAAATCCAAAACAAACAAACAAACAAACAAAAACCAGACATAGTGATGAACCCTTGTATTCTCGGACTCTAGAAGAGTCAGGAAACCAAAAGCTTCTAGATGTCAATGAACTTAGCCTACTGCAAGTTCTAAGAGAGCGAGACAGAGCCCCAGACATCAAGATGGACGGTACCTGAAGAACAGCAGCCCGATTTGTCTTCTGACCTCTAAGTGAATGAACACACACACGTGCACATGTGCATACACACACACACACACACACATGTAAACACACATACACATACCAAGTAAAAATACAATAACACACACATACAACACACACACACACACACACACTCTGGGGGAAGGGGTGGTGCAGAGGGAGAGAGATCGATTAATTAAAATTACCCCATAACAGTAAGGAACAGCCATTACAAAGACGTTCTCGACAAATATCTGAATGTCACGTAACCAAAATTAATATTCCTAAGGAAATTTGGACTGTTTTTCCTTTCTTACCCTGTGTATCACTGAGAACGGTATGACCGCAAGCGACCCAGAGCAGCGGACAACTGAATGACTTCCAGACAGTAATTTTCTACTTAAAGTCTCTGGGTCTGTTTGCTCTGGAAGGGGGCTGATAACAAAGCCCGTTGCATGGCTGCATCAGAAACAGGTCCACAAATGTGAAATTCAGGCAGGCACCCTGTAGGACACCCTGTGTCAGGACCCAAGACTGATCGCCCTCTGTCTGTGCTAAGTCTCAGCAAAGAGGACATAATAAAATTCGATGGAGGTGAAAGTAGGCCCTGCCTCAGTAAAGTCCCCTCCCCCGTCTCTTCTTCTGCAAGAAGGGACAGCACAGGACAGTAGCGATAGCCACCGTCATGTCCGTCCCTCCTGCAGCACCTTCCTGCAAGTATTTTCTCCTCGAGACCGAAACAACGCAGGTAGGGAACATTTCACGGTTTTAATTAATACAGATTTATCTACCTCCCCGGGCTGTTGGCAGGATTAATCCCTACTCAGGGTTTAAGCTCCTTAGCAGACAGACTCTGTGTTCCCACCAAAGAGCCTGGCCCCTCAGTCTCCTAGCCCGATTCACTCAGTCTTGCCCTCTGCTTCACAGAACAGCCCCCTTGCTCCCTTGAAATTGGCTGCTTGGTCCCTGTGAATTTGACTTTATCCTCTGTCTGATGCAATTAAGTGTGAAAAATCTTTGATCCTTGCCTGCGGCCATAGGAGGCGGGGATGTCTGTGTGGTCTGGGTAGGACACTGAGCTCCAGTTCCAATCCTGAAGAGACTCTGACAGCTGGTCCTGCAGTCCTGACTTCCAGGCAGAATCTTAGAACACTCTTGATGGGTTGAAGACATGGGGGTAGGGGAGTGGTACAGAGTGGGTGGGAGAGGGGAGCTGCAGGGTGCTGATGAATCTCATAGCTAAACCTAGAGACTCTGAATAAGTTATAGGGCCCTGCTTAGAAATTGGCACACGGAATCGCATTGCCCATTGATTTGTGAAAGATTGTTATAAGGGAAAAAAATTGCATTTGAGGCTTTGCCCAGCCCAGTGCTTGGCTTTCGTTGATTTGATTTGTTCTTATGTATGAGTCCTACTCCCTAAAATAATCCCCCAGAGAACCAAGCGTTACAAGCATATGTTTCTACTCTCTGGGCATATTTATAATTTCATTCCTTCCTCGTCCAGCACACGTTTACAATGACCTGGCTAAACCAAGGAGAAAGAGGTGGCAGGGAGGCTTCCTCCAGGGCTCCATTCATGGAAGAACAATAATATGTTAAAATAACACCAAAAAAAAATACATTCATTAAAGCCAGAGCAAATGTTCTCCTTGCATCTTGCATAATTACGTGGGCATATTAATGCAGGAGCAGCTGCATGCCACATTCACTGAGTGAGTTAACCTTGGCGTCACCCTGGCCTTGCTAACTCTGACTAAATATAACTCAAACTCGACCCTAATGCAGCCTCTGGATTTCTCTAGAGCACAATTTTCTGAAGAAAGTGCCATTTCTTTCCATGTGACATGCTTCCTGGGGAAAGCCTCCCATTCCGAAGTGAGGTTTGTTAAGTATTCCATATATTTAAGAGGGCTGGAGACACGGCTTAGTTGGTAAAGTTAGCCATACACCCATGAGGACTTGCATTCAGATTCCCAGAACTCATGGATAAAAACTGGGTGTTGTAGTGCACACGTCTGTAATCTGGAAGAAGAGACAAGTGGAATCTTGGAACTACTGGACAGAAAGCCTAGCTTAAATGGTGAACTCCAGATTCAGTGAGAAGTCTTAGATTCTAAAATAAATAAATAAATAAATAAATAAATAAATAAATAAATGAATGAATAAATGAATAAATAAATGCATGGGTTTCACATGCATACACGCACGTGCGTGTACACACACACACACACATACACACTCAACATACACATGATGAATGATGAATGTTCACAAGGAATCCTGCTTTTCCTTCCTTTTTTCTACACCTCCAAATTGGAACCTCAAATACCACTGAAGCCTATAATCTTTTCATTAGTTTTTACAGTTTATTTAGCACACATGCTACATAGAAAACGTCCATTGTCTCCACAGCCTATAATTTGGCATGCATTTCTCACTGATGAATGAAAACCAAGTCTATTACTAGGTAACCTGTCTTTTAATCTGGTATTCAGGATCACTAAAAGATTGTGTTTGGGCTCTGAGTCACAGAGGTGAGCTTGCCTCTTTCTTCTCCTGTGTGGTTGCTTCCGTGGCAGTGCCCACTGGCACTGAGTGTTGGGCCTCAACTCAGATTAAATGAATCAATGTATGTATGTATGTACTATATGTTAGAGTTATTATGTATGTCTCTCTCTCCTCCCCCAATCCCATCTCCTTTGAATTAAACTAGATCTACACATTTGTTAAAATCATGCAAGCTGAAGGAATACCACCCTTAGATTGGGAGCCCGGGAGGGTGCTCCAGAGACTGAGGAAACCAGGCTTTTGGAAGGAACTTTCCCACGAATAGATACTACAAATTATGAAAGTCATTTGATGCTGTCCTGGAGAGATGTATGCTACCAAAGTTTAAATTTAATAAAGAATACAAATGCTAGCATGATGAGAAGGCTGATCTTCAGCTTACTAAAAGAGTCTGGAAATGTCTACGCACTTGCTGAGGAACACCCAGTAGCTCAGGTAAATGTGATTCAAACCCCACTGGCCCCCAGACAGCCTTTCTTACCTATCTGGCTGTGGTGATCTGAAGGAGAAATGTCCCCCATAGGCTTGGGTATTTGAACAATTGGTTTCCAATCATTGGCACTGTTTGTGGAGCTTGCAGAACCTTTGAAATGTGGAACCTTACTAGAGGAAGTGCATTAGTGGGGTGGGTTTTGAGCACGGACAGTTTTACCCCACTTACTGTTTACTCTTTTAGTTTACATTTGAAGTTGTGAGCTCTCAGCTTCCTGCTCTTCCTGCCATATCTGCTATTTGTTGCCAATAGTCCCTGCCATGATGAACTGCTATCCCTCTGGAACCATAAGCCCAATTAAACTCTTCCGTACTTGCATTGGGTGGGGTGTTTTAATCACAGCAACAGGAAAATAACCAATATAGAAGCCATGAGGAAATCCCCATTTAGCTATTAATCTGAGTCCCAAACTCATAGTTGCAGGTTTCAACTCTTAACAGGACAGCTTGGCACTGGTGACCAACAAATGTGATGTTAACTCACACTAGCCAGAAAAGACCTATTCCTACAGCATTGATTTGGGAAACTTTTGTATTTTTAATCTGTGGCTCCAACTAATGTACCCTTTGGTGTGAGTCTAACACAGTTTATTTACTTCCAAGATAAAGCCATTTAATCTTTTAGAAAACATTCATTTTAGAAGTTGTTTTTATTCTCATGAAATAATTGGAATAAAATTTTCTCTATATGATTCTTCTACTGAAACTTCTGACTAGCTTTCCGTTTGACAAGTCACCTCAAAATTTTTCACCCTGTGTGTGTGTGTGTGTGTGTGTGTGCGCGCGTGGATGTATGGTACAGAGGCCATCACCAGGCATCTGTCTTTAATCACTCTCTGCCTTATCCAGGGTCTTTCACTCACCCAGGGGTTGCTGATTGGCCTGTCTGCTGTCAAGTGCTTTCCCCAGGGCCTGCCTCTACCTCTGTAGCCCCGAGATTATATATATATGTGAAGACATAACCTTGGTACTAGGGATCTACATCATTTTTACCCAGCGAGAAATCTCCCCAGGCCCTCTTCAGAACAAATCTTTTCTAATGATGAGATAGCTTCACTTTCTAGGAATGTTTCAACAATTTGAAATATTTTTCACCTACCATGGGCAGAAGACTGTGAAGAAGTATATTAAACAAACGTAATAACTTAGATATTTTCTGCTAAGCAACTTAGTAGACTACTAATAGAGTTGATAACTCTCAGTATATGGCATTTTATAAATAAGGAAATTCCAGTTGCAGAGATGTTCAAACCCCTATAACCATCAACAGGGGTATGACCTTTGTGTTTGATGCTGTTTAAGGATATAAGCATTCAGAATGGATTTGAGCATTTATGGCAAGGCATTTGATCCATAGAAGTAAAATAATAAGGGCAGGAAAGCTGGCTCAGTCCAGCTTTGATTTCCCAGAAGTCATATAAAATAGGCTGGGTGTAGAGGTGTGTGCTTATAATCCTACCATGGGAAAAAACAGGAAGATGCCCGAGGTGCTTGGGCCATTCAGTCTAGCGTATGAGAGACCCTGCCTCAAATCAAAGGTGGATGTTGCTTCAGATCAAACTATTGCTTCCTTAGGCAAGTGAACACATGTTGGCACACACATGGGCTTTCACATGTACTAGTACACACAAATGTGCACACATACACACATACACACATGCTCATAAACAGAATGAGTTTGACCATTTATGGCAAGAAATCTATTAATTAAAAATAAAGTGACAATAGTAAATTGTTTCTTTGATCAAACAAGTATGTCATAAGAGCCCAGTATTTCGTGGTGTGAATATCTGTGAGTCAAGAGCATATAGCTAGAGACACAATCATAATAAGTAGATGGGCAGAATGGAATGGTACTTTTCTTATCAAGACCAGCAGTGGCAAGAATGGAAAGAAAAGACAGTTTCTTTGGGTGGGGTTGGCCGGCTGTGTGGCTCTATGGGAGAAGCTCCCCTCTCAATGGAGGTACCATGGTTACTCTTTAGTTCTGTTCAGGACTAAGCCATCCATTACAAAGATCAGTAAAGTAACCGACTGTTTCCAGTCTCATGTCAAGTCTTTCTGAACTGCTTTCAGCATTATCTTCCCTGCGCAGCAGCTGCATCGTGCTGTTGTGCCCTTCAGACTTGTTTGTCTGTTGTCTGGGGAGTAAGGACCAGGCTGCCCTCATTGCGAGCTCCTTGGTGATATACATGTTCCCTTGCATGTCCATGTCTCAAAACAACCCACTGCATTCATTGGCACTTTACAAATATCTCTTACTTGTGACTAACTGGGTCGTTGTACAACCTAGTCAGTATCTGACAATATCCTGCTCCTCCCACACTGTATCAGATCAAAGGTGACGTTTGCTTAAAGAGACTTCTTTCAGTTATAAACTGTTTGGGGCTGGGAACCAGAATTGAGAAATTCTCTTTTCCCTACAATATATTTTTAACAGTACTAACTCAAGCCTGCTTCTAATTTTTGTTTTGTCGTTAACTTATCTGTGTGTCTTAGCCACGAGCCTGGGAATGCATTGAGATCAAAAACTCAACTTGATAAATGTCCCTTATTTGAAAACGTTAGGATCAGAAGTGGTGTGTGTGTGTACACTCAAGTACGTGCATGTGTGTGCACACTGTGCATGCATGTACATATGCATGTGTGCATGTGTGTGTGCGATCACATGCACAAGTACATGCATATGTGTGTGCATGTGTGTATTCATGCATGTGTGCGTGCATGTGTGTGTGTGTCTGTGTATGTGTGTACTTAAGGATTTTAAAGGACAACCTAGGTGTTGGTCCTCTAGTATTCTCTCCCTTTAGTCTGAGACAGGGTCTTTTATTGGCCTGGAACTTGGCCAAACAGACTCAGCTGTCAGTAAGTTCCAGGGTATACATGCCTGCCTCCCTAGTCCTGGGATACTGAGTGTATACCACTCCACCTGTTTTTACATGGGTTCCAGGGATCTGAACACAGGTCCTTCCACTTTACCACCTGAACTTGTCTTCCCATCCCCCAGAGTTTGGATTATTAAGGAACATTTGCTTATACACAAGGAGATAAATTGGGGAGGAAACCGGAAATATTAATTTCATTTCTACTCCATATATATATACTCCTGCCCAGAACGTCACATGCATTTTGCCTGACACTTGTCACCGGAAGTCAGGTGTGGAATTTTACATTTTCTGAATCTTCCAGTGCTCAGGATTTTACTGATGCTGGGGAGTTTGGAATTTCAGATGTTTGGATTAGGGACTCACAACCTATCCGGTCGCACTACCACTGGAAATGCTGTTTGAGCAAACTGACAGGGCTGGATCCATCTTGAAGTTCTTCGGGTTTTGCTTTTAGGTTGTTGCATGAGCTTAAATGGTTCACATGATCTCTGAATGGAGGAGCGTTGCCTTCTGCCTTCTGCCTTTTTCCCTTCTCGGAATAACTAGTGACAACTGCCTCATACGGAGGTCTGGGGTCTTAACTATGAGCAATTAGAAAACCATGCTCTCCTCTGTTCTTTTCCCCTTTCCTCTATTCCTCATAATTGTCTAGTAGCCAAGCAAGAGGGGCAGCATTAACAGGATGTTTGAGCAGCCTCCGTTGACCTCAAAAGATAAGGGACTTCCAACTTCATGTCCAATATGACCACCCTGAATAGCCTGTCATCTCTATGAAGATGGCCTACCATCCCTGAGAGTTGGGCCCCAAACTTTGCCAAAGAATCAAGAGGGACTGGAGAGACAATGCAGTCAGTAAATTTCTCACTGCTCAAGCATGAGAACATGGATGTGGATTCCCAGATCCCACATAAAATCTGGTGCACATGCACCCCATAAACACACACATGATCTCGTACACACACACACCACAGGAATAACGGAGTTGGAGAGACATGCTAAGCATCCATCAAAAGACTCAGAGACATCTCTGATGTAACAAAGCCTACACATTTGGAGAGAGTGGGGGAGAGTGAGTCAAGCAAACAGCAATAACAAATGAGACAATCGGGGGCAAAGAAGGCACCACCCACGCAGGGCAACTCCGGAGGAATTTCTATTTAAAATCCTGGGTCAGCTTTGTTCTGGAGAAATGGGGGCCTTTTTAACTTTTAAAAGTCTGCCTTCCTTCCCAAGAGCAGCAGCTGAACCGGGGCAGGCAGGCATCTCTTCCTGCTTTCTTGATTCTCACTCACTGTCAATGCGGGTGTCGATTTCAGATGCTGAACTCACCCTGAGTATAAATTCTGACTCAAATCATCTGTCCCCTCTAAAGATGACAGAGGAAACTCAACAGGGTGGTTTTTTGGTAGAAGCCACAACCACGTGGCTACAAAAGCAGAGTTTTCTGTAATAGTCAATCCCGCAAGAGCCCAGGGAGCCCTGGAATTGATGGGAGCCAGGAAACTGGGCTGGGACCCAGAGGAGCTGGTGAAGCCTCACACCGAGGGCAGTTTCTTAGGAATGCACTCAGGGAGATGAGCCCTCAGTTCTCACTAAGCCTCCGACCTTTGTTCTCCATTCCCACAGTGTCTCTCCCGTCTCTCTTTGATCATTAGAACAATCAGAGACTTAAGAAGTGGTTGGTAAGAGGAACATGGCTCACTGGGTAGATTCGAGTGCTTGATGTCCATGAAGACCCGAGTTCAGATCCGAGTGTCTAGGTTTGTTTTAGGGCAGGGCCAGGTTTGGCTGAACTGCCTATAATCCTAATACTGTAAAGAACAGAAACCTGAGACTATGGGGTGCTGGCCCCCAAACTAGTTCCAGTTTCAGTAAGAGAACCTGTCTCAAGGGACTGAAGCAGAAAATGATAAAGCAGGGCATGCCCAGTGTCCCACTCTGACCTATGCACTCCTGAACACATACATATGTACATATACCTAGCATAGATATACATACACAGGCATGAATACACACGCAATGCACACACACCTAGACACACATATACACACATGCGTACATGTAAGAACAAGAAGTTGGCTCTCTTTTCTCTTTGACAAAGGTGTGAAACACGAGAAGAGTTGGTTAAAATTAAACACACACATTAAAAAATAAATTTTAAAACGTAACAATGTTTCTGGAATTTGTTTTTGAACAGTAGAACTGTGGGTGGTATTTTAATCTTCTTTTAATTTATCTACATTGCCTATAAGTTTGTATTGTTTCTTAAATAAAAAAAGTATTATATGGGGATTTATTTTTTGCCTTTAGCGATTTTTTTGTCCCATTGACAAAGATTTCCACAAAAATGCGACTTGACTGGCCCGACGGGCCTGTGTGGCTACCAAGGTGCTTTAGTGGAAGGGAATTCTGCAGGCTTTGTTTCAGTCTTTTGTGCGCCTTCTTTTCTGTTCTTAGAAAGGAGAGCATGACCTCCTGCCCAGAGAAATGACCTTGGATTTAAATGTGAAATGCCAGCCCAGTCTGAATGCCTAAAAGAGGCATTTAGTGCCAGACCAAGAGGCGAGGGTCACTCTGTTCTTTGAGACATGTGATGACCTCCAGTAGATCACTTGCCAGAAGTGGGGTGCTGCGTCTCAGACACCCCTGCAAGTCCTCTGGCTGGGAAGGACATTTCTGCCTTTCCCTCTTCCATCAAGGTGTAGGCAGCGCCATGCCCTGTGTTGTCCCAGCTTATCACCCAAGGCAAGCAGGCCATCACTGAGGAAGAAGTCAACCTCACGTCTGCCTTTTCCTTTTAGCTTTCCTAGAATAAGGCAGGGCTGTGGGACCCTCCAAATCCTAGCGGTTCTATTCTATGTTCTTCCTTTTTTCCTTGGCTGTCAGTCAAAGACAAAAGGAATGGCCCCTGTGAAGAGCTTCCTGTGTGTTTGTGCGTATGTGTGCTTGTGTATGTTGCTGTTAGTCTGTGTTGCTGCCTATTTCTAACTGAGCGTTTGTACTTATGTGTGTGCCTGTATTTGTATATTTGTGTGCCTATGTGTCTCCTTCTGTGTGTATGGGGCAGTATCTGTGTGTGCTTGTGTGTTTGGATATATGTTTATATGTAGATGAGTGGTGTGTACTTGTGTTGGTCTGTGCTTGTGTTTTTCTGTATTTATGTGTAGAGGCATTTGCCTATATTATTTGCATATTATGCTTATATGACTTGTGTTTGATGTGTGTGGGGGGGCCTACTATTTTTAAAGACTATATGTGTATGGCTGTGCGTGTATTGGTATCCACAGAGGCCAGAAGAGGGTATTGGAACCTCTAAAGATAGAGTTACAGGTGGTTGAGAGCTGATATGAGTGCTGGGAATTGAACCTGGGCCCGTAAGAAAAGCAGTAGGCACTCTTAACTGCTGAGCTGCTTTTCCAGCTCCCTGATTTATTTTTTTTAAATCCTTAATGATATGGCAAGATTTCTTGCCCCATATGTGCAAAATGACGCCAAATTTGAGAGTTCTCTAACAAATATGGAGCTAGAGAAATGTCTTCGTGATTGAGTGAACTGGCTACTCTTTCAAAGACCTTAGGTTCAATTCCCAGCACCTGCATGGCCCCTGACAATCATCTGTAACTCCAACTCCCGGATACTAGATGCCCCCTTCTGAAGTTCTTGAGCACAAGGCACACACATGATACACAGGCATACATGTAGGCAAAACATCCATGCACATAAAATAAAACAATAAATTCAAAATGTTTTAAAAGCTGTTCTACCAAACATGAAAAGGAAGCAGAAGGAGAAGTGACCAATAAAATCCCTTTCCGCTGGACCTGTCAGCGGTCCCCAATCTTTCCAAAAGAGAAAGCAAAAGGTTTCCTCTCTTGTCAGACTTCTGCCAAGTAATCCTTTTTTATAGTTTACTAATCTTTTCTTTCAAAGACTAGACAAAGTGGTGGGGTTGCTTGCTTAAAACTTTTAAATATCTTTTATGGAAGTATCTAGCCAAATTCCATAGAATTCACTCCCAAAGCTCAGCATTGTAAGGGGTATGTTAGTTCCTCTGCTGTTAGTTTGCTAACACGTGTGACAGTAGACTTCTGTCTGGGGATATTCTCCGACTTAGTCCTCTGTCATCCTGAGGATACAATCGTCTGCCTGGACTGTTGGACTTTCGTGGAACAATGCTAACCTGAAATTCACAGGGAAGAGAGGATGGAAAATTGAAACCATAAAGATGCCAAAGGCCTTTAGAAAGCATGTTTCCAGCTTAGATAGGGAAATAAGATCTTGCCATGTAAGAGAGAAAGAAAAGAGGGTACAATGTATGGATTTACTTTCAGAAGACAGAACACAACTCATTAATTCCCAAGGGAGAAAGAAAACTAAAGTTGCTTATAACATGTAAATTGCAGGGGTGCAGGGGTGCACAGGGTGGTGGGGGAGGGGGACAGGAGGGCAGGACTGAGAAATAGCTTCAAAGCTACTTGTCATGCAAGCCTGAGGACTTAAGGTCAAGCTCCAGAACCTACTTTAAAATGCCAGGATTTGCTGCACGTACTTAAAATCTTAGCTGTGGGAAAGCTCACTAGTCAGCCAAGTTCACTAGTCAGCCAGCCTGCCCTACTAGGAGAACTTTGGGCCAGAGAGACCCTGTCTCAAAGGGCATTTCCTGAAGACGACACCCAGGGTTGTCCTGTGACTTCCACATATGTGCACACACATGCATGCACACCCTTGAACATGCATGCACCCATATTCATACACACATGCATAAAAGGCACAGAATTCTCTCTCCATAAATAAACCTTGGTTTCAAATATTGAAAGCATTGCTTACTAAAACATGTAATAGCCTAGTGACTCATCAAATAAGTGGGGTTTTTTGGTATTACAAATGGCACACATAGTCAAATACTTTCTGAACTGAACAATGGAGAGCAGTGTGAGGATCCATGATTGGGAGCAGTCATTTAGGTTGTCTGGTTGTAAGTTCTTCCTTTTGTTCCTTTTTCCTTTCCTTTCCTTTCCTTTCCTTTCCTTTCCTTACCTCCTTTCTTTCTTTCTTTCTCCCTTCCTTCCTTCCTTCCTTCCTTCCTTTCTTTCTTTCTTTCTTTCTTTCTTTCTTCCTTTATGTATATATTTTGTTTTGTTTTATTTTATTTTGGTTTTTAGAGACAGTGTTTCTCTGTGTAGCCCTGGCTGACCTGGAACTCACTCTGTAGACCAGGCTGGCCTGGAACTCAAAGAGATCTTCCTGCCTCTTGCTCCGAAGTGCTGGGACTAAAAGTGTGCACCACAACTGCCTGGTCCATTTCCTTTACTGATTCTGAGTGCTGTGGGAGGCACATATGGCATGTGCACATGTCCACAATAGAGGTAACTTGCAGAGGTTGGTTCTCTCCTTCCACCATGTGAGTCCTAGCGATGGAATGCAGGTGTCAGGTTTGGCAGCAAGCAATTTTACCTGCTGGGCCATCTTGATGGTCTTTTTAAAAATCAAATTAAGCATTCTCTCTGAGGGTACCTGTTTTCCCTCACTGCCCCTTGGTTAATAGATTGGTCTTGGAAACAACACTTTTTAAAAATAGAAGACAATGTTTTATTCATGTTCTTACCACAATATAGCAGAGTGGGCAAGAGGAAAAATGAACGTAAGGAATGTCTGCTTTGTCTACCTGACCTTTTAGGAATACCCGCTGGAAGCCAAGCCTTTTAAAAAACAGTGTCTAAGAGAGTTTGCAGTAGCAATCACCGAGAACTGACCTACCACACAGCATCACTAAGTATCAGTAACAGAGAAGGAATTTCTCAGAATGAATGATGTAGACAGGTTTTCAAGAAAGATAAAAGGCGGGGCTTAGAAGAGGACTCACTCTGAGAAGTGTTTGCCTCTCAAACATTAGGATCTGAGATTGAAACCCAGAATTTGTATGAAAAGCTAAGAATGGTGGCATGCAGTTGTAATCCCAGCCTAGGGGAGGTAGAGACTGATGGAACCCTCCTGGTATTCACTGGCCAGTCAATCTATTTGAATCTGCCGATCCAGGTAAAAGTGAGAGACCTTGTCTACAAAACACCAAAGTGGAGACTCACAGAGGAAGTCATTTGAAGTTGGCCTCTGACCTGTACATACAAGTACTCACAGAACACACCTACCCATATACACATGTACACACACACACACACTCACACAAGTGTGCGTACACACTCACACAACTGTGCACACACACACACACACACACATGCACAACACACACACAAAGAAAAGCAAGCAAGAAATGAAAATAAGGCATGTCAGAAAGGTAAACAAAGCATCCCAGAAAATAAGCTGACATGTTAAACCTAGGTAGCATGTCTCTCAGCTCTGCCCCAGTTCCCACTCTGATGATACTTGTTCCTTGCTTTCCCAGTATCATAGAACAGTAAAGGCATTGGCCCAAGCACTTGACTCTCTAGGAGCCTCTCTACTGTCTTGGTTGGAATATTCTTTCCTAGATGAAAACTCAAAAAAAGAGTAGCATAGTCCATCCTTCTGATGTTCAATGCACACAGAACTTCTAGCAGGAAGCACCTGCACAGACGTCCACCAGCATGATTTAAGAAAGAGTTCTTCATGAAGACTATTACCCTGCATTTGTACCATACCAGAGATAAAATTAAGGTTTGCTTAATAATAGAAGAAAATAGCATTTAGCTAGCTCTACCTCTTACCAAAGAGTAATCCTCACTCAGTTATTCCAAACAACAAAGATAGTCACAATTTTATAGAACGTTCTCAGATATGAAACTTGGTTAGAGATCTCTCTTCTCTTCTCTTCTCTTCTCTTCTCTTCTCTTCTCTTCTCTTCTCTTCTCTTCTCTTCTCTTCTCTTCTCTTCATTCTATTCCACTTCACTCCATTCTATTCTATTTATTTTATTCCATCCTGCACCACCCCACCCACCCCATCCCATCCTTTCCCATTCCCATTCCCTATTCTGTTCTGTTCTGTTCTGTTCCATTCCGTTCCATTCCATTCCATTCTATCTATTTTATTCTATGCTTCTATTCTGTTTACTTTATTTGTCCTATGCTATCCTATTCTGTCTATTCTATTAGGTCTATCCTGTTCTATGTATTCCATTAAATCCTATTATTTTGTTCTTTCTGTTCTGTTCCAGCATAGTTCATCACAATTGTTTCTCTAGGCATGGCCACAGCCATGCTCTTTGGTCTGTTCTCCTTGGAGAGAGAGCCAAAGATCTTCTGAGGTGCGATCTCTGATGACCCACTGCTACAGAATGTGGTCTGCTTCCAAGAACTCATGTCTTATAAGTTCCGCACGAGCCTAAATGGGTCCTTCCTCCAAACCTGACTGGAGTTGTACCCTGCAGTTCTAGGCTCCTGCATACTGGAGCAATATAGAGCTCCCATGCTCCTTCTTGGCTCTTCTCTGGCTGTGCTTTATTCAGAGATGTTTTCTATCTCTAGAATTTTGGCAGCATGGTCGAGGAGGTTAGAAAGCTCAGAACAACAGTAAACAGGTTGGCAAGGACTGCAAGCAATTGCTAAGAATGCCCCACACTGTAAGAGCTCTCAGTTAGTGGACCCTTACTCTGGTATCCCTTCAGCTCTACTTGGCTCGAGCCACTTCCTGCACTCGCCGTCCTTTCGTAGACTCTGGAATGCTCCCACACATGTGATGCGTTTAAATTCCATAGTCCATATGTCATATTATTTGGATTTAATGTTCCGACTATGAAATACAGCTGCAGAAGGAGAGCTTCAGATTAGGAGGGAAAAAGACCTTTGCAAAATGATCAAACCTTAGCCCTCCCTAAACCACCGAAAGCAAAGGAAACAAAGAAGCCCATGTCTATGCTGGTGACACAATGTATAGAGGACTGGGCAACACTCACCAAGTGGTAGTGATGGTCTCTAAAGGAGCACACATGCTCACACCTCTCAACCCTCAAATGCCTTTTACTGATTTTTGGGAGATGCTTGGGAACTGTTCTGAAAGGAGTGCTGTGAAGGAAAACAAATTATTTTGATATTATTTCAAACTGAAAACGAAAGATAGGTGTAAAACCAATATTCCTGTTAGGCGTCTGTAGTCCCAAGGGCCGACGAGATGGCTAAATAGATAAAGACATCTGACACCAAGCCCAAGGACTGGAGCTCAATCTCTGGAACCCACAAAGTACAAGGAGAGAATTGATTACTGCAAGTTGTTCTCTGACTTCCATAAATGTGTGTGTGCGCACACACACACACACACACACACACATGTAAAATTTAAAAAATATGTCTGCAGCCCCAAATGTGAACAGGACATATTTTATCTTTGAGATAACATGTATATCCCATCCATGCACATCACATTAATGCACATATCTTTCCCATTACATTCACAAGTTAAAGATGGAATGATATCATATGTGAAGAATCTGAATAAGAGCAAGAAGTCGTGACCAAGATACCAGTAATGAGCCCCTCTAGAACTCTGGCTGGACTTTCCACATACTCACTTGTATAAAAAGGAACCAGGATTCCTTGAATAAATCAAATATCACAGTGTGAAGTCTGCAGTATACACCTTAGAACAGCCTACCACACCCAAAGCCAAGGAACCTTTCAAAGAATTCATAGTTTGCAGCTAAAGTGATGGCTCGGTGCTTAAGAATGTGTCCTGCTGAGTCTGGCTCCCAGCACCCATGTCACGTGTCTCATGACTGCCTGCAACTCAAACTACAGGGGGCCTGGCACCCCCTTCTGGTCTCTACCAGTGCCCACTCTCATATCGCATACACAGGGCACACACATCATTAAAAATAAAGTAAGTCTTGACAAGAACAACAGAAAACTCAAAGGCCATGCCAAGAGGTCTCTGGGCAACTAGAAGACCTACTGACTAGAGATAGAAAAATCTGAGCAGAGATTAAGAATAATAACTGCTAAAATGCAAAACACATTTTAAATATATAATTTTGTAATAATTCTAAAAAATGAAGTTTTTGGTAACCATTGGGGAATGCTAATAAGCTACTAACTTACTGTATTAGAACCAATAAATAGTAGCAAGGGAACATTTATAAATAGTTATAGATTGTTTCACAGGTAGCCAGTGGGTTAGGGAACTTTTTGACGGAGTTAGTCCTCTAATAAAATAAGGTTAAAAGGATAAATTAGACTATTTCCACCCAAGTTTTGCAATCTAACAATAAATTCACACAATGGACATTTATTATGGCTGTCATCCCCTGTTAAAGATTGCTGTTCCCTACAGTTCTCCCTTCCCTTCCCTTCCTCTCCCCTCCCCTCCCCTCCCCTCCCTTCCCTTCCCCTCCCCTCCCCTCCCCTCCCTTCCCTTCCCTTCCCTTCCCCTCCCCTCCCCTCCCCTCCCCTCCCCTTCCTTCCCTTTCCCTCTGTTTCCCTCCCTTTCCCTCCGTTTCCCTCCCTCCCCTCCCCTCCCCTCCCCTCCCTCCCTCCCTCCCTCCCTCTAAACCCTCCCATTTACTACTGTTTGTTCTTTCAAATTTATGGCTTCTTCACAGACACACACAAAACACACACACACACATATATTTACACACACACATATATATATATATAATACATTTATATTTACATATATGTATTTATATATTCAAGGATATGCAATATAACCTGTTATGTGCATATAATGTAATTTGTATATATGTTTTTAGGACTGACCATTTGGCATTGGATAGCCAGTTGATGTCCCCAGCTCTCAGCATTCCTTAGTTTTCTGTAGTTCTTTATCTAGGGTTGAGGCCTCCTGAACATTCCCAATTGTTTTGTAAAAGGTGAATTTCCTAGGTGCTTAAATAGTGAACTGTTGCCTCAGGAATGGAATGAACATCACTACAAAGGGGGGGGGCTCAATCACCTTCTTCTTTTACCCTTCTGTCATCCAATGAGACACTGAGAATGTTCCCTACGGATGCCGACTGGAATAGACTGAGATTTGTCACCAGACACCCACAGTCCCACAGATGAATGCTGTTCTCAACCCTGCCCATAGTCACATCTTTTTGTATCAGTCAGTGGTTAATCCAGAATCTTATAACTGGTTAAAGTGCCGAGAATAAAAGCAACAGTTGAGTGCTCAGCCTTAAGTGGGCAGCTACTTCAACTCTTTCAAGGTTCCGGGGCCACTGGGGAGGAGAGAGCGAAAGGAATCGAAAAGCTGGAGAATGGGAAGGATGCTGTGGGCTGCTGGGTCTGGACCCTGCATGGCAGTTACACTCGTGAGTCACGGCAGCTGCTGCGACCTGCACAAGATCAAGCCAGGCAGCTTTCCAACATGACTGGGGGAAGGGACCCCCGGCCCCACCCCTAACTGAGGTACCTTTAGCATTTACCGGCTGTGGGGTGGGGCGGGTATGGGGGAAGATGACATCTTCCTTTGGGGTGGAGCCATTGATAGGTTGCCCATGTTCCAGAGGTGTCGCCACACTCATGCACATGTAAGCTACGCTAACTTACTGTACTCCGTGGGTTATTAAAAAATAAGGGGGGTGCATGAAGGTGTGGAGGGCAGCCATGTTGGGAAGTGAGGAGTAGGAGGGATGATCTAGGTTGGATATAATCAGAATATAATGTAATATGCATAAAATGTTCAAAGACTATGCTTAAAAATCGATTTTGAAATATTGGAAACTAGATAAATTTTTAATGTAGATAAAAGGTATGTATAGATTCAATGTATTTTCTCTAATTTTTCAGAGTAAGTTTTTAAATAGGATGCATATTTTATATGAATTCAAAGAAAGATGGGGGGGCTATATCTACTTATGCCACAGACCAGAAAAAGCTGGAAATAAATTTAATAGTTAAATTTTAAAAAGGATTTTATATAAAAAATGAAAAATGACTAGATAAATAGTATTTTTCTCCTGCTAATAATAAATTCCACAATGATAGAGGAAGGTGCATTGACATTAATGTTTAAATTTCATATATCTTTAAAAACAAAAGACAAAAATATTTGTACAAATTGTGACAGATTAATGGTTCTTGTTATTTCAGTATAACAAGAAAAAATCAAAAGAACTCTAGAAATTGGGTATAAAAAGATAATTTCATAAAGCAGAGAACAGAAAAGCTAAAAAGCATGAAAATATTTAACCACCTTGAGTTGTTAAAGATGGGAAGTGAAAATAGAACATGTAATTACCATGTTTTAAAGCTCATGTAATACTGCATCTAATGGTTTTATTAAAGCCTGAGAATAGACCACTATGGAAATATAAATCAGCGAGTATTCTCTGAAGGGCAGATTTGAGAAGGTGAGTAATGCAGGTGGAGCAAAGTTTTAGGGCTGCAGGGTTAGCTCAGAGCACCCTCTGCCCTTACAGAAGACTCCAGTTCAATTTCCAGCACCCACATCAGGGAGCTCAGAACTGCTTGTAATTCCGGCTCCTGGGGATCCAACACCCTCTTTAGGCTGTGGGCACCTGCGTTCACGTGTGTAAATATCCACACATACACATAACTAAAATTCAAAATAAAATCATTTTTTTTTACAAAAGAAATATCTAAAAACCAAGTTTATAGTCTGGAGTAGTCGTCACACATCCAAAATTTCAAGGACAGCATAGAAATCTGCATGCAAAAGCGGAGCAGCAGCCACAATTCCTGGCAGTGCAGGCCGAGGCCTTTTCAAAATAGTTTTGCATCTTTGCACACTACATGCCTTTATTGTGGGGTCTACTTCTCCTTGCCGTGAGCTTTGCCTTAACTTTCATGCTTGCCTTGGTGAGCTGGTCTTGAGAAAATGTGGTATGAATTGACTCAGAAATGACTCATACAGTGAAGTTTGTTCTCCTCGGATGCTGAGGAACTTCTTCCATTGTGGATAAGACTAGGCTAGGCTCTGGAGAATGAGGGACCAGATGGGTACAGTCCCAGTTACCCATTTGCAGCAATTATGTGAATTAGGTCATCCAAGTGGGTCAGTCTTACGAAACCAGCACAAATCAGGGGCGGCCGGTTCTTTGTTAACCTCTTCAGCCCCCAAAAGGTATATGTCTGTTACTATATATACTACACTTTGAGAACTTTGCATAATAAAATTTGAATTATTGAAAATAATCATAAACATAAACAATTCACAAAGATGTTCTTTTCAAATCATTTATATTGATAAAGTTTGAGCAAACTAAATACCTCATAAGAAAGAGTGCTTAATTATATTAACTATAGGCTTGAAGATTAGAGAATTATCTTATTTTATATTTAAACTAATCTTATTACATTTGTTTATTTACTTATCTAGTGGCTTGTGCATGCATGTGTGTGTGTGTGTGTACATGCACACATGAGTGCATGTATAGACATCCCATGTCATACATTTGGAGGTCACAAGACAACTTGCAGGGGTCCATTGATTGCATCCACTATGTGGGTCTTGTGAATCAAACTCAGGTCATCAAGCTTGGTGGCAATCACCTTTACCTACTGAGATTTCTAACCAGCCTGATAAACCTATTAAAATCCAGAACTTTGGATGGATATAACCGCATGAACCTGTGATTCCAGCCTGCGTGAGGCAGAGGTGGAGACTCTTTCATGTATTTGAAGCCAATCTGGACTATACAATAGGTTCTCGGCCTCTCCTGTCTCCTGCCTGGAACAAAGATGTTCCGTCATCTACAGCAAACCCCAAATGTAAAATGATTCAAATGAGTCAGAAATGGCATCAAGCAATGTTTGCTTTGGGGAAGCTGCTCAGTATCCAGACTCAGGCAATCTGAGCCTAAGAAATCACAGCAGATAAGAAAGGATAAAGATAAATCCCGTGAAGCAGCTAATAACTCCCAAGTTGTCTGCCTTTCATAAACTCAGTGACTCTACTCCATGAGCCCTGAGAGGAGAGTGGCAACAAGAGACAGAGGTAGGTGGGGCTGAAACCCAAACCAGGCCAATTAGAAAACTCACTTGCTTTGGCAGATGCCAAAGACCATGCATCTAAAAGCCAAATACATTGTAATAAATTGGGCTCTTGACTATATCCATCTTTCCCCTAAATCACATAATCAGTAAACGACTACATTGTCCAGGACTGGTCTGAGATAAGAGACTGTGGTCAGCTACCTCATCCCCAGCAAAGAAGGAATCCTAAGAGCAAGAGCTCTCATCTGAACACGTTAGATCGAGAGTCTTAGCAGCCACCTCGGTCTCACTCCATCACAGCCCAGTGCCTCCGCAGCTTCCCTCATACTCACTAAATATTTCACACATGAAGTAATGGAACACAGAGCCGGGGGCGGTGTGCTAGCCTTCGGGTTCCCATTTAAATTTACAGCTCGCTGCTTGAAGAGTCCCCGGGCTCTGACTAAGGTGGTGATTATGCTGTCCATCAATTACCTTGCATTTCAGCACAATATTTGGGCCCCTCTTCCACTCCCTCATAACAGAGAGCTGTTTAACTCAGCACACACATGCGTGGAGGTTCCAGGACGTGTGTCACCCAGATGTGTCTGCCACAATGTGTTCCTTGTACTGAAAGAATTACCAGAAATATCCTTCGTGCTAGTCAACTTCTGCAGCGGAGACCGGTTGCTCACCACAGGACCACTTTTTCATCAACTCTCTCGGAATTAATTGTCCTGTCTGCACGTCACATCCATCGCGACACTTCACGTCACAAGTTAGTGAATCTTTCTTGGAGGGATTACCAGTGAAAGCTGCTTTTAGAGACTCCTCACTTCTGAGTGTGGAAGCCCTCTCTGATCTCTGCAGATGGCTGTGATAATTAAGAGGGAAGACAGTGGCATACACTAATATTTTCTCCCCCCTTTTAAACCTGAAATTTGAATGAAATGCGCAACTGTAAGCAGGCAGGGGAGAAGTCAGGTCAAACCAATACAAACTGGGCTGCAGAGATGGCTCAGTGGGTAGAGGCACTTGTTGCCAAGTACACTGATCTGATGGCTGCTAGAACCCGTGTGATGAAAGGAGAGAGCCGATTCTCATAAACTTGCCCTGTCCTCTACATGCACACCATGACATGAGTACACACACATACACACATATTCATGCAATATTTCCGCAACATAATACCTGCAAATTAATATGTAACAACCTAATCTGTTAAGACACCTATCTCTCTTTCATGTTGTATTACAGCTTTAGAGAGAGGAAAATAGGGGTTGAGGAAACTCTAACATGCCTCGAACACTAGAAGTTTCTGGTGTTTTCATGAGAAGGATGACTCCCCATGGGATTCGAGGATCAGTTATATGGCATTTTATGGCATTAGCCTGCTAGAATATTCAATAGAAATAGGAGATTAAACCTATTTAATTGTAACAGTGGTAACAGTGGAGATTAAAGGAAACAGCCCTCAAATTTAGCAATGAAGACTCATGCCATTTATGTGGCTGTAGCAATGACCCACACTGATCTTTTTTAATAAAAATCCAATCTTGTTTGATTTCATATAGCCTTAAATCCAACAATAAGTAGTTTTATTACTTTCATTTTCTGTTATTTGTTGTATGTGCACATGTGCACAAGACACAGTGAATATCTGGAAGTCAGAGGACAATTTGCGGGAACCAGTTTTCTCTTTCCACCTTCTGGGTCCCAGGATCAAACTCGTTGTCAGGGTTAGTGGCAAGCCCCTCTGTACCCACTGAGCCATCACACTAGTACCTACAGATAGATTGAGGGCTATCAAGTATTTATGCAAAGCTATGAAATAAGACAGTAAGATGAGAATTGTTTGCATGTGAAAGCTTAGGATAAAAGACGAAAATAACATGTTATTACCTTTCCTCTTCATTTTCTCTACCAGCTTCTTTCTTGGCTTTACCTGGTTCTGTTTTCGGGGAAGGCTCTTGAATGTTCATCTGTAATCGTAGCCACCCATGACAGGCCAGTCAAGGAGCTAGGAAGACTCTGTAAGTAGGATGTCAGAGGGGAGCCAGGATCAGGGAATGGTTACCCTATCCGTGACCAAGCCCTGCTCTGGTCTGGCTATGTCTAGCACTAGGAGTCCAGGAAGGAAAGCAAACACTTGGGTTCAGCTTCCTGCCAAGGCACAACTACCTTCTGGCCACTGCTGGGAGAGAATGCTCTGGAAGGCTGTGGTTCAGCCAGTTTAACCAGCTCCAAGAGAACCCACCACCTCTGGAGTAAGGAACAGAGAAGGCAGAGCCGCCTTGACTTCAGGGGCAGGTTCATCATCAAGTGCCAGCCTCGTGGGTCTCAACAGAGTAATACAGTAAGTTATCTCCATAGGATGCTCAGACATCCACCCATGCAATGAGCATTACCCATCCATCCCAGCCTTGTATGGCCCCTTTACCCAGATGAATGTAGGAAAAAGAAAAAAAACCTGCCTATAGTGCTTGGCAGACTTTGCTTGTTTTTTGGCTGTAACAATTCATGGGAGAGTGTGAATCAGTCAGCCAGCTGGGAGGGGAAGGAAAACAGGGATTGATCCACCCTGAAAAAATTATTGGGGATGGAGAGTTGAAATATTTATAACCAGGGCTTGGTGTCTATGGAGCGAGGCCAGTGGGTTTCACAAGCAGGCAGGACTGTGCACAGTCATGACCCACCCTCCTGGGCAACCACTGTCCTAAGCAGTGACAGGAACCACTTGACTGCCAGAGCACCCTTTATCAAGCCCAGGGACCATAGTGAGAATGCTGAATGCCGAGGAACTGGATTCCTGGCTTGCAACAGCATTTGGTGCAATCATTTATAGCAGTAAATAAATGTTAGGAAAGCTCACAGGGAAGCCAGTATCTAAATGCCTAAGCATGACAGGCTTGCGTTCAGGCCAGGCATGCATTTCTGGCAGTGTGAATACGCTTCTGCTCACAGTGTCTTTTTTTAGATGACTTTGAAAAACAATGTCATCACTGGAATACTGCAAACTAGAACAAGTTTTGTCTTTCTTTTTTTTTTTTCTTGATGGAAGGAAAAAAGTGACATTGGTACACATGCCATCTGAGAGGAAAAGGATTTGTTCATTGAAAAGCACCCAGAACACCCTTCTAGAAGGTTTTACTATTGAAATAAACTTTATCATTGTTAATTTTATCACTAATTATGGACTGAAAACATTTGTTCCAACAGCAAGGCTATACCTTTAGATACGTTTTCTGAAGTTCTAATCTTAAGAAACACTAACATTTAAGCCTCTGTTATTCTAGATGCTCAGTTGGAAGTGTCACAAAGGAGAGGGAAACTTTACAGTCATATATATGTTGAATATTGGGAGCTGATTCCCTTCCCAAACTGTTCTGGACCACATCTTTCTCCTCCTGCCGTGTTTCCTGTACTACTAAACCTTTGGCCATTTCTAGAGGCCAGGAGAGCAAAATTCATCCTTGTTCCCCCAACCCCCAATTCCTTTCTCATCTGCTCACATTCATGCAGTAACTTCTAATTCTTCAATTGCTCTCAAATATATCACCGCTACCGCTTTCTCCATTTATCTCCTGGGCACCTTTCACCAGAGCTAAACCAAGAACCTCTCATAGCTTTCTCTGACTCAGCCATCTTATTTCCCATCAATTTTCTGTTCATTCTCATCTTCAAAATAGTTCTAATGCTCCCAGAGGGTTATAGATGAGATGCACAGCCTTGATGTGGTACCCAAGCCATCTGTGACCCTAGTTTTTGATACTATATAGAGTATCCATGTGGTACCCACAGTTCTCATGACCCTAGTTTTATAGATAAGATATGGAGTATCCATGTGGTACCCAAAGCACTCATGACCTATACCATCATTTCTCCGCCCCCATCCTTGTATCCAATGTCCTTTTCATGTTCTCTCTACCAGCCACAATGGAACAGTTATAATTGTCTAACATGCCATACTGACTACCTTCATGCCTTTGGTCTCCTCTACCTAGAAAACACTTCTTCCCACTTTCCCTGCCCAATCTGAAACATTTACCTGTGGACTCCTACTTGTCTCTTAGGACTCCATCCAAGCCTTGGTTCCACACAGCCACCTCTCTGATACGTTCTTGCCCTCTGTATGTTCTCTGGGTACAGTTAGGGTTGATTGTGTATGTCACCTTGACTAGGTACTACGAGGTGTCCAGATATTTGGTTACACTATACTCTAGGTGTGACTGTGGAAATTTTCCTGGGTATAATTTACCTAGCATATGCAATGTGAGTACAATGCCCCCCTTCATGTTCAGGCCTTACCCCATATGTTGACTGTCTGATTAGAGCAACCATAGAGAATAGGAGAGGATTTTCTCCCAGTGGTTGCTGTCTAGGCTTCAGGTTCAGTCTGGAGTTAGATCACTCTCTAAGGTTTCCAGCTTGCTGACTGCAGATCTCTAAACTGTCCACACTTCATAGTCAAGTGCACCAGATACTTACACTCCCTTATAAGTCCTCCATCCCTCTACATATATGCATAATGTACATATGTGCATATCCATACACATAGAAACAATGTTCTATCCATACACATAGAAACAATGAACATAGAAATTGATTCTGCTCTCTGCAAAACATAGATCTCTATATGCTAGCACATATTTAAAGGCCGTACACTAATAACAAATATTTCCACTCCTATGAACTCTGATTAACTGTGCTACTTTTCCTACCACCCCATGAATGTGCCCAATTCATATTCATCTGCATTCATTGGTCCTAATTTTGGTCACTAGGAAGGAAGTCCTTCCTCAAAAAAACTTCCATCGCAATAATCCAACTCCAGACAGTAACTTCTGAACTCATGATACATTTGTACATGAACTTTAGTTTGTTCCATTATGGGTACTATATATTTTTGAGTTATCTCACTTTTATGGGTATATATGTAGTTCCTCTGATAATTATACTTTAAGATACTTAATAACGGGGCAGAAATTCATTTTGTTCCTCTTTCTCATTCAAACTTTTGGAATTCATTAGTGCATAGAACATGTAATTGACTCATGTTCCATCACTTTACATAAGTTATGATTAGAACAAGATTAATAACTGAAGAAGACTACCTAGTGTAGCAAATACAATTTCTGTTCAAAAGAATAAATTATTTCAAGTGAGGTCATAAGCTAAATGATAAATACATAATTGTGAACAGAATTTACCCTCAGTTGGCATATGAAAATGAAATCCTGAGTATTAACAGACATAAGAAAATTTCTAAGTACCTATGGGAAATATGAGGATACTCAGCTTGGGAAACCAGGTTCCAGTCAAGACTGGAATAAAATCAAGTTTTATATATTTCAAATCAATTACTATGTTAGAGAGCTATCATCCATTTGGTGCCTTAAAAAAGCTGAAATAAAAATATAAATTACTAAATATTAGAAATATGTCAAAAATAAAATTATGACAGTAAATATAAATGAGTTAAACTCTTACTAGAACTACTTCACACTAGATCACAAAGGGACACATGTTTTAAAAAGTGATTATAAAAGTTCTGTTCATGCTGAGTAGTGGTTGCACACGCCTTTAATCCCAGAACTTGGGATTAAATTTCTCTTGAATTTGAGGCCAACCTGGTCTACAGAGCAGGTTCCAGGACAGCCTCCAAAATTACAAAAAAACAAAATCTTTAACAACCAAAAAGGAAAAAAAAAAGTTTTGTTCACTATCATAGACCAAACTCATGCTATGTGATAGAAAGATTAAATATTAAGAGAGATTCAGATATACAAAGCAAATGTTCACTAGTTGGTATTGTGTGTCAACTTTTTGTTTGTTTGTTTTTTGGGACAGGGGTTTCTCTGTGTAGCTTTGGTACCTGTCCTATAACTAGCTCTTGTAGACAAGGCTGGCCTCAAATTCATAGAGATCTGCCTGCCTCTGCCTCCCAAGTGCTGGGATTAAATGTGTGTGCCACCACCAGCTGTGTGTCAATTTGGAACAAGCTAGAGTCTTCAAAAAGCAAGGAACCTCAGTAGAGGAAATGCTTACATGAGATCCAGCTGTAAGGCATTTTCTCAATTAGTGATCAATGGGGGAGGGTCCAGCCCATGGTGTGTGGTGTCATCCCTGGCCTGGTGGTTCTGGGATCTGTAAGAAAGTAGACTGAGAAAGCCAGGGGAAATAAGTCAGTAAGCAGTACCCTTCTATGGCCTCTACATCAGCTTCTGCCTCCAGGATCCGGTCCTGTTTGAGTTTCTGTCCTGACTTTCTTTGGTGATGAACAGCAATGTGGAAATGTGAGTTGGATAAACCCTTTCTTCCAAACTTGCTTTCTGGTCACAGTGTTTCATAAAGAAAAGAAAGAAAGAAAGAAAGGAAGGAAGGAAGGAAGGAAGGAAGGAAGGAAGGGAGGAAGGAAGGAAGAAAGAAAGGAAGAAAGAAACCCTAAGACAAATTAGTACCAGCATACAGCATATAGGGAGTTTAACTGTAACAGACCCAACCATGTTTTGGGGAGGATTGTGGAAGGACTGTGAAACTTTGGGGAAGAAGAATCATTGAGTGTTAGGCACTTAGTGGGGTGTTCTTTAGGAGCTTGGAAGGTAAGAATGTTAAGGGCAGTGTAGAGGATGAAGACCTGATATGCAAAACTTCAGAGAGAAGTTTCAAGACTCTATTGGGGTCATTTATTGTTCTGAATTAAGAGCCTGTGGTTCTTGTCAGCTGGGGCTGAAGAATCAGCTGTGGTTAACAAGACACCAGAACTACTGAAGCAAAATTTTGCTCTGCTGAGATATTTGATGCTGGTCATCTGGAATCAAGAAATTAGCGGTGATTAAGAGACCAGCACCCATGAGTTGAAATTTTCTGGGAAGTGTTTTCTGAGGGCACAGAGAAGCTGTGTTCCAGAGGTGGCCAAGGTTGTGCCTCATGCTGGTAGTTGGACTTGGTAATGCCTAAGCGTCACCCAGATGGTGTCAGTTTTGAAGGCAGGAAGGGGTCATGGAGAGCCGCTGAGGCTTGGCCCTGTGAGAGACCAATAAAGGCCAGTAATGAAGGTGCAGTCTCCGAGGCAGTAGAAAGCCCAGGACTGAAGGGGTCATGCAGGGAAGTTGAGGTTTGGCACCATGAGGAGAGCGTATTGGTGAAAACGCAGCCCAGTGGCAGCGGAAGAGCCCAGGTTTTGGAGATGCAGTAGCAGTGGAGTAGAGTCGGTTGGAGTCTAGAAGACAAGTTGTATGTGCTGAAGAGGGCAGAACCAGAGGCATGACCCAAGCCCCTTGAGGGAGTCCAGAAGATGGTGAGCGGATCCCAGACATCAGACGGCTGGAATTTTGGTTTGCTTTGATTAGATTGTGTCTGTGCCCTGATTTTCCCCCCCTGAAGTAAGAAAGTATTTTACGGGAGCCCACAGTTGAGAAACTTTGAATTTTAAAATAAGACTTGGATTTTTAAAGAGATTGGCTATTTTTAAGGGGATGAAATTTTAATATGTGTTTGAATTTGTAACGATTGCGGGACTTTTAAAGTTATTCAAGATCTTGGGGGTGAATAAGAAAGGAAGGGTTGTGGGTTAATAGTGTGTGTTTGTGTCAAGTTGGCAAAGGGTCAGTTATACTGGCTGGTTTTGTGTGTCAGCTCGACACAAGCTAGAGACGTCAGAGAGGAAGGAGCCTCAGTTGAGAAAATGCCTCCATGAGATTCAGTTGTAAGACATTTTCTCAAATAGTGGTCAGTTCATTGTAGGTGGCGCCATCCCTGGGGTGGTGGTCCTAGGTTCTATAAGAAAGCAGGCTGAGCCACCAGGGGAAGTAAGCTAGTAAGCAGTACCCCTCCATGGCCTTACATCAGCTCCTGCCTCCAGGACCTGCCCTGTTTGAGTTCCTGCTCTGACTTCCTTTGATGATGAACAGCAATATGGAAGTGTGAGCTGTTCTTCCCAACTTGTGTTTGGGTCATGGTGTTTCGTCGAAGCAATAGAAAGTCTAACTAAGTAAGACAAAATGCAGGTAGAAATGATGATGGTCTCGAGGTAACATTTAAGGAAGCAGTATACTGAAAAGAAGCAACTTACAATAAAACAGAAATTGTGTTTATTTGTAGACTTTTTCATGAAGAATATCATTTAACATTATTCTTGAGTAGTAGTAGCTGAGAATACTCATTAAAATTAATGAATATGCTTATTTATCTTACCGGGATTTTGCAGAGTTAAGTATTTTTTTTAAAAAAAAATCATGTCAATTACTTAATTCAGGATCTGCCAACTCAGTTACACTAAAGAATTGTTGATTGCTCTTGGTATTTGTATTACTGGCAATACTGACCACATGTTTATCATTAATGTTGGTGTTTCAGGGTACCATGTATATAATAGAAAAATATTTAAAAATTTATAGAATTATAGTTAACTACACAATGAGTATAGTGTGTATGTGTGTGCGCACGCGTACATGTTTCTGTAAGAGTGGGTATAATCAAGGCAATCTCTGGGTGTGTATGTGCATGAGGAAGCAGTGTAGGTATATATATGCTCATGCAAGCAGATATGAGTGTGAGCATATGTGCACACAAAAGCCAAAGGAGGATGTCAGGTGCCTTTATAATTCTCTGCAACATTCCCTTAAGGCAGGGTCTGGAGCCATACTGGCACCCAGAAGACAGCAAGCCCCGGTGGTTCTGTCTCCACGTCACTCTACCCCAGCACTGGGCTTCCAGGTATACATAGCCAAACCCAACCCTCTTTATGTGGATGGCAGCTGAACTCAGGTCTCATGCTTGTGTGCAGCAAGCGCTCTGACCCACTGAGCCAATCCCCAGCTTTAGAGTGAGTGAGTTCATACGCATTCTGGTTATTGGCGCATCAAATGAGAAACGAGAAAAGAAGAGGGAGCGAGGGTAAGAGGAAGGGATGGAGGAGTGTGCAAGAGAGACAGAGAAGTTATATCTGAATAAACATGGCTTTATGTGTTGTTCTGTGTATGTGGGGACGGTTAAAAAACAAACTTCCCTGGAGGTGATAACACATGCCTTTAAACCCAGCAATGCAGAGGCAGAGGCAGAGGCAGAGGCAGAGGCAGAGGCAGAGGCAGAGGCAGAGTGAGTTCCAGGCCAGTCAGGGCTACACAGAGAAGCCCTGTCTTGAAAAAAACAAAAGCAGAAAACCTCAGTACCCCTTAAAGATTAAAAGATGGCCAACAAATTCGGAATAGAAAGAAATGATCTCAGCACAATGAATGTCATCTATGAAAAGCCCACATGTGAAATTGTAGTCGGTGATGAAAACCAAGAATTTTAAGAATTTCTCCTTTAAGATCAGAAACTGGGCTGGGGCTCCTCTCTTCCTCATGTCTGTTCAGTATACTTTGGAATGTCCCAGTCAGGACAAAGGAACTTGAAAATAAATGATAAAAGTCATCCAAATTGGAAATAAAATAAAAATATCTATGTGCTTTTTCAAAATACATCTTACTATAAGTAAAATATCATGACTACACAAGAACTGTTAACTCATAAAAACTAGGCAAGGTACAAGATGAAGAATCAGCATGCAAAAGGCAGGTGGATATCTACAGCATAACAACAAATGGAATTAGGAAAATATTCCTGTTTATAATAGAACCAGAGAAACAAAATATTGAAGGCTAGAGAGTTGACTCAGGTCAAGGTGCTTGCTACCAAGCCAAGCTACCTGGCTCAGTCTCTGAAACCAACACAGTGGAAAAACAGAGCTGACTCCTGAGGTTTGTTCTCTGACTTCTGCACTTATTCTGGGCTTGCATGTGCACATGTGCACACACATAGTCATAGACATATAGATGACAGACAGACAGATGAGCAGACAGACAGGCAGGTAGGCAGGCAGTTGTTAAAATAACTCGAGAAATAAAAGTAGCATGTAATGTATGACCTGGGAATCCCACTTCTGACTGGCTCTCCAACAAACTGAATTTGGAACACCACCGATATTGGCACTCTCATATTTACTACAGCCAAAAGACGTGAGAGTAAAAAGATTTCTGAGAAAGGGGACGTGGTGGGGGGAAACACGGTGTCTACTTGGTGGGCAAATACAACAATGCATTTAATTTACACATAGAAATTCTATAATGAAACCCCCTTTTATAAATTAAGAAAATAAATATGGGACTGGAGAGATGGTTCAGGGGTTACGAATGTGTATACGCTTGTAGAAGACATGACTTTGGTTCCCAGCACCCATGTTGAGTGGCCCACAGTTACCTGGAACTCCAATTCCAGAGGAACCGTTATCCTCTGACATCTGAAGGAATCTGCATTCATGTACCCATTCCCATACATGTACACACACACACACACACACACACACAGACACACACACACACTTTAAAATAAAACACACGTATGTTTGCATATACTTTTAGAAAATCCTACACATCGAAGGTGACACATCCTTCCAGGTCTAGGCTTCCTTTGGACACCCCTTCCAGGTCACTTAGCCATCTCATTCCCACATGGAGAAGTTCATGGCCCCAAAACAGGAACAACTGCCGGAAATGTCCTCAGAATTCAGGAGCCCTGAGTGGGAGTGCATGGCCCAGAGGAGAAGCTGCACTCACTCATCTGATGGGTCTGGAAGCCAAGCCAGGAGTGGGCAGTGACTCACCATTTTATAAAGATTGGGCAAGACCCTGATAAGCACATACTTTGTTTCTCCTAACCATATCCTAAAATAGGAGGACAATAATTTACCCACATAATTCTTAATTAAGAATGATAAAACTGGGACAATGGGGCCCTTAAAATTGAGTAGAAACCGATAGTTATCACACATAAATGTAACAAGCAAGATAATAGAACAGTGTGTAGAGTCTTCAGTCAAATATTTGTGCCCTCTTTAAGAAAAAAAGAACACACTGCTCTCCTAGACAGAATTCCCCAGTGTATCTCAAAGTCGTCACCACAGGCGTACGCTCTTGGAGGGTTAACAAATGGAACACGGGACAGGAGCAACAGGAGAGAAGGCACAACTCACTGCTGAAGAGAATTCTTCAAATCCAAGCTTTTCCATTCAAAATAGGATTCAGTCAGGAATGGGCCCTCCGTCCCTCCCTGTAGTATGCATTCTTGGTAGCTCTGTTCAGGACATTGCCAATCCCATTACACATTTGTTTTATATGGGTTTCAAGTGGGGCTGCAGTTTGCCTCTGGCCAGAGAACTCTATAAAAGCTACTAGGGGAATAAGAAGCTCAGACAGGTCGTCTCCCAGGCTTGGAAGGCACGCCTGGCTCAGCTCGGAGCGTTCAGAGTGGTGGGGGTGGACAAGAACCTCGGCCGTCATCATAGCATCTTTGAGTTTAGGTGACTGAGCAAAGACGAACTACATGCAGATCCTTGGGTCCCTTGTTAGGACACACTAAAGGCTGGGGAAATGGCTCAGTCAGTAAAGTTGGCAAGCAGGTGGCCCCACGTTTGATTCCCCAGAACCCACGTAAACAAATGTTTAAATCTGAGTGTGGTAGCGTGAACCTAAAATTCCATCACTGGGGAGGGGGAGGCAGAAGGATCCCTGAGGCTCATGGGTCAGACAGCCTGAAGAAATAAGGTTGATAGTATCCTAAGGAATGAAAATCAAAGCTGATCTCTGGCTCCACATGAACACACATTGTGCACACATGTGAGAGCGTGCATGCACGCTCACACACATACCACACAAATAACTACACTAGAATTTTTTCTTTTTTAATCCAAGTAGCCCTAGGAACAAGCTCAATGCTGGTTGAAATTTGTCCTCGCCTATGTGGACACCAGCCCCATCCCTAAGTCGTAGCAAGCAGCAAGAGGGATGAAGAGAAGCAGGAAGGAGCTTGCGGGCTCTGGCGCTCCTCTTTCACCACTGGGATCCAGTTCCTCCGTCCTTTATTTGCATTCCTCTGTCCCACTTCCCCACTTTACAGATCAGTCTAAATCTGCCAGGATCTGGCCCTTTGTGTATCCAGCCCTGGCCACATGGCTTTTGGATGAGTTTGAATGTTAGAGATTGGCCCGGAAAAGCCTTTTCCTGGTCCCTTCAACACTCAGAACACACTCAATCATCTCTCTTCTGTACTCCTCCCTGAGCCAGGAGTTGAACGTGCGCCTTCAATTCAATGCTTATTAAAAATCATGTTGCCAAGTGGTTCCATAATTGTTCTCAGACACATGCCTCATTTCAAATAAATGGTTAGATTCTTAAAAGGAATGTTTCTACTCCTTTTCCTCCCATGCAAGAAAGCACAGCTCCCTTCTCTAAACACCCACTAGACACCCGTTAATCCACCACTGTACTTATAACATGGACCAGAGAAGTTTTAAAAGCCAAACATAAATCTATCTCTTTTTACAAAGCTCCTTTTAAATGTCCTTTTAAGATGACTCTGTTGACTGAGCATAGTGGCTCCCATCTATAATCCCAGCACTCAGATGGCTGAGGCAGGAGGATTACCACAAGTTTAATCAAGACCACCCCAGTCCACAGAGGTCCTTCTCAAAGATCTAGGGGAGATGTCTCAATCACATGCAAGCCTGAAGACCCAAGTTTGGATAGTCAGGACTCTAGTTAAAGTTTGGGTGAGGTGGCATGCCTCTGTAATCCCAGGGACAGCAAGATGGCAGCATGCCTCTGTAATCCCAGGGACAGCAAGATGGCGGCATGCCTCTGTAATCCCAGGGACAGCAAGATGGCGGCATGCCTCTGTAATCCCAGGGACTGCAAGATGGCGGCATGCCTCTGTAATCCCAGGGGCCGCAAGATGGCGGGGGCAGACAGGTAGATTGCTACAAGCTTGTTCTCCAACCTACCAGCTAGGCAGCTTGAAAAAGTTCCAGGCCATGGGAGGCCCTGTGGGATAGTCCTGCCCTGTAATCTCCACATAAATGCACACACCTATTCATGCACAGCCTGGCGCATGCAGATACACATGAGCACACACCGTAAACAAATGACCCTATTAAAAGTCGTCTTTAAGTCATCACAACACTTTATGGTTAAGCAGTGGATGGAAATGTTAGACAATAACCTCTATCACAAAGCTGCCTCTATCACAAAGCTGTCATTCTATAATGACTTTGTTCTTGAAAACTCCACGATATCTAGGGCCAGGCCGCGGAAATCAGTTAGCAGTTGCCTGGATTCCCAGGGACAGTGTAGCTATGTAAACACCCCTGCAGAAATCGGTTCTTGTATTGCCTTTAGCTACAGCGAAAACTAGAAAATAAAAGACATAGAGTTGACAGATGATAGAAAATTCAAAAGATTGGGTAGCACAGCCCTGAAGCCTCCAGGAAAACGAAATGCTTCTCAACTTTGATGGCGCAGCATCCCAATAAGCTACAGCCATAGCTGTGGTTTCATGTCACGTAGCAGCTGCGTGTAGTCTTTGTTCTCTGTAACTACATGGCTGAGACGGGGCTGGGGCTCACTGCTGGAAGGCCAGCATCTCAGAAAGCGTCACACTGCCTGAAGATAGCCCAAGAAGAGATCCACTCACAGACAACCAGGTTTACTGAATGCCTATCACTTTCACACCATAGGAAAACAAAAGCATTTACATTGGACTATTCTTAGCGTGAGACTATTGTATGGTCTCTCCTGGAGAGACTAACAAATGGTTATTTACCCAAAATACTGCACGCAGCACAGACTAGAGAAAAGATGTTACTGGAGTCTAGCTTGTGAAGCAATCAGTTAACTCATGCTATTAACATGAGCGTGGGTAAGGGACTCCCTGTAAGAGCAATATGGAGTGGCTTCTTATATTGCTCTTACAGGGAAGCAAATGACCCTGTCAGCAACCAATAATGGCCTCAAACACTCAGGGAGGGACAGGACTTTGTAAGCTCCTCCTCTTCTCAGTGATGGAATCTTAATAGAGCCAATAGTGTGCAGGTCTCCTGGAGTCACCGCAAGTGCTCTGAGTCCAAGGGAGTAGCAGTCATGCCATGCCAAGGACAGTTCGATAACAGCCCTCTGGAGCAACAGTTAGCTGACCAAATCACCAAAAACCAGAGTGAGCCTTAAAGACCCCCTCAGGTAAAATATCAGCCAGGAGTCGTGGGGGAGGCAATGGTGACTGCCTAGCAAGCCTTCTGCTCTATGGGTCAGACAGCCTTTCATTACCTCACTTAATAAAATGCTCACATCTTTGGCCTTAGGTTGTAATTTTTCACTCCGTGGCACCCACTCTGAGCCTCTTCCTAGTGTTAATTCGGGAGCACTGGCTGGTGCTCTGATTGTGCCTGCAAAGGCTCCATCCTTCCCCTGACTGCCATTGAACAACAGTCTTTCGCCAGCGACTGGGACCCTGTCACAGTGCACGCCTCACCTTTCCCAAAAGTGTCGTGAGACTGTAAGATTTGGGGGGAAGGCACCATGGCGCATTCGCAAACGCATCCCAGTGCCCATCGTAAGACATGGAAGATGGCTAGTACTGAAGGCTTTGGGTGATGACGCATGGGCCCACGATACTCCACAGCCATGAGATGAATGAGAGAGCCACCTTTCTCATTTCACTTTGCAGAGATTCCTGATGAAGCTGCTTTTGATACCCTGCAGACAAAATCGTACAAAATTGGCCCCGTAAATGCTCCATCGTCAAGAAGAAGAGGGACTTCCAAGGTCCTGTCCTTCTTGAGTATTTATAGACAGTCATTAGTTGCTGATGGAGAGGTTTATAAGACCCTAACTGCTCCCTGAGGGTATCTAAGCAGTTAATGGTGGCTGGCAGAGACAGTTTCTTCAGAGGTGTAGCCATTTGTAAGTTGCTTATGGTCTCACAGGTAAGCCCAATTAAACTCATTGATTCACAAGCCACATTTAGCCAAATGACGGTGGAATCATTTCTTTATAGTCTGTCCTTGCTGTCATACCCTTCATCCGCGTATCAGAGAGGATTCATGAGTCACATTGCAGAAGCCTGAGATGAGCCAGCTCCCTGAAGCTAATTGTTCTAATGGTAAGCATATCCCATCATTCAGCCACCCAGATCTGTGTCTCAATCCAACTTCTATATTTCTTGGTAGTATGTGTGTGTGTGTGTGTGTGTGTATTTGTATGTTCCTGTGTACTTGTTTTTGTTTCTGCCTGTCTGTACATGTCTGTGAAGACCAGAGTCTTCCTCTGTCATTCTCTATTATAGTTTTTGAGACAGGATCTCTCACCGGAGCTCACAAACTTGACTGGACTGACTGATCAGTGAGCTCTAGGAATGCCTGTTTCTGCCTCCCCAGAACTGTTATTATAGGCCGGTATCATCATGTTTTCCTTTTTGTTACCCTCACACCTGATAAGACTGTGGCAGGACATTGTTATGCAGCAGGACATTCTCCAGTGGCAGAGCCTTCCCTTGGTGATAGATACCACTCCATTGGAAACTTCGTTCTTCTCATCTGCTAAGTTTCCATAGAAACACCTAGTTGTATATGTGTGCGTGTGTATGTGTGTGTGCATATATATGTGCACACACATATATAAGTGTGTATAATACTGGGTTACATAGCCATTTTCATACAAATACATAATCTTGTGGGACTGGGAAGGCAGAATGAGGACTTACATTGAGATCCCCGACATCCATGTAAGAACTGTGTGGTGGCATGTGCCTGTAGTCTTTGGAAGACAGCAGGATCCCTGGAGCTCCCTGGACAGATAATATTGCTGATTCAGTGAGCTCCAGGCTCAGTGAGAAACCCTGTCTCAAAAATTCAGGTAAAGAAAAAAATTTAGGTAAGGATGATACAGAAAAATAACACAAATTGCCTTCTGTTCTCCACAGGCACACACATACCTGTACCTGAATGTGTAAACATGCATATACCACACACATGTACGTGTGTGTGTGCGCACACGTGTTAAATGCTAATTGACTACTCTTTGAGCATATTCCCATCATACCCTATCTTCTCCTTTCTTATCTCTCGCCTCCCATTAGGCCTCTTTGTTTCTCTAGACAGTTCCCACCTACTTTCTTGTTATTACGCTTTTATGGCTTTAGATAGCTATATAAAATCTAGGGCTCAGAAACTAAAAGTAGACCAAGCACATGACCCAGAGATAGCACTCCTGTGGAGGTTTCCAAAGCGTTCCAAGGCGACGTATCACATAGATCCTTGCACAGCCAAGCGTATTCCAGCACCAGTCACACACTCTAATCTAAGGAGCTGGAGACCTCAGCTCAGTGTGTCTGTGTGGCCGGTCAAGTTATGCACATGGCAGTTTTATCTAGAGGTGAAATTCTAAAAAGTCAGTACCAGACACTGGGCCCCTATTGAGAATTTATTCGTGGCTGAATTTCTGCTTTCTACGGTGGCCTACGGTGGCCTTAAATTGGCATAAAACAACTCATAGGAAGTGAGGAAATGGATGGATGTCAGTAGAGAGCAGAGTGGAGAGTCAGGAGACACTGAAGTCTTTGCTTCCCACCACTCTCCCTCTTTGGTACCTTGGACACCCACTGGGATGCAGAGGAGGGTGCTCCAGTGTTCAGGAGCTGATGTTAGTAGGGTGTCTCACCAGCCAGATGTTCAGAGGTTGGAACCTTACCTTGTGTTTCTGAAACCCAACAGAAATCTGCCCCTTGGAGGTATGGTCTGAGGTCTAACATATCTTCCTAAAGTAATAAATAATGTGGTCACTAATCAGTGGTCCTAACGGGGAAATCACAGCTAAGAAAATTAGGAGCAGATGCCTAGCCACAGTAACAGTAGCTGTTGACAGCAGAAATGCCACTTATGCGGCAGCCTGCCTCTAATGGGCACTTCTGCAGGCGGAGGTCTGATAGGCACCTGCAGTGAAAAGAGCTTGGAAAGTCTCCACCCATACATTCAACACCCCAGAGACTATAACATTCCCAAGTACAGTAGGTCACTTGCTTCAATGTTGTACTCAAGGATAAGTAGTTCATTAAAAAAGAGATGGGTAGTTGAATTTTTTTTTTAAAAAAAAGAGGTATTTAGAGGGCAAACATTAAAACTGCAGGTCACCTGCTCTTTCAAGGAAACCCCATCCCTACATGGCAGATGGCATCATGATGGCATGAAATCCAGAGCGGGGGGAGTGGGGAGGGTGTTGCACGATATGATGGTTCATCTTGACTGCCGGATAGATTGATTGGCCTGGAATCAACTAAAAGGCACACCACTGGGTAGGTCTTGTAGGCATTTCCAGAAAGGGTGCACTGAGGGAAAGTCCCTCTCCCAAGGTAGGCAGCGCCTTCCAGGAGGCAACACAAATATAAAGAGGTGCTGAGAAAGAGCAGGGCTGTCTTCTGCCTCCACTTCCTGCTGCTGAATGTGTCTGTCCACTGAGGATGGCTGCCATCAACCCTGGCTAACATCCAACTCCAGATTCTTTGGCCCTTCGGCAGACCGAAGACCAGTGACTCCCCAGGAGTCTGCCAGGCCTTCATCAGCACATTAAGACTGTTGAGATGTTCAGTCACACGGGCCGAGCAGCTACCAGGTTCTCAATCTCTTCAGGACGCAGGCACCTCTGTTGGACTGCCCAGCTTTCTCATGTAAGCTGATCTAATATATCCCCTTTTATAAAAGACATGCACCCCAGAGGTTTTATTCTTCTAGAGAATCCTACCTAAGACACCTGATACTAAAGGATAGGAACAAGTTTGACTCTAAAATTTAAAAGTTTCAATACTAGTATTGGTAGAATGGATATAAAATTGCCAATTCGTGAACTCTTCAGAAGACATGTTTAAACTGTTTTACAAATATGGCATCAGGTTGTGGGGGGGGGTAGGTGGGTCCCTCCATTTCCAGATTTTCTCCAAGCGGCTGGATTTGAGTTTGGATATTAATGATCATGAATTTTCCAAGGCTTTGACATGTGACCTTCTTCCTGTTCAGATGCAACATATAGAAAGAGGACAGGAAAACACATCGAAGGGGAGTCTATAAGAACTCTGCTTCAGATCAACTGTAAAGCCAATCTGAGTTTCAGTCGCGGCTCATACTACTGAGATCTCTGGCCTTGCACAAGTCATTCAACTTTCTGAGCTTCGCTGCCAACTGTCTTCTGCAATATCTAAATCTATAATTTTTACCTGTATCTACACAAGGATCCAAGGAGAAGTACACAGAGCACCCAGCAAGCAAGAAACAGAAATGCAGTGGCCGTTTTTGTTTGTTGTTGGGATGGAGCCTGGCACACTGGAGGTCTACTAAAGGGATCCTGTTATCCCTACACATGTAGCAGGGATAGGAGCTTTGCTCAGCTGGTGGGATGCTTGCCCAGGATGCCTATAGCCTGGGATTCCATCTCCAGCACTGCATAAACCAGACATCATGGTGGACCGTAATCCTAGGCAGAAAGATCAGAAGGTCAAGATTATCCTCAGCTACTCAGTGAATGTGAGAGCAGCCTAGGTATATGAGACCTTGTCTCAAACAAAATAAACAGCTGTCAAGTCTGCAAGATGGAAAAGAGGATACTTTTCTAATGTGCTGGGTCTAGAGAGAAAACTTCCAAGACAGAGGTACAAGTCCTAAAATATGCAAAATGATCAAGTTCCACAGCTCTCTCCTTACACACATTTGAGTCAGAGTTTCCTCTTTCGGGCAGAGATAGCAAGCAAAGACCCTTGTCTTAATGAAGCAACGGCTTGTTATTAACTAACAATGCACCAAATATAGGATTCCCACCAACAGCCTGGACTCAAACACAGAAGGATCTCATTGAAAACGTCACAATCGGGGATGTCTTTTATTGTTCCTTGGATTAGGTCCTAAGAAAGATGTTCTCCTCTACCCCCACATCTCCCATCACCACCTCCGCTATCACAAAGCAACTCTGTCTTCCTAAACACAAGACAAGACATTGTGTCTCTTGTCATCTCCCTTCTCCACTCTCTCCATGTCCTACAGTAAGTAGGAAGAAGTCTGCTGCTCCCTAGGGGTGTGTGTGTGTGTGTGTGTGTGTGTGTGTGTGTGTGTGTGTGTGTGTATGTGTGTGTTGGGTAGGAGGAGGGGGTGGCTGGTTACACACATGAGTCACCCATTAACTACATTAGTTACCTTTGTCATTGCTGTGACGAAATAGCTGACAGAGCTGACAGATACAACTTAGGGCTTTTTTTCTGGCCCACAATTTGAGGGAACCGTCAATCACATGAGGAAAAGCAGAGTACGAGGCAGTCAGCCACATTGCCTTGATTATCAGGAAGCAGAGAGAGATGGATGCTGGTGCTCATTCCATTTTATTCAGTTCAGAACCCCAGCCCATGGGATGATATGGCCCCTATTGAAGGTGAGTCTTTTCAGCTCAGTTAACCAACCTGGAAACTCCTTCATAGACACACCCAGAGATTAGTGTATTACGGGATTCTAAATCAAGTTAAGCTGATACTCAGGATGAACTATCACACTAACACACTGTGTTGATCATTCATGGCTGGAGCAATGGCTCAGTGACTAAGAGAGGCTACTACTCTTGCAGAAAACTATTTTTGAGTTCCCAGCACCCACCCTGGGTATCTCTCAGCCACCTGTACTCCAGTTACAGGGAATTTGCTATCTTTTCTGAATCCGAGATGCATCTGTAAGCATATGGTGCACATATACCCTCTGACACCTGTGCACAAAACAAAAATTAATAATGAGAAGAAATTATTGGTCTAGAAGTGGGGCACACCTTTAATCCCAGCATCCAGGAGGCAGAGATAGGCAGATCTCTGGGTTCAAGGCCAGCCTGGTCTACAGAGTGACTTCCAGAACAGCTAGGACTATACAAAGAAACGCTGCCTTGAGGAAAAAAATAGTAGAAAGAGGAAGAGAAAAGGAGAGGAAGAGGAAATCAAGACAAACACAATGCATCTTTTCGCCAATCAAAGATGATGACAGTAGCCCCACAGCACCCCACCATTGCAAACAGTTGATAGTGTAGCAAAGCGTGCTCCTCCACATTCACTAACCAGCTATAGCCTTTCTCCTCCAACCCCTAAGGGAAATAGCATGGACTTTCCAGGTACATTTGGTAGGAATCTACACAGTTAGAAAATGCAAGAGAGTTTACAACCAGTGGATCCACAGATAAGAACTTAAACTCACCAAGACAAGATACATATGGAATATTTTCTCTGAATTTGACAAATGCAAATAAATTAGACATTGTTGATATACTTATTGCCTGTATATATTGTATATACTTGCTGTATAAAGTTTGATCAGGAGGGTAAAGCTAAAGCCACTGCCAGGCAGTGGTGGAACACACCTTTAATCCCAGGGTTTTGGAGACAGGGGCTCGTGGATTTCTGTGAGTTCAAGGCCACCCTGGGCTACACAAGATCAATACTGAAACAATTCAGGTGGTGGTGGCTCACATCTTTAATCCCCAGTACTAGAGGGAATATAAAATGGGAGGAGAGAGAGGCTTAGTCTGCTGAGTCTGCAGTCGCCCAGCCTTGGTAGAGGTAAGACTTCTCTAGTGGCTTGGCTGCTTTGCTTATCTTGTTGTTGGGTTGAACCCCTCCCCCAAAAGAACTGAAGGCAGGGCTCAACAAATTCGTGCTTTCTCTGTCTTTCTCTCTGTGTGATTTTAATTATGTAAACTAATCCTTTGTACGTGGCACCGTGCTAAAGAAGGATATTTTCATATCTTTCATCTTGCACGTTTTGCACATCACCACCCCTTCTCTACCTCCCCTCCCCCATTAGCCCCCTTCATTTCTCCAGACAGTTTGCTCCATTTCTCTATCTGTCTGGTATCCAGACCCTTTCTTCCGCTCTCAGATGGCCCCAGCCAGAACTCAGCATTAACGAAGAGCGATGCAGCAAGAGTCTTGCTGTGAGCAGCAACCTGGGTAAGCCAGGCAGAGAGCTAAGGCTGGCTGAAGGGAAGGCGCTCGACACGCTGGCTGAGTCACAGCTCAACTATTTGGGAGATTCCATCCATCGCCCCAGAGGTTAGCAACTCAGAAAAGACAACCAGTTCTGGCCTCTGGTGATAAACAAGGGAAAGAACCCAAAACTCCATGGGATCCTGATGGATAAGACAAGCCCCAAGAAAAGCTAATTTAAACAGTGGGGAAGCTGCAGACAAGGGCAGTGTTGACAGACATGGGGCAAGGCTAATGACATGACCAGGCTAGGCTGTGTCTTGCATAACTGAGTCCATCCCACTCTGCCAATCCCACCCTTTTTCTGAGTCATAATGCCAGAGGGAGCAAAGCCCCCCTCCCTCCTGGGGCATCCCCAATCCAGAAAAAGAAAAGCCACACTTCAGGTTTGAAATCAGCAAGGCAGAACCCACACATGGGAAGTAGAGAACCGATAACCATCCCCGGGGCACCTCGGGCAATCATGTGTAATTTAAAAACACGTATTGTATGTAAGCCTGTATTTAAGGCCCATCGGGAGCTGAAAAGTAGCTGCATATGAACCATGGCTTCTGAACACTGGAGATTTTAATCTCAGGAGACAGGTCATGTCGAACATTAAGAACACAGAAGATCAGATGAGGCCAATTTGGCTCTGACTCACGAATACAAAGCAAGCAATTAGAACGGTAGAGCAAAGGGTGAGCGTGCTGGCTGGGAGTAGGTGCCACCATCATCCACCCACCATGTGCCTTTCAGGGATTCCTCAATGGGCATGATGAGAAACATGGCACACAGCTCAGGCTTGGCCATACACTTCTGTTTATGGAACTGGACTTACCCAGAGACCTGGGGACAGTCAGGGTCATACCTGGTACCTACAAGCAGAACTCGGCAGTGGCTACCGTGCCCTGGTCTTCGATGACTTTACCCAAAAACAGAAGCTATCCACACCATTTCAGAGACTGGATTTTCTCCCAGAGAATGCTGTTTCTCCAGCCCTGGCTGATGGTAGGAGCTGCTTTGCTGTAAATACTTTCAAAGGCTAGGCTGCTGCCAGGAGATTCCACAGTTTCTGCTGTAAGTTTCTGCTGCACTCCTCTTAAAAACTAGGCAGAGTCTCTCAGCATAGACTCATTCTCAGAAAGGGTATACTTAAACAAAATGTATAAACTCCTCAAAAACTAAGTGCCCTTTGGGTGTGTATGTTTTCGTCTTACCATAACCGGCGTATGACAGGCCGCTCCTGGCCTTGGTGATGATGACAAGATGTGACGGATGCCTTTGCCTTCTTGTCTCTCCTACCAACTTTCATGTCTGTATGTGTGGTGTGTATGTGTGTGTGTGTGTATGTCTGTGTGCACACACGTGCACGCATGCACACGTCCATGCACCAAGGTGCATGTGTGGAAGTTGGAAGACAGCTCGCAGAAGTCATTGCAATCTTTCCACCATGTGGGCCCGGGGCTCAGGCTCAAATTTGGTGGCAAGTGTCTTTACCTGCTGAGCCACCTTACTGGACCTAATCTGTATTTTTGACTGCTGCTTACTCATTCATGAATAACAGATGAATGAATAAATGAATTGCCTGTATAAATCTAACTGGGGACTTAAATTCTTCTTATAACCTTTTTGTTTGCTTTATGATTTTCCTTTTGTTGTTGCTATCTTTTCTCTATGAAAGCACAGCAAAGACTCTGAATATCCCAGTGAAAGGATTGGATTCTATAAATTTATTTTTACTTCTCTTTCATAAGCCTTGTGGTATTTCCCAGTATTTCTAGGAATATCACTACTAACTTGCTGAACAAAAAATATACGCTTAAGTGCTATAAATCAAATATAGTTTATGAAAAGACTCGCCTCTGAAGTCAAGGTCCCTGAAGAATATGTCAGAACTTCAAGCAGACTAAACAGTGTGCCTGTATGTGCACATATACATCTTTGCATATGCAAGTACCTGCAGGTGTGAGTGTATACATGTGTCTGTGTTCATGTACACGTGCATGCGTATGCATGTTTACACACACATAAGAGCATATGCATATCTGTACCTCTTTGTATATGCATATATGCATGTGTACATGCACATGCATTAATGTATGTGTGCATGTGTGCTATTCAGCTTTTCCCTTGGCTGTGACCTTTCCTAAGCAAAGAGGGGAGAACACGTTTGTCAGTTTCAAAGCTTTGTGCACACTGCTGTTCGTCATGGAGATCTGCACCCTGGTGCACGGGCCTTTGAGCTCTTGGCACCTCCGTGTGGACTTCTCCGAGATGAAGAAAAGATGAGTGACTGTCTCACCAAGCCACTACCCATGCATCTACAGGCTTGCAAACATCCTAGTCTAGACAATAATTAAAGTCAGAAATGTAACTTAATTAAAACGTGGCTCTCTGGAGCCCTGGGGGCCATTCCTTGTGCTCACTGCAAGTACTGTTTACACAGACTGTTCTGGGGGTGTGCTTGGGGATATCCTGTTAGGCACACTCTCTTAAATTAAATGTGAGAAAAGGCCATGATGGGGTACAGCAGGCTTAGGGGGGTACCATGAAAAGGAAGAGGATGTTTTTCTGAACGCACATGCAACAAACACAGGTGTCAAGGATTACCACTGCAGGGTTGGGGGATGGCTCAGCAGGCAAAGTGTCTGTCATACCAGAGGGAGGAACTAAGTTTGGATGCTCAGAATCCTTGTGATAAGCTGGCATGGTAGTTTGGGTCGTTTCCCTTTGTCATCCAAACACTGGGTAGGCAGAGGCAAGCAGTTCCCTGGGACGTGCTGACAAGCCAGCATAGGCTTCTTAATCAGTGCCACCCCAGTGAGAGACCCTGTCTCGAAACACAAGAGAGGTGGAGCCTGAAGAATGACAATAAAGATTAACTTCTGTCATCTACATGTTCACACATATTCATACACAGGCACCTATGTGCTTACATAGATGAGTACAGATGTATGTGAGCACATATACACACACAAACACATACAAGCACACACAAATGCATATACACAAGCACACACAGGTGCATACACACACACACACACACACACACACACTTTCTCTCTCACACACAGATGCACACTTTCTGTCTCTCTGTCTGTCTGTCTGTCTCTCTCTCTCTCTCTCTCTCACACACACACACACACACAAGCATCACTGCCCTGTAACTGGGGTATCAAGGGAACGGAAACTGAATTTGCTCTGTTAAGCCCAGAATAAGCCCTTAGAGCAAACAGACACCAGGAACCACAAACCAGCAGTTTGGATAGCTCAGTTGGCATTTCCATACAGGTTTTGTCTCTTTACAAAATATTCTATCACTTTTTTTTCACAGAGATAACAATTTGGATGTGCAGATTTTACCTACAACTACAACTTCTGGATTCTCCTGAATAACTTTTAAAAGTTTTAAAATGCAGACTCAATTTATTTTTAACAGTTATGATGCTGATACCAGAGCAGATTGATGCTGCATCTGGACTGCCTCCTGCTGACCCTCCCCCACCCCCCCCACCCCCCCACCTCATCCTGCTGACCTCCCCCACTCACCTCATCCAGATCAACTCCCTCCTGCTGACCCTCCCCCCTCACCTCATCCAGATCAACCCTCTCCTGCTGACACCCTCCCCCCCCACACCCAGATCACCCCCTGCCATGCTGCCACCAAGGATCAGTGGCAGTTCTGATTATCACAGGACCGATTTTTTTTTTCTCTCTTCTGGGAGCTAGGACCCCCATGAACTTTGCAGCTGTATTTGTGTTCTAGGCCTTCCTTCCTTTCCTCTCTTTCTTCCTCCTCCAAGCAGCACCTCCTGCCTGGCCGTAGCCCGCAGTGTCTCCACTGGCATCTTTCCTTTTTGTGTCTCAGTGTGTACACGTGTGCATTGGTATGTTCATGTGAGCAGGTGTGCATACATGTGTACGAGCGTACAGGTGCAGGCCAGAAGAGTACCTCTTGTGTCCACCTTGTCTGTTGAGACAGGCTTTCCCATGTAGCAGGCTAGGCTGATTGTCCAGAGAGTTCTTGGAAGCCTCCTGTCTCCACCTCCCCAGCCCTGGGATTGCAAGTGCACACCACAACCAGCTAGGGCACCTCCCTGGCCCTGAGTCCTCCTTTAGACTGTGCCACTGGCCTCATTAGAGATGGAGCAGGATTGAATCACAGCACGGCCTTATAGGCAGAACAGAATGGCGTGGAAGAATAAGACGACTGGACACAGAGTCAGTCAACCGAGAGTCAAAACCCACGGAGGCCATCTGGACAGTCAGGGTTCGGAACCTCTGGACACAGAGTCAATCAACCAAGAGTCAAACTTACTGGGATCATCTGGACAGTGAGGATTCAGACTCTTGCCCCTCACCCTTCTCTGAGGTCTAATCACTATAGAAGGTCTTGGTCAATATGTCAGTGGAGAAGATCTCAGTCCATATGTAAATACAAAGCCTTGTTGAGCTTCTCCCTTCTCTCTCTGCCTCCTATGCAGGACAGTTGTCCCAGCCAGAGAAGCCAGAAGTTTTAAGAAGGTGACCTACAAAGCTCGCAGAAAAACTAAATCAGCTAAACTTTTTATTTTACTAAATTACTAGATTGCCTGACTTAGGAAAACTACCATTCCAAATTTTCTCCACTCTCCTTGAAAAAGTAAACAAACAGTATAGCAATGTATATGTAATATATGATGCTTTCACCATCCACCCAGCAAAGAGAGAGTAGGAAAAGTCCCATTATAAACCTACCTTAGTGATATAATCACCATTGCTCAGTTTAATGGAAGTCATGCAATGTGGAATTTCAACCAAATAGAATCCAAAGACTTGGAGACTTTAACCTAGAATCTAGCACAAGGATGGAGGTGAGACGGGTGTTCTAGAATCTAGGGTGCCTGCCAGACATTTAATCATTTAAAATTGGATTCCCTCCCACCCCTTCTAGAACCTGACCTACAGACTCACACATTCTTGGCCAGTATCAGCAGGGTCATCAGGAGTCAACAGTGCCCTGTTCTGCCACTTGAGCCCACATGATCAGGCTGCGCCTTGCTTAGGTATGAAGTAGATTAACGTCACTAGACTGGAAACTACACAGGAGGTCTCAGATGGCTTGCCAACATCCGGAACAATAAATTACAAGTGGGGTTAAACTGAAGGTTAAGAACTTAGTCTCCCAGGTTTGGAAGGTCAAGGGATTAAATCTAACTCCGCACACTTAGACAAGCTATTGGGCCAGGAAGACTCTACTTCCTTTTATTAAATACTAATGCTTACTCCACCCATGATCTTGTGTAGATTAAATAGTATATGTGTATAGCATGTGGTATAGTGCAGGACTTTACAATGAGCCCCCAGAAAGTGCTGACATCACCTTGCACCCCAAGTAGCCTACCATGAGTAGGCTGAGTAACAGCACCAACATTGGTAGATTTCAACTTGGAAGGCCAAGGTATGTCTCCCAGATGAGTCTTCTGGCTATCTGAGACCATCTCCTACCAGAGACTTTTCTCAGGCTGAATGGTATATACAAATCTTTTTGTATAAAACCTTTTGTGAATTACAGACCTCTGTGGGGCATGATATCCACCAGTGCATGCATCCGCAGTAATAGAGTCCTCCTTGCATGCCCTGGCTTCATACTTTAGGCCTGAAGAGGCAAGTCCTTTAGCATTCCTTCATAGATGCGGGAGAGGCTCATGAGGACCTCGCTCTCCCTGAGGCAGCTAACAGTTACTGGGGACAGGGGTGGGGGCAGTCATATTCCTCAGTGGTGTAAACCACTGATAAATCTTCCTTGCTGAAGGAAATAACCCATACCCATGGTCATGCGGGCAACTCTAATTCACTGAACTGGGTCATGAATGTGGGAGGGAACTCTTCGGAGGAGATTTAATGGAGAGGAATGGAGAAGAGAGAATGCTGCTGCTCCATCCAGTCCCAGGAGTTGAAGATACTGAGTCATGTATTGCCCGATTGCTTGTGGACTAAATTCTACATCGATACACATTGTACCCAGGAGACCACAGCAGCATTAGCGCCTCAAGAGGCTAGTGCATGAATTTAATTGGATATTAGGGGGTTAATGCCAAAAAATCAAAAAAGCAGAGCAGCCAGTCACTAGAGTTTTACTACTACCACAGACTGAAGGCGCAGTTCTGTCTTTCTGAATCCTCAGACTGAAGGTTCTGAGTTCCTGTCTGCCCCCCCACACCTTTTATTCCTCTTTCCACCCAGCCATATCACTCCTGTCTCCACCTCTCTAGTGCTGGGATTAAAGGTGTGTGCCATCACTGCATGGCCTCTATGGCTAACTAGCGGGGCTCACTCCACACTCTGATCTTCGGGCAAGTTGTGTTAGGGCACAAACAAAATCTCACCCCAGGAGGCAGGGTCCTCAGAGCCATGCAGCTTTCTGTCTTTATAACAGAGCAGCAGAGGAAAGTAACTAAGAGAAGTTTATTTATCTGACAGCTGTGGGGATCACAGTGTGGTGCCTTAGCTGCTCGGCCTCACGGCAAGGACTCCTGAGCAGACGTCCTTGCCCTGCTGGAGGAGAGCACAGCAGACGCAGAGCTCCGGAGCTAGCTGCGGTGGCATCCGCGGTGCTGACACAGGCCCACTGGTAGATCCTATCACACGGTTCCCAGGCCTGGCCTTGGAATTCTGCCCAGCGCCCAGCTCTTTCTGTGAGCCTTTATACGCCACCTAAAACCAGTGAGAAAAATCTTGCCTTCTACTTAAGCCCAACGGTATTGTGGTGTCCATTACTGCATCAGACGGACAGAAAGGTGGGCTGAGAAGATAGGGAAGTAGCAAAGGAAGCGGTAACAAGGGGAGCATTGATAATGACTGTACAGTGGGGGAAACTAATGCGAGGACCAACAAGCTGGCTCGGTGGATGAAGGGGCTTGCTGCCAAGCCTGACAACCCGAGTTCAATCCCTGGAACCTACGTGGTTGAAGGAAAGAACTGGCTCCCATATAGTCTCCTCTAACCTCCACACATCGGCCGTGGAACAATCGATCCCCCATAAATACACATACAAGATAAAACATTTAAAATCTTAAAAGAGAAAATCTGAGATGAGGGGAAAACTTTGAGATGAAGTGGCCAAAAGACCTAACTGGTACTATAAATATGTATCTATGTGTGTGTGTGCACTTGTATGTCTAAGTGTGTATACTTGTATGTATTTATATGTGCTTGTGTGTATGTAGGTCTGTATTTGACTACATGTACCCATGCATGTGGAGACCAGAGGGTAGCCTTGGCTGTTATTAATAAGATGCCATCTACCCTGTATTTTTGGAACAGAGTCTCCCAGTTGCCTGGAACTCTCCAGGTAGGCTATGCTGACAGGCCAGCGAGCCCTAGAGATCTGCCTGGCTCCATGCCCCTGGCACTGGAATTGGAAGATTACAACACCAGTTCCAGCTGTTTGTTTTCTGTGTTGGTTCAGGAATCTGCACTCCGATTCTCATGATTGCAAGGGAAGCACTTAGGTGATTCCAGCCCCTATGAAGTCAAGTTCAACAGAAATACAGACAAAAGGAAGAGTTAAGTAAAGAATTCCACAAAGAGAAGTCCAAGAGCAAACACCAATGGCTAAGGCCCCAAAGCAGAGAAAAAGTTGCTGGATGTATTTTTGGGTGCATAGAAGAGCATGGTTTGGAACACTGGCAGCAGAGCATTGAACAGGCCTAGAGTTGCTCTAAGCTGGCACACAGGTCTATACCAATCTGTGTACAACTTGCTGTTGGCCACTAGATCCTGCAAAAACTAAGAACAAAAATTCCCAGACCAGGGAGAGGGTTCACAGGGTAAAGAGCTTGCCTCCCAAGTGTGAGGACATCAGCACTGCTCCCTACAACTCTTCCATTGCTCTGATAAAACAAGCCAGGGAAGGAAGGCTAACCGTTTCAGAGGGGATTCAGTCCATCGTGACTGGAAAGGCAAGGCAGTAGTAGCCCAAGGCCAGCAGGACAGGAGGCAGAGACATCAGCTTCATCCACACACGGGATGTAAAGAGAACAGGAAGTGGGACCAGACTACAGTACTTCAAAGTCACACACACACACACACACACACACACACACACACACACACACACACTGTGATATATTTTCCCCAGTAGCCTCCATTTCCTAAAGGCTCTGTAACCTTAGCGAACAGCTTCACCAACTGAGACTCAGTGTTTAAACTTGTGAGTCTATGGGGGACATTTCATTTTGAAATCACAGCACTGTGTGAAAATCCAGGTACAGGGACACAGCATGTGCCTATAACCCCGGTGACAGTAAGAGATAGGCAGATCCCTGGAAGGTCCCCATAGTAACAACGTTCCAGGCCAATGAGCAATCCTGTCTCAAACTGAAAAAGTCAAAGTGTCAAGAAACAACATCCAAGATTTAGTCCCTGTAACTTTTCACACGTGCACTGAACACACACACACACACATACACACACACACACACACAGAGAGAGAGAGAGACAGAGACAGAGACAGAGAGACAGAGAGAGACAGAGAGAGAGTACTCAGATTTCACAGCAGTTCCACAGCACCATAACTGAAGCAATATCTGAATCACATTTTATAAAATGACCCACCCATGACAGAATAGAAATTCAAACCAAGACTAGTCCTAGGGCGCAGGTAGCTCAAGATGCCTTATTCTCTATGCCTAGCCTCTCTGTTTCTGCAGATAGTGCGTATTCTCGTCTCTGGGTGGCCACCATGACTCCACTCTGCTGGAACAGTTTAGTGGCAACCACAGACAGTAAGTCAACAAACAGGTATGGCTGTCTTCCAATAAAACTTTATCTGCACAAACACACGGTGGGCAGGTCCTGGCCTGATTCGTAGCTGGTCAGCCCCTGTATTAAGCCACAAGGAGAAGACAGGACTTGACCTAAAGAAAATAAAACCACCTGCCTGATGGCAGCGGTAACGTTCCTCCATCCTCCTCATCACTGCCCAAGTACATTGCTAACGTCTTTGTGTCTTGGTCCCTGCTTCAGAAAGGCAGTTGGAGCTCCTCCCAGCTCCTGGTCAGGGCTTTCATAACAATCTCGGCAGAAGTCCCTGCTTGGGGAGAATATGTGTCTGTGGCATGTACAGCCATAAATGGGACTTCTATACAACATACTCCACCCAAAGCTTCAGGGACCATCGAGGAAGAAGGAGTGGAAAGACTTTCAGAGCCAGAGATCAGGGTGGACCACACCAGAACTGTCTTCTGGACACGACAGAACAGCTGCATTCATTGATTTACAACAGATGTGTTTACCTGCACAGGACCCGTACAAGATCAAGCCAACTACCATGCCAACATGGACGGAGGAAGAACTCAGGGGCCCCACTCCTAACTGAGGAGCTAACGGCAGATAATGGCTTCTGAGGGAGGAAGAATTGTTTCTTGTTGTTGTCGTTGTTCATTCGCTTTTAAGGTGTGGCCCCTGGGAAGTCAAGTGTGCTCCAGTGGTCAGCCCCACTCCCGTGAGTAGATGGGCAGTTCAAACTGAATCTGGTGGGCTACTTGTTTTAAAAGCAAGGAGAAGAAGGAGTGAGCTGGAAGCTGGACCAGTGCTCCACTGGCTAAGAGCACCTGCTGCTTTTGAAGAAGACTCAGGTTTAATGGCCATCACCCGTACAGTGGCTGACAGCCATCCAAAACTCCAGTTTCAGGAATCGCATGCCTTCTTCTGACCTTTGTGGGCACCAGGCATATAGGTCGTGCAGAAACTGCATTCAGGCAAAACAGCTCTGTGCATAAAAATCTCTTTTTAAAAAGCAGGTATATGTTTGGGAAGAGAGACAGGAAGCAGGGGGATCTGAGAGACGTTCAGAAGAGGGAGCAGGACTGAATATGTTCAAAGCACACCGCACAACTGTATGCATTAATACAGGTATTACTCCTTTTAAAGAACTGGCTGCTTTATAGCATATGGCTAAAAGCACAATCAGTCAGGAATATGACTTTTACCCCATCATCTAGGAGCAAACCTTGTACCCCTCATTCTGCTCTGGCTTGGTGAGTAACTCAGAGCCTGAAGAGGCCAGCCGTTCACTCTCTGGACCTGCCAACCAAACCTAGGCTCCACTAATTCTGCATGTCACCTTGCCACTCCATCGCCCAAGGCCTACCATCCCATTATTCATCCCAAAGTTGCATTTGGGTCCAAATGGACCTCTGCCTCTCCGTTTGGGGTCTGAAATCATTGCACGGGGCAGGCACGGGTCGTGCACATAGCCTTGTTTCTCCTCCGGGCTCTGGCACTGCCACAGGGAGGGAAGCCATCTGTGTTCATGAATATCCATTCACACAGCACCTACTTCATCAAGACAGCTCCATGTGCACAGATAGCAAAGCGACTCTTCTTCTGGCTCCCAGAGCACAGAGTCCTGTGCCTATGAGAGGACCGACTCTCGCCAGCAAGTCCATTCAATGGACAGAGAGCTGAGTCAGGTTTTTCCTGAAAATCTCTTCTATTCAATATTTCTTTCACTGACTCATGCCACTCTTAGTGGGGAAAACGTCGCTGTTGTACGATCCTTTAAAACACCCCTCCCGGGCCAACCGCCGTTTATCTTGGCAGCAGGTAGCTAAAAAAAAAAAATTGGAAAGTCTCTGCTTGGCATGGTCTCTGAGCTACTGGCACGTTGGAGATTAATAAAGCACATTTAACAGCGCTCAGGACGCTGCAACACGATCCCTCACCGTGAAATGTGCAAGATTCTTTGTTCCCAGTGAACAAAGTTAAAGCCAGAATGGGCCAAGTGTGATAAGTGGGGATAGGAAACAGTCAAGAAGCTCCAACATCTTTCCTCTGGCAACTGGTGGGTAAGAATTGATGCCTAGTGCTCGACTATACATCTGCTCAGTGTTCTCTGGTGGGCAGGGGCAGGGAACCCCTGAGCTAGAGACTGATGGGGCAAACAGCCATGCCAAGATATCTGTGTTTCCTTGAAGTACAAGAAAATAGTGAATTGAAGGACAGTCCCATTAAGAAATATCTCTGAAGAAAATCAGGATTCACCAAGACATTTCCCAACGTTTTGGCTCTTGCTTAGAAAAGCAAAATGCTTAGGCTTGATTGAATATTAACCTAGGAGGACAACCAACCTCCAAATCAACCTTGCTTGACTGTACAGGTGTGGTACCGCGTTCAAACACTCACAGAACTCAGGCGTGTTTGTTAAGCAAGCCAGGGATCAAAAACTCCTACAGGAAGATCCGAGAACCCCCAAGAGCCCTCCTGGATAGCACTAGGACTTTGGATGGAGCCAAAGGAATGGGGACTAAAAATCAAACAGCCATTAGACAGGCAATTACAGGTTCCAAGGAGGAAGCCGTTCACTGCCGAGCTCCACACACCTGGATTCTTGCAAAGCAAGCCCAGGAAGAAAGTAACAAGGAGCCACACCTCCCAGAGGCACCATGGTGAGCGCCAGCACAGCCTCCACGTGCTGGCGGATGCCCGAATCCATTCACACTACTACACCAATTGACTCCTCAGAGTCCTCCAGAGAAAGCGCGGAAGCCTGCAAATCCGCACTCCAGACCTTTGCTCTGCTCCTCCTGAGCACAGTGACCTTGATTCCCTACCCCAACATCCACCCGCAGTGGGACAGAAAGCAAAGCAAAGAAAAATTCTGTGCTTACCTAAAAGGCATAGCAGACAGGCCAGCTGGATGCTCTGCCACCTTTAACCGGCTCGAGAGTGTTCTGTCTCACTCCATCCAAAGTCCTAGTGCTATCCAGGAGGGCTCTTGGGGGTTCTCGGATCTTCCTGTAGGAGTTTTTGATCCCTGGCTTGCTTAACAAACACGCCTGTGTTCTGTGGGTGTTTGAATGCAGTACCACACTGGGCACCCAGCCAACACTCAGCTTCCACAGGCAATGAGAGCAAAACTCACACCCTCCCAAGCAGGCTTCCCTCCTTGGTTTCTTTTAAGGTGGGGATCCAGGTGTCATCTCTGGTTGGAGGCTAGCGTCAAAGGCAGCTCCCCTTCCTGACTTCTCTTCTGCCTTGTGGGAGCCCCAAAGTTTGTTTTTCTATCTCACTGCCCCGAAGTTCTCCTCCCGATCGGGATCGCCCGGCTTGCCTTTCCCCCAGCTGCACTTTAAATGGATTTTAATTGGCTGGAATGTCGAAAGAATCTATTTGGCAGTCGTTTACATGGGAAGCACGCCCAGGGCAGCTGAAAAGAGGCCCCAGAAGCGGACCATTACTTCATCAAAAGCGGCAGTTAGAATAGCACTGACTCCTACATAACTACAAGGAACGGAGTTCTATAGGCAAGCTGGAATAATTAATAATTTGTGGAGAAAATTCTTCATTCATCTAAAGAAGCCAAAATGAGGGGGGAAATCCCTCCAGGTAGGAGAGTTCTTTCTGAAAGGGTGATTTATTGCGGCCCCTGTTCCGCTCTCCACAAACATTGATTTTGTATAGCCTTACAGAGGCAGCATATGCATAATTTGGTTTGCCTGAAAAGTTAATTCAAGTAATTTTCATTTTCAAAGAGCCCCTGAGATCCGTGGTACTATTTCATCCTTATACATTAGCCATATGCTACAATAAATATTGTCCATGAGTAATATGCATTTGCTCGTTGTCTTTGTCTCTTGGCTGGTTGGTTGGTTTGTGGCCTCTCTGCTAGATCCAGCTTCAAATAAATTCACTGTGAGTCAAAACAGATAATCATCATCGCATAGAATTTACAAGCCTGATTAGAATTTAAAACATTAAAGGGGGGGCTGGGAGATGGCTCAGTGGATAAGAACACTTCCTGGGCAAGTGTGAGGACCTGAGTTCAAATCCTCAGAACCCACAAAAAAGCTAGGTGTGATTGAATATACCTCTGATCTCAGCAGGAGGTGTCTGGAACTTGCTGGCTTCAAGCCTAGCTCTAGGATCAGTGAGAGACCCTGTCACACAAGAATGAGGCAGAGAGGGATATAGGAGTACTCTCAGCTTCCTTCTCTGGCCTCTACATAGACATAGACATGCACACACACAAATCTGAGTATACACTCTACGCACATGTACAAAAAAAAACCCACTCAAACATGCCAGTTTAGGCAGATTCTGACAATAAAGAGTAGATAAGTACACCCACGTATGCATAAATATCTCAAAAATAGAATCATGACAAAGCAAGCCTTAAGTCAGATTTAAAAAAATGGGTAAAAAGAAGAGCCTTCATGTTTTTCTTGACTGAGGACTTCCAGGAAGCTGCTTTGTTGGTCCATCTCACAAGGGCTTACAGATTAAAACCCCAGGTCTTCTGGGTTGCCCTGCCGATCTCCCTCCTCAGAGCACCTGCCTTCACTGGGAATTCTGGAAGGAGGTAAGCACCCGAGTCTGCCTCTCTGTGGAAAATGTGAGCCGGGGAACACTGACACATCCATTACTTTGCCTTTTCTTCATATTAATAAAACTGTCTGTGGTTCCCAACAAGATGGAACATGAGGAAGGGTGATGTATGTGCGTGCCATTCGGGACGGCTTGCTGAACTGCTCAGAGGCAAAACCCAGCGCACTGGGAAGCCAAAGAGAAGGTCGGGAGAAGGGACTGGGCCAGCTCCATGGACATGTGATCCTCACAGTCCTGCAGAACTCTGTCCTCTGCAGGGCCTTGAGTGAGAACAGAATTATTTCATCACATTAATTTGTTTGTTTTGTGTATATGTGTGCCCATGTAGAGGCCTGAGGATAACGTGCAGGAGCCAGTTCTCTCCTTCACCAGGAGGGTCCTCGGGATCAACCCCAGGCCACTGGGCTTGGCGAGCACTTTAACCTGTGGAGCTGTCTCACAGGGCTTTCTCTGGCCTTTCTGAACTTGTTAACTGGATAAGGGGCCCGGTGATGTCAGTTTGCTTTGGGCCTGGAAAGCAGGCAACTGTCCCTGAGAGGAACATCAGCTATCCATGAAGTTAAACACAGACTGATGTTTAAAAACGTAGGGACGAGCCTACTACAGAATCCATGACCAGGGCTTTCCGTACTTCTGTCTTGTTCCATGCTCTTTTTCTGGGAGGATGGTGGGTGGAGGTGTAAGATGGAGAATGTCTACAGCAAACAGGTAGGACGGTTGTCTGTATGCTGTAAGCATTTCACCCTGGTGTGTCGGGTGGAGTCAGTTTTCCACTGAGTCCTTTTAAAAGGACATTGGAATAAGAAAATAATTGCGCACAAACATACACAGAGAGAGAGTCCAGTTGGCTTTATTTTGTTACACATGTTCACACTTTGTGTTGATGTATTCATGTTCGTGTGTACATGCATGTGTGTATACATGCAGAGGCCAAAGATCACCATGAATCATTTCCACAATCTCTCTTAGTTTTTGAAACAAGGTCTCTTTGCTGAACCCAGACCTCACAGACTTGATTAGGCTGGTTGGCCAGACTGGTGTTTTGGATATGAAGTGTCCTCCTGAGGTCTGGCCATGTGAACACTTGGTCCTCAGTTGGTGCTGTTGCTTGGGGAGTTTTAGGGGGTACAGCTTTGATGGAGAAGGATGGCACTGAGGGTAGGAGGGGAAGAGGGAGGGGTGGAAATGATATAAATATAGTACTTATATATAAAGTTCTCAAAAAATCATTTAATTAAAAAAATTAGCCAGGACACAGTTGGTTGTTGTAGATGCGGCTTATGTTGCCTTTTTTCAATGCTCACGAAACGCTATGAAGTAAACCATATTTATCCTCATTCTGCAGGTTTAAAGGCTGGGATAAGGATTTGTCGATGTTCACATTGCCAGTTCCAGAAGTTGGCAGAGCAGAGATTTAAACTCTGTTCTATCTAGTCTTCTCTTCAACTGCCCTCCTGTCAAAAGCAAACCAAGTGATTAAAAACCAATTGGCTCTTTGGGAACCTCTTTAGCCCCAAGCTCTGGTGCTGATGTAGATCAAAGACCCTAAATAAAGACAAGATGCTGATATTGGAAACTCTGGAGGTGAGAGGGGAAGAGAGAAGGGGAGAGACAAGAGATGAGAAGAGAGAAAGAGAGGGAGGGAGGGAAGGAAGAGGGAAGGAGAGAAAGAGGAAATAAAAAAGAAGAGAGGGATGGAGGGAAAGAGAGAGAGGGAAGGAAGGAGAGAGGAGGAGGGAGCAGAGAGGGAAGGAAAGGGTGACAAAGGGGTGATCTTGAATGCTCCTTGCATTCAATGATGGTGTTTTAGAGTCCCTGCATCTAAAAGTGCTTCAGGAGACAGGGGGTGAAGGAACAACTCACCAATCTGGTGGAAAGCCAAAGAAAATTCACTGCATGCAATGTGGCTGCTGTAATCAAAGTCTTGCAGTTTCCGTTGCCTCTTGCCCATTGACGAGGTCATCAAAATCACAAGTGACAAAATGACTTGTGCACAGCTTTGGAGTTTGTTCTTGCCAACTACACGTCCCTAGTTATTGTCACAGGCAATCATGATGAAGCGTCATATCTTCCAAAGATCCTGTCACAGCTTTGTTGAGAAGCAGGTCAACAATGTTTAAGAGAAAAGCCACACGTGGTTGTGTCTGCGTGAGGGACTTCATCCAAGTCCTAAGGTGAATTAGCTCTTCGGATGGAGGTACCATGATTACTCACATTTTAAAGATGGCAGAAAGCAGACACAAAGACCTGACTTGTTGCTTGAGATGACAATGACATAGTGGGGGCCTTCTGTCTTCCAAACACCACTCTCCTGGCACTCACAGGACCCCACTGTCCTGAGCTTTGGGACAAGTTGCTGAGCAGCTCAGCCCTCGCCTCCCCTTATCACCTCCTTGAGGGTCCACTCTCTTCTCCAACAGTTGGGAGTCGTTTTCTTTCTCCCCACGCAGATCTACAAGAGGCCCAGTTTGATAGGGGGTGTTTTAAAGGTTTTTCTGGGCTTGTTTGGGTGGTTTCTGTCTTACAACTCAAAAAGATGTTTTGCTAAAACCTACATCGTGTCCTAGTTTCATTCTGTTGAGGTAATTCAACAAAGGCAACTTAGGGGAGTTGCTTTCCTTTTCAGGTCCCAGTCCATCCCAGGAAGTCAGTCAGGAACCTGAGGGCAGGATGGCTTGCTATTCCACACTGCGTTGTCTCTGACCAAGGAACTTGCTGACAGCCAAGGGAGTGCAGCGGGAAACCGGCTCCTTAAAACCTGGCTTTCAGACTCCCCTGGCTTTCATGGACAGGGCAGCGCCACCACCTGCCTAGATAGTGGCACTACCCACAGTGAGCTGGGCCCTCCCACACCATTTGCCAATCAAGACAACCTCTCGCAGACATGCCCACAGGCAAATCTGATCTGGGCAGTTCCTCAGTTGAGGCCTCTTCTCTGCTGACTGGAGGCTGTGTCATGTTGACAACTGAAGGTAACTAGGACACTGAATAACCTATTTGTTTAGGCCGGGTACCATTATACACAATCCAGTGGGGCTTAGGAGATGGCTAACTCAGTGCTTGTACAAGCACGAGGACCTCAGTTCAGTCCTTAGAATCTGTGTAAAAATCCGTATTTTGAATCCCAGCACAGAGGAGAAACAGACAGAGCCCTGCAGCTCACTGGCCCAACACTCTAGCTTAATCAGTGATCTTCAAGTCAGTGAGAGGCTCTGTCTTAAACAGCAGGGTGGAGAGGAAGTGAAGAAAGAAGGTCAAGGTCGTTCTCTGGTCTCTACACACATTTGCATATATGTGCACATATGTACATGCTCCCAGGAACACGTCTACATACCCACAAACATGCACACATGAGCATGCACATACAAGAATATGTACACACACTCCTGTATAATGTGCGTGTTTGTGTGTATGTGTGTGTGTGTGTGTGTGTGTGTGTATGCAATGCTCCTACTACACTTACATGAACACAAAGTATGTTGTCCTAGAATTATGGGTTTTTATACACATGTGTTACCTAGACAATTTAGTTATTTCCTGAATTTATCAGTCCTTCACAGATTCGAGCCTATGGTACTGGGGCAATCCTAGACTTAGTGACCTATGGAAGAGGAAGTAATATAGGAGAGAAAAATTGGGGGCCCAGTTTTTCTCAGGACGTCTTTTCAGTTTGATCAACTGCCCAAAACCTATTCTCCACCATATTATATGTCCGCCTTGGCTAAAAAGAAAATTAAAAATAAAACATAAAAAAATAAAAGCAACCTTCCATTCCAGCCAAAACAACAGCTTGTAGCAGAAAGATGGTGTTCTTTGCAGTTAGACACGCTAAAGTCTCTGTCTGCGTGGCCATTGACAGCTGCATAGCTGCGGGCAAGTGACTCAACCCGTCTGAGATAGAGTCCTCTGCTCAGAGAAGTGATGACTGTACCACTGTATCCGAAGTGCTGAGGTGGCAAGCCACAGGGACACCCCAGAGTGCATAGCCCTGTACTCCTGTTAATTCCTCTTCTCGTCTCGTCATTGTCTTGGATAACGGCAACAACAGGAAGACAAGTCAAACCCATAAGCTCTTCTCAAAGTCTCTGGACTGCAAGGTATTATAACCCTGCCCTGAGATGTCTCTTGCTGCTACCATGTGTGGCTATATAACTCAAGTCAGTTTTCCCATGAAAAGGCCAGCAAGGGGATGGCTCAATTATGAGAACTTGAGTTGATACACACACACACACACACACACACACACACACACACAGAGAGACAGAGAGACAGAGAGACAGAGAGACAGAGAGACAGAGGGAGGGAGGGAGGGATGGAAGGAGGGGGAAGGAGAGAGGGAGGGAGGGGGAGAGAGGGAAGGGAGGGAGGGGGGGGAGAGAGAGAGAGAGAGAGGGAGAGGGAGGGAGGGAGAGAGAATCTAAATAAATAAACAAACAAACATCAACAAGATTAAAACAGTCAAAATGAAACAAAAAGCCCACAGGGAGGTGGGGCAGAGTCTGTTCTGTGTTGAGCAGCTACTACTGGGCTTTTGCCTGCCCTGGGGTGTAGATGACATACCCACTTTCTCTTTGTCAGCTGGTACTAACTGCAAACAGCTTCTTGGTTAGGGGTGGGACACTGTCTACTCCCCCCCCTCGGTGCTGGGACCCCGTCTTCTTGGACGAGTGTATGCTGCAGTCTCTGTGAGTTTGTTCATGTGTGCCTCAGCCCTGGTGTGTCTGGGAAGCCCTCTTTCCTTGGGGTCATTTAGGGACAGGAGATCATGGAACTAGGCTGCAGAAAGAAGAAGAAAGGAAGAAAGAAAGGAGCGAGGAAAACTGAAATGGCAGTCGGAGAAGTTAGAGCTGTTCTTATCTTTTAAAATTTTTTTATTATGGATTTTATTGAGCTCTATGTTTTTCTCTGCTCCCTTCCCTGCCTCCTCCCTCCTCTTCAACCCTCTCCCATGGTCCCCATGCTCTCAATTTACTCAGGAGATCTTGTCTTTTTCTACTTCCCATGTAGATTAGATCCATGTACGTCTCTCTTAAGGTCCTCATTGTTGTCTAGATTCTCTAGGATTGAGTTGTAGGCCAGTTTTCTTTGTTTTATGTTTAAAAACCACTTATGAGTGAATACATATGATATTTATCTTTCAGGATCTGGGTTACTTCACTCACTATGATGTTTTCTATCCCCATCCATTTGCATGTAAATTTCAAGATGTTGTTATTTTTTCTGCTGTGTAGTACTCCATTGTGTAAATGTACCACATTTCGCTTCTCTATTCTTTGATCGAGGAGCATTTAGGTTGTTTTCAGGTTCTGGATATGACAAACAAAGCTGCTATGAACATAGTTGAACACATGTCCTTGTGGCACAATTGAGCATCCTTTGGATATATACCCAAAAATTGTGTTGCTGGGTCTTGAGGAAGGTTATTTCCTACTTTTCTGAGAAATTGTCATACTGATATCCAAAAGGGCTATACCAGCTTGCACTCCCACCAGCAATGCAGGAGTGTTCCCTTTACCCCACAATCTCTCCAGCATAAGTTTTCATCAGTGTTTTTGATCTTGGCCATTCTTACAGGTGTAAAATGGAATCTCAGAGTTGTTTTGATTTGCATTTCTCTGATGACTAAGGATGTTGAGCATTTCCTTAAGTGTCTTTCAGCCATTCTAGATTTTTCTGTTTAAAGTTCTCTGTTTATGTCTGTACTCCACATTTTTATTGGATTATTTGTTCTTTTGGTGACCAATTTCTTGAGTTCTTTGTATATCTTGGAGATCAGACCTCTCTCTGATGTGGGGTTTGTGAAAATCTTTTCCCATTCTGTAGGCTGTCATTTTGTCTCACCATGTCCTTTGCTTTACAGAAGCTTTTCAGTTTCAAGAGGTCCCATTTATTAGTTGTTTCTCTTAATGTCTGTGCTACTGGGGTTGTATTTAGAAAGTGGTCTCCTGTGCCAAGGCATTCAAGTGTACCTCCCAGTTTCTCTTCTATGAGGTTCAGTATGACTGGCTTTATGTTGAGGTCTTTGATCCATTTGGACTTGAGTTTTGTACATGGTGATAGATATGGATCTATTTTCATCCTTCTACATGTTGATATCTAGTTATGCCAGCACCATTTGTTAAATATGCTTTCTTTTTTCCATTTTATATTTTTTGCTTCTTTTTCAAAAATCAGGTGTTTGAAGGTGCATGGATTCATATCCGGGTCTTCGATTCGGTTCCATTGGTCCTGCTGGCTAGAGCTGTTCTTAATGTGTACCTGGAATGTGGATGTACATATGTGGAGGTGTATACGACATGTGTGGGATGCCCTCCAAGGCCAGAAAAGGACATTGGATCCCCTGTGATCCTTTCAATTTGAGTGTTGGGAACTCAGGGTCCTCTGGAAGGGCACCAAGTTCTCTTAACCACCATGCCTTCTCTCCAGCCCCCAGAGGGAATCTTTAACAAACGTGGTAACTCAAAGAGCTAGTAAAGCAATCTAGAGAAGATGAACAATGAAATTATTCATTGTTTATGTATCAGTTTTGTACAAAAAAAAACCTGACCAGAACAATGAGTTAGAAGAAAGAACAATATATAATCGTCATGGTGAACAAAGATTTGACAAGATGGGTGTGAAATTCGATACAGGGACAACAACAAAGGCACAAATGCTTGCAGAGAAGAACCGATAGGTGACGGC